>NW_006160180.1:1036535-1078231 GCF_000334495.1 Tupaia belangeri chinensis | reverse complement strand
CTTGAAGTCCCACAGTTTGTTTTGTGTTTTTTCTTTCCTTCTTGCATCAATGATAAATTAGAAAAAGTAATTAAATACTGTTGGTAATAACTTGCTTGTTGTACCTTGAAAAAGAATGTAACTCATTATAGGAAACCTGATGGCCAGGTTTATTCTCATTCTGTCTGGGTCTCTTCCTCTCAAGCATACTCATACACGCACACATACACAAACATAATACAAGATATTTAAATAATGCTTTGCTAATATGACTGCATATGGCTCATTACATCACTCTCAGTCATCAATAATACCTACTGGACTGGCCCTATATTGCAGAGGTTAGCCCTGTGCATAGGGAACCAGATCCTGCATGGCCAACTCTAGTTCGAATTCTGGCCTTGATAGAATGAAAAACACATGAAGCAGGTGTGTGTGTGTGTGTGTGTGTGTGTGTACCCAATCCTAATGGATGTGAAAAGAGGAAAGGGAGATTGCAGTCTGATCACACTGCTCTTGAGGGTGCTTCCTGTTTCTCTTTCTCTCTGGAAATAATACACACACAACACACACATACACACACATTTAAGAAAAATGAATACAAAAATTACTAAAATTACTATTAGAGAGATAAGAGTTATTGAGTTCTATAAATGGGACAGGTGCTGTATAATATGCTACATATGATTTACTCATTGTTGATTGCTTTTCATACTCCTTTGCTGATATTTATACTGACTAATATGTTTTCTAATTTTCTAAAAGTATTACTTTTTTTGAGAAAGATTTTTTGCTACAGGGCATGTGTGCACTCTGGAGAGAAAGAGACTGAAAATGAGAAATTACTCCCCAGAGAGGATGGCCAAGTTGCAATCCCTTTATCCCCGTTCTCCTCTTGGGATCTTGGACTCCTCTCGGGATCTTGGGCACAGACAGATGCGCCAAACATGAGCCTCAAGTCGTCGGGTCTGGGACTCGAACCATGGTTGATTATGTGGGAGTCCGGTGACATACCATTATGCTATCTGCTGGTCCCTAAAACAGTTAAGTTTATTAAATTTCTCACAGCTTAATACTACACTCAGCAAGTAAGAGTAGAATTAATCACCATTCAAGCATTATTTTAAATCAATTCTTCCTAGTATAGTGCTTTAAATTAAAAAATAAAAATGTAAGCAATGGAATCGTTTAAGATTTACAAATGAAAGAAAGAAAAAAAAAAGAAAAAGAAAGAGGGAGAGAGGGGGTAAGGAAAGAACTACTGGTCTACAAAAGCCCTTCTGCTCCAAGCAAGATCCTGTATTTATTCTTAGTTTCATGGTTTAATTGATACCTGAACTAGAAAATGTTCCCTCTTCCTCCTCCTCCCCCTCTTCTCCCTCTTCCTCCTCCATCTTCTTCTTCTTTTTTTAATTATAAAGAAGAGTTGACTTGATGTTTTTGTAGAGTGGTGAAAGGAAAGGTGACTTTTAGGCAATTTATTTTGGAGTATATGGTGGCTAATATTAGTAGCTACCTAGCTGTATTTTTGAGAAATAGGAAATCTAAAAATGAACATCTCTTTCAAGAGCAAAGCATTTTTGTAGGATAATTTCATGAGGAGCGGCCAATGATATTCAGCTCTCCAGCAATCATTCATGACTCTAAATGAGTTATTTAATCTGTTGTTACTGTTATTTTAATTTGATTAGTCTTTTAAAGGCTTCTCTAATTGAAAATGAAATGCCTCAGACCTTATTATGATATTCTAGTGATGTTTCAAATGGGAAACAGTCTTGACTGTGAGACTAGGTATTGTACACAGATACTGTATTATTGACATGTCAACAATTCTTAGTATCAGTCACCTCTAAGGTATTAATTTAGTAGATATCTAATGAAAAGCACTTTGGTAAACCTTTAATATCTCAAGACAATGAATAAAATGTTATTGTTTTAAAAGCCAATAACTAGTTTAGTTCATCCCATTATATTGAGGAAGTCAAAAAACTTAATAAATGATAAACTAGTGATTAAAATATTTACATAATATTCTTGAGCTAGTAGACTTTAGATTACAAATGCAAAATCTAGGTGTACATTCTTCTGTCTCCCTGTGACTGTATTAAACATAGTCTGTGCCTAATAAGTATTGGGGATGACAACTTACAAGTAAACAGATGGCACGATATTCAGTAGAATCAGAAGTTATTTTGGTTCATATGTTGTATGCATCTAAATATCCCCTCTCTTTACTTTTATAGATGTAGAAGGAATTCTATTATTCACCTTCTAAGTCACAGAAATATAAGAATAGGTCTCACAGTGTCTGAAATTATTTTGGAAGCATGGAAAGTATAACCATCAGAGAATAATTAAAAATTAAGTACTCTTTCTGGTAGAGAAAAATGGAAGTCAAAATAACTCTTTGTTTAACTTTACCTATTGGTATCTACTTCATGTTGATGGCGGCTGATGGTAGTTTGGCATATTTTCCTTTACATTGATAAAGTCCACTAGAAATGTCAATAGGCCTTGAGGCATGTCTCTGCCCCTGGGGACAGAAATTGTCCCATGAGTCAAGAATTGTCATGAATTGGTCAATGGATTCACAACTAAGGAAAAGAATATTGCAAATAGATCAGGATAACCTATTAGTACGAGATTCTAAGAATAATAGGACTCTCATCAATATGATAGCCATTATTATGATCTTTTAACTAGTATTTTTTTTGGACTGACAGTTTTAAAACATGACATTTCTGAGAATTTTTAATGCCATCGTTTTGAATTTCTGCTGTACCTATTCCGTTTGGTGCTGTCAAAGCTGTTGTGCTGTGGATAAATCAAGTTAGCTTCCTGCCTCACAGGCTTTGACAGGCAAAATGGAGAAACAAATGATGGAAAAGAAATGTCCATACCCATTGTGCTTCAACGCATAATAGATTACAACTCCTAAGTAATCTGATTTAGAGTAAAGATTTTGGGACAGCAGGTAGCTTGGTGGTCAAGGCTCTGGATTCTCACATGGCTGACCATGGTTCAAGTCCTGGAGCTGGCAGCTTTTAAGTCATGCAGGGTGTATGTGAGTGTGTGCCCAAAATCTTGACAAAAGAATAGAGGAGAGGGGATTATGATATAGCTATTCTCCCTAGTGGATGATTTCTCACTTTCTTTCTCTCTCTCTCTCTCTCTCTCTCTGTGTGTGTGTGTGTGTTTCTCTCTGGCAAGTGCACACACCTTATACCAAAAAGTGAAAACAAACAAACAAAAAAAAAGTAAAAGCTTTGGAGTCCTATAGTTTGGATTTGATTCTGTATTATTAGCAGAAATTCAGCAACAACTATAACAATAAGAGTAATAGTTTATTTTAGGGAAAATCTGAGGTTAGAATATAATAATCTGTGTAAAGATCTTAGCACAGTGTCTTATGTTTAGTAAGTCTTTAAATATCAACCATCATTGTTATAGTTATTATAATTGACTCTGTTAACTTTTTCTTTAGATTTCCCTAGCATCAATTAGTCAATTGGTAAATACGTATAGTAACATCTATATCTATATATCTATATATAGACAGATATAGACATAGGTAGGTGCAGTAACATCTATAATGATTTTACATTCATTCTTTTTAGGGAGAAACTCTTATGAACCAATAGTGATGCAATGGAATTCACAATCAATAAAAAGGAGATAAATTAGTTTAGTAAATAAGGAAGAGGCCACAACAGTTATGGATGGGTTGACTCTGCTGTGGGGGAAAAAGCGAGTGCAGGGTGAGAGCTAAATAAGGGGAACAGCCCAGACAAGGCACATAAGTGAAAAGAAATTTAATGGGTTCATAGATCAATTAAAAATCCTATATGGGGGGCCAGCAGGTGGTGCGGTAGTTACGGCTCTGACTCGCACATGGCTGACCATGGTTCGAGTCCCAGACCTGGCAGCTTGCTTTCTCTCTTTCTCTTCCCCACACTCCCTTTCTATTTTTTCTTTTTCTTTTTTCTTTTTTCGTTTTTTTCTTTTTTGAGAGGTTTTTCGCCATAGGGCATGTACGCTCGCCAGACAGAGAGAGACATAGAGACAGAAAGCGAGAAATCGCTCCCCAGAGGGAATGGTCATGCCGCAATCCCTTCTCCTCCATTCTCCTCTTGGGATCTTGGGCATGCATGCACACGCACCTGGCATGAGTTTTAAGCCACCGGGTCCGGGACGCGAACCACGGTCGACCACGTGGGAGTCCAGCGACATAGTCGTTACGCTAACTGCTGTTTCCCGCTCTCCCTTTCTCAAACTGAAGAATAATGATAAATTAATTAAATTAAATAAATAATTAAAATTTCTAGATGTTTGCAGTAGGGAAGGATCTAGCTTAAGCATTGCGTATAAAACTTAATTTTTTAAAACAAATATTTTTTTTCTTTTCAAAATATATTTTACTGTTTTTTTTGTTTACATCCAAACATTGTATATGATTAGAATATTCAAAATGAATTTCCTCAGCATGAATGTACCTTATATAGTCCAGTCAAAGATATTACCAAACACGTTATCATTAATGATAATTTTCCATTTTTGTGTCCCTTAAATTGTTTCTCTCTTTTTAAATATTTTTAGGGTCGGTTTAAAGAAAACAATACAAATTAATGACAAGGTCTTCAAAGAGTCCTATGCAAATGAGATACCCTGAAACTTGTGTGCTAACTTCACTATTAATTTGCATTGAGGAATTTAAAAAATGTAGGTATTAAATATAATGAAATTAGTACAATGATTTTCAAATTACGGACAACTCTAAAATCTTGGTAGGGGAATTTAGAACTGTGTGTTATAACAGTGGTTCTCAAAGTATGGTCCCAGCATGAGCTTAATGTAAAAATGTGACAGATAGGCAAATTTTAGAATCCATCTCCAAATTTTCTGATTCAGAAACTCTAAAACCAATGGCATGTGCTTCAAGAAGACCCCCAAGAGATTGTGAGCACACTAAAGTTTGATAATCACTGTGTTGGAAGATAGGCTTTGAGTTGCTATAATAAAAAATAGTTCAGTAATAGTATACTCTGTCAATAGAAGGGGATTGGGCATATTGTGAATATTTGAGGTTGTCTAGAGTAGAGACTGATAAGTAAGTTACAATTCTGTTACATTGGTATGTGAGTAATGAATATGAGAAACTACATAACCCATTGCTACAAGATAGGTAGAAGGACAGGGCTTATTTAAGGATGAGTCCAGGTTTCTAGGATGTTTTCTATGAACAGTGAAAGTACAGAGTGGTGATTTGATGGAGGAAGATGAGGTTGGTGTACGAGGAAGGTACAGTAAATTCTGGTTTGTACATACTACCTTTGATGTATAAACATGCAAGCAGCCAAAAAGCATATTGAAAAATGCTCAACATCTCTTATGGTAAGGAAAATGAAAATCAAAACTGCCATGAGATACCATTTAACTCCAGTCAGAATGGTCTTGATTAAAAAAATAAAGTATTACAAGTAATGACAAGGCTGTGATGAAAGGGAAAACTTCTACACCGTTAGTGGAGTGTACATTAGTACAGCCACTGTGGACAACAATATGGAAGTTCTTCAAAAACTGATCAACAGAACTATCATAAAACCCAGTAATACTAATTATGCATTTTTACTGAAAAGATAGGAAACCAGTCAGAGAAAAATGCTTGCAACTCTATATTTTTTGTAACATTATTTGCAAATGCTAAGACATAAAATCGACCCAAATGCTCAAGAACAGATGACTAGATTCCATATGCTATGGAATATTACTCAGCCATAAAAAATGGAACCCTGTCATTTGATACAAAGTGGATGGATATGTTAGACTTAATGCTATGTGAAGCAAACCAGACTATGAAAGACAGACTTTGTATGGTCCTACTTAGTATATACAAAATGTCTGCACTCCATGGCAGAAACTGATAGGTTAGAAGGAATGATAGCAGGGAGGGCAGGCATAGGTACCAAAGATTGTTTAGGAGCAGGCGGGTGTGGGGAGGGAGGGAAGGAGGAGCTTAGAGGAAAAATAAAACAATAACAGAAAACATGAAATAGACACATGAATGAGAAATTATCTGTTGATGTATATGGTACTATCTTGACTTGATTGAATGCAGTCCACACATGTGGGGAAAACCATGTTCCACACTGTAAAGATGTACAATGATTATTAGTTAATTTTTATAAAGTTAAATATACACATACAAAAGTCTCTAGTAGTCAATGGGTTAGAGAAAACTGGAATTGGTTGCAAGGACTGAGTGTACGGACTTACCATATTTTCTGGATCGTAATATAATACAAAATAGTATGTAATTACACACCATCCTCTTCCCACAAAAAATAAACCAACAATTTTATAGATTGTGCACTAGCTGATTTCTCCCTGCTCAAATTGTTTACATAGAAAAGAAATGTGATACAGTTCTTTTCCCAGTGGGTAGCTAGTACTTAAAAGAAATTCTACTGTTGGTTATAGTGCTTTTTTACTTTCCAGTAACTTTGAATAGGCTCTAGCAATTTTAACTGCTAGGAAGAATGTAAACAGAAACAAAGGATATGTTGAGAGCTTTTCATGATTTTGTTCTATATTATTATAGGTTTATTTTACTCTCATATTCCAAAATCTATATTGCTTTATCTAATACTGATTATAAATTATTCTAAGTTTAATAAAATCAATTTTATTTGTACTTTTGCAGTTTATATATAATAAATAATTTGCATTTCATGATAGATGCTAATACGAATGATGAAATAAGCTCTAATTATAAGCCTTCCCTTTAGTTACAATCACAGAAGCTCAAGCATTTTCCATATACCAATTGTTCTAAAGGTAGTGATATAATTGCGTTCTATGGCTTAGTGATGTAAAATTGATATATGTGTGGCTGACCTCATTTCTTTCCCACATTTAGGAAAGACACCTCAATAAAAATATTAACCACAGGTGCAGAGATTAAAATATTAACTAACCATAGGCACGGATTTGTAGGTGCACAAATTGTACCTACTGCACTTGCCAGGGTAAGGAATGGACACGGAAGTGGACATTACTGCATGCATGTGAACATTCTTGGTCAAATTCCACTTCCTAGTTAGCACATGGTTAGTAACTTTTGCTGAATGAGTAAAATCAGAGCTGTTTATTCCTTTTTCTCTATGTTCCATACTCCTCAACTGTGTCAGTAAGCCAGGAAGAAAATAGAGAGGGTTTTCAAATTTGATACAAATAATAGACTCAGGAATTTCTCAGACAAATGAATATAGTACTTCTCTTTATACAGAAAATTATATTTTAAAAAATAATTTTATTAATGTGTTTTATAATTATTAATTAAATTTATATGTTAGAATTTAAATGCTTTAAACCCCTCATAATCCTTCTCTCATCATTATTAATGTTTTAACTCTTTCTTTTCCTTTCAGTCTCTGAATACATAAATGTATTTATAGATTTATTATCTTCATGCATTGAACTCATTTGTTGCTTTTGACTCAAATATATCATAAATATTTCCATTACTTTTTTTCCACTTTTACTAGTCTTGTTTTGATGGGTGCACAATATTAAATGTAGGAATTCAATTATAAATTATTTCAAAATATATTTAGTAGTTTCAACTCTTATATATTGCTACTTTACGGACCAGCAGTTAGCATAATGGCTATGTCGCTTGACTTCCATGTAGTCAACTGTGGTTTGAGTCCCAGATCTAGTGGCTTAAACTCACACCATGTGCGTGTACGTGAGTGTCCAAGATCCCAAGAGGAGAAGGGAGGAGAAGGGATTGCGGTATGGCCATCCCCTCTGGGGGCGATTTCTCGCTTTCTGTCTTTCTGCCTCTCTGTCTTTCTGGCGAGCACATGCACCCTATAGGAAAAAACCTCTACCAAAAAAATAAAATAAAATAAAAAGAAAGATATTGCTACTTTAAGAGATTTTAAAGAATAGCTCTTTATACTGTTGTATACTTTAAACATTATCTGATTTAAAGAATAGCTCTTTATACTGTTGTATACCAGAAACATTATCTGAAAAAAAATATGATTGAAAAAGTTTTGGTGCCCTTTGGAACATTTCAATGTAATGTTTTCATACATGGGAAGTAATATTGGAATACTAGTATGGGCAAATTATTTGGATCTTGACACTGGATATTAAATTATATGTGTATGTATTTTCTCCATTTAAAATAATAGTATTCCCTTAAAATCACATGATTTAATGTAGAAACTGAAGTATATGTTACATATTTTTAAAAATATATGCATTTATATTTCATTCCAATGTTATAAATTATAATTAAGTCATTTTATAAGCCATTTTATATCTTATTAAAATATACTCTATAGATCTATATATTATATCTATAATTAAATATTGTATTCTATATGTAGTAATAGTTATTCTATAATTAGAACTAAATAAATGAAAATTACATCCAAATAAGTGCTCTCAAAAAGATGCTTTTTTAGAGTCAATGATTTAAATTCAATTAACAAAGCCAAACAAACAAACAAACAAAAACCCTGTTCTTAAATATATCCCTTTGCTGATCTTCCTTCTTCTAGGAGTTCCAAATGATGGTCCAAGGGCCAGTGTAGAAGGGGCTGCATAAAATTGCCAGGGATTTGGGTAAAAATACTTACTTCTTGATCTTGTAAATTAAATCTTTGGGGGTTGTGACTTGGAGATCAGTACTTTTGATAAGCTCTCTATGTAATTCTTTTTTTTTAATATATAGAAAGATTTTTGCTATATGGCATATACTTGCTGGAGAGATAGAGAGAGCCAGAAAGCAAGAAATTACCCCTCATAGGGAATGGCCATGCTGCAATCTGTTCTCCACCATTCTCCTCTCAGTATTTTGGGCAGGCACGCACAGGTACCCTGCCTGAGTGTTAAACCACTGGGTCTTAAACTGTGGTGGACTAAATGAGAGTCCAGCAATGTAAACATTATGCTATCTGCTGGTCCCATCTTCCTATGTAATTTGAATAATTTCTGACAGAATTCAGAACCTGTTATGTCGATTACCAAGAAAAAGCACTCCATTCTTATTCTGGTTTGGTGTTTTTCACAACGCTCTTCAATCTGATCACCATGCTTAAATACACACCATTCTGTTAGAGCATGTATTTATGGTAGCATAATATCCCTCCTTGTAAGATCTAATGTTAACGCCATTGCCACAGCTTTTTAGATTTATTGTCTAACTCCAAATAAGCAGAATTTCATTATGTAAAGGACATTAAGATATTCTTTGTTTTCATTGAGAGAATGCAATCACCACCTACTACCTAGCTAAATTCATTCTTTTAATTTGAAAACTAGAAATACATGTATTATCTGTGGAAAGTATTTCAAATGCACATATTGACATTATCTTAATTTAATTGTCTTTCTAGAAGGCACAAAACCTGAAGAGAAGTTTGATAGTGAAAAAATAGAAAGATTTATTATATATGAAATATCAACCTCAGAGAGCACCCATGGGATGTTTGAGGAAAATGAAAGGCGCGCTTAAGAATTTAATGTGTGTGTGTGTGTGTGTGTTTGTGTATGGGTATGGTGGAGTGGGGAGTTCTGAAGACAAAGTCATCACTTGTATAGAAAAGAAAATGTAGAAATTCTCACAGATCTCTGTTTTTGCCTAATAAATTCCTAGTCAAGTACATTTACTCAAATCCTTAAATTGGAAAACCAACAATTTAAAGCAAGCTCAAATAATAAAAGCCTTCTCATTTCAACTAATAACTTCTCCTGCCTACTCCTCTTCCTATTCCTTTTTTTCTTGTTGTTCAGTTACTTATTTTGTCCATGAATGATAGTAACAGAAAGAAAGGTAGACAACATCCCCAAGAGGAACTTGATACCATGATCCACCGCCCAGCTGCAGACAGCCCTGGATCATGAGCAAATTTGTTCCTCAGGGAAGTCTCTGAATATGAACCTGGAACCTCTTCCAAATGGGTCACTCTCACAGAATATAGTTTCTTACACTGAGCCAGCACCTGGCCCCCAATTTACCTTTTGTTAAAAAATAAATCTTAGTTGCAGATGTGACTCTTTTACTTATGTGCTGGGGAAAGGAAATAGATGTCCCCACAAATAGAAATGTCAGTGACTCTTCTTGTCTAGCTTATTCAATACTTCCTCCAATCTTCCAATCATGTTTTAAACAGAAACACTTTCTTTTTTATTTTCTTTTTTTGAAGAGGTTTTGGCTGTAGGGTGCGTGTGCTCACCAGAAAGAGAGAGACAGAGAGATAGAAAGTGAGAAATCATCCCCCGGGGGGATGGCTACACTGCACTTCCTTCTCCTCCATTCTTCTCTCGGGATCTTGGGCACACACGCACATGTTCCCAGCATGAGTTTAAGCCACCAGGTCCGGGTCTTGAACTTCAGTAGACTACATGGGAGTTCAGTGACATAGCCATTATGCCAAATGCTGGTCCCAAACCAGAAACACTTTCTATGAAAGCATATTCTCTTCCTCCTATGCTTTCCTAATTTCAAATGGGATCTTCTTTTCTGTCAGTTTAATTACAGAAAAGAGGAAAAATATGCTGCAAAAGATTTGAAAAAAAAATATTACTAGGATTGGAACACTTCAAAATAATATTTTTTCCTTATATGTTAATATTTACAGTTAGGGAAACTGATCTGAAGGTTGGTTAGACCATGCCAATTACAGTAGTGAAAGTATTTATTTATCATTATTTTCCAAAAATAACAAAGACCTTTATCTCATTTAATCACTCTTCAAGCCCCATGAATTTGATACAGTTTCTCTATCCATTTTACCCTGAGACAATTGAAATCAATTAATTCAACAAACATGTCCAAAGTCACGTTTATCAAGTTGGAGGTCCTGGATTTGTTTTAAAATATGTCCTATGTCATGAAGTCCTTATAACAAAATGCAAGGTATAGACTTCTTTTAGTTTAAGAAGCCAATATTTTGTGTTACTATTTTAAATGAATGCAATTTTTGGATAGTATTGCAAAAAAGTTTTTGATCTAAAAATGTCACTTTTAACTATATGTTTGCACTAAGAAAATGCATATAATGATGGGGAAAAATGTTAATATTTCCTCCTGTGACCTAAGCTTTTCTATGGAATAAATCAGGGCCCTGATAACACCACACTACAGAATAAGGACATTTTTCACAGGCATTTTTCTCTTCTCAGTTTCTCAAAGAACTTTATCAGAACTAATGGGACCATAGAGAAGATTTATCAGAAGCTTGGTCAGACCCATTACATCTCCCTTGCACACAGAAACAGGCACATCCATCTGCCTTCCCTAGAGACTTACAGGGTAGAGAACTCATGATAGATTTTATACCTTTTAAAGAGATGATTTTTTAAAATAAAGGCTCTTTCTTCCTATGCTATTTTCTAATAATGAGTGGCAATCATTAAAATAGTTCCTGTAAAGTGTTATTTAATTTTGTAGTTATAATGGATAGACTAGAGAGTGAAATATCTTGAGTGTATCATGACTAATTTTGCAATTGGGACAGACTCCTTGGCAGTATATGAAGCAATAAAAGTTCCTACTTCATACTATATTGGTTCTCTCTTAATCTTCATTTAAATAATTGGATGTGATGTTTCTAAGTATATTCCAAATCCAGAAATGCTAGATAGACCTTATAATAGTTACATTCATCAGGGACTGGTTAAAATTAAGAAACATATCTTGTGTAGAGACTCTTGAATAGAATAAGATTGAAATGTGAAAGTAAATTTCTATTTTCATAATTCTTTAATACAATTTGATGACAATATGTTGCAATAAAGATGTGTAAATCAATAGATTTTTTTTTTACCATTACTTAAATTGGAACTGTTGTTCAAAGCTTAGTGTAAGGGATATGAATATGATTCTTTTAAAATAAAGTAACTTTTTAGTCCTCAGTATCACTGTTGCAATAAAGTTCACTGGTAAAGTTGCTTTTAACATATAACTGTGTTTTAAGCAGTTAAGTAGCTAATTAGTACAGTTAATTACTGTAGTAATGCAGCATTAGGCTGTGTGCATAGGGGGCTTGATCTCACATGGCCTAAAATAGTTTAAATCCAGGCTCCTCTCTGGAGGACAACACCAGGCGGTGTTTCTCATTTTCCCTCTCTCTGGTTCTCTCTCTGGTGAGTGTAACACCTTTACGGCAAAAAATCTTAAAACAAAACAAAACATAACTTTGGGGCCAGCACCTGGTTAAGGTGCTGGATCCCCACATAGCTGATTATGGTTTCAATGCCAGACAAACACAGTGGTTTGAGAAATCATGCGAGGCACGTGTGTGTGTGTGTGTGTGTGTGTGTGTGTGTGTGCCTATCATCCTGAGAGGAGAATGGAAGAGAAGAATTGCAGCATGGCCATTTCCACTTGGGAGTGATTTTTTACTCTCTCTCTGTCTTTTTCTCTCTATCCAGTGAGTGCACATAGCTTAAGACAAAACAAACAAACAAACAAAAACAACTTTATTTCAGTTAAAGTGTAATTTGGAAAATTAGATTTAGCACATCCGTAATCTAATCTTAAAGCAAAATAGGGATACTTATTGGTCTCTAGAAGCTGATAGTTTTTTATAATATCTTTCTATCAAAAAATGAAAATAGAATAAATGTAAAGACATTATTTCTTATACTTTCCATTAATTGTAACATTAATTTAAAAACAGAATAGTGACCTAACATACTGACTCAACAAAATATTTGAGTCTCAATAAAAATTTGACTCAAGCATATTTTTACCACTCTGTAGTATACAATATGGTTTCATATTTATGCTTAGTCAATAAGCATTTTGATTTAAATTTTGAGAAATTTATTGCATGTTTTTATTTGGCTTAAATGAGAAAGATAGTGAATAACTTATGAGTGTTATAAGTAGGTTTACAGTCCTGAGTAAATGCCTGGATTTAAAAAATATGTTTATTTATTTAATTTTATTTGTTATCATTATTATTATTTTTTTTAATTTTGACCAGAGAGAGAGAAAGGGAAAGTGAGAAAGTAAGCTACCAAATCTGGGACACAAAATGTGGTCAGCCATCTGGGAATCCAGTTCCTTAACCAGCATGAGATAGAGAGAGAGGAAGAAAGAGAGATTGGCCTTTCAATGAGGTCTCATGCCATGACTTCCTTAACCCAAGCTGTACCAGCCAGTCAAGTCAACTGGGGACCAAAAGCTGTGACCTTCCATATGGATCCAGTTTCACCTGAGCAGTATGTTACCACTGTACCACCACATCATTTATAAATACCTGCTTTATGAATTTCTTGATGTATCAAATTAGATTTTTAATAATAACTTTGTATCGTTTTTGCTGTCATTCAAATTTCAGTGATAGAGATATGATGTTAAGTGTGATTTTACATAAAAGCAAATATTTTTTTCAGTGTTTTTTTTTTTGGGGGGGAGGTTTTTGCTATAGGGCGTGTATGCACGCCAGAAAGACAGTGAGAGATAGGGAGACAGAAAGTGAGAAATCATCCCCCAGGTGTGATGGCCATGCCACAATCCTTTCTCCTCTATTCTCCTCTTGAGATCTTGGGCATACACGCACATGCACCCAGCATGAGTTTATGCCACCGGGTCTGGGACTTGAACTGCGGCCCATTACATGGGAGTAAAGTGACATAGTCATTATGCCAATTGCTGGTCCCTTTCGAGTGGTTTAACATAAAAGCAAATATTTTGAATCTTTTAAAATTTTCACTCCAAGGAATTCTGGAGAACAAGACATTGTATGAGAAAATCTACTAGCTTACTTTTTGCATTAACTAGTTTGGTTGTAACTCTGGGCACAAAGAGCACAATTTCCTAGAATTATTTCATGTACTAAATATTCACTTTATATGTGATATAATACATTAGGAACCATAATTTTTATACAGAAACTATAAGCTGAAAAATCTTCCTGACAATGATACGTTTTACCATATTCCTATAGAGTTGTCACCTGTATGGATAGAAATTAAATGTGCGAGTTAAGAAGTAAACGCTGGGGATGGCAAGTGGCGTGGTGGTTAAGGGTGCTGGACTCTCACATGGCCAACCATGGTTCGCGTTCTGGACCTGGTGGCTTGCTTTCTCACTTTCTCCCTCTCTCTCTGTCCCACTCTGGTCAAATTTAAATAAATACGTAAAGTTAAATAAAATAATTCTTTAAAACAAAAAAACAGAAGTAAACGCTGGAAAAAAAAAGCCTACTATATCAAAATCAAGCACATATTCGGAAGGACAGAGTTGTCTCTGGAAGGTTCTCTTCTTTAGTAGAGTACCTTCTTAAGTAGAGTACTCCACTAGTATCAGTGGAGGCCCTCCTGTCCTCTCTGTCCCCTAAAGTACATGACCCTGTCTGTTCCTCCTACTTCTTAGATCCAAGTACCTCTCTCTCTCTCTCTCTCTCTCTTTCTCTCTCTCTGTCTTTCTGCCTTTCAGTCCCAGCCAAACAACAGTGGTTCTAATTAAACCAAGGGGGTTGACATTCTCTCCTAGGTACTTAGAATGCTGCACCAAGAGCATTCTCAGTCTGTGCCAGCCAGGGAACAAGCCAGGGCTTTTCCCATTTGGGGATTTCTCTCTGTCCCTGTTTTGTTAGCAGTGAAAAAGAAATAAATGACGAAAACGCCGGGTCTCTGCAGCACAGCAAAGCTCCTGATCCTTGCTTCTTTCATCTGGTGAAATCATTTTCAGGGAGATAGACCTTAAAAATTTTAAAACACGTTTTAAATGTTGTCTACGGTTTTGACATTATTTAACCAATGGGGTCAATGGAAGCACAATAACAATATTTAAATGTTAGCGAGAACTACCCATCTCCTGCTTTTGTGTAAGGTGATTACAAAAACTAGCTTATCAATTCTAAGTCAAGAAATAAGCATCTGAATCAAATACACGTAATTGTTAGCCCTTAGCTATGTGACTCTGGCAAGATAGTTTGCCTTTTTTTTAAATTTCTTTTCATTTTAATTTCTTTTATACATTCAATCGCATGTTAGTTAGCTAACAAAGTGAGTATTCCAACATGTGTACAGTTCTCACCAGTCCAGTTGACAATGCTATAAAATTAATCTTCGAAAGATAATAACCCATTTCTTTGTCCCATAAATGCCTTGTCTTGCTAATTTTCTCCTTAATAACTTTCCTCAGGCTCTACTCCTTCTAAGTCTTCAATCTTTTGCAGAATGTGGGTAGATGTATCACTATTCCTCATCTGTTTTTTTGTAAATACATAGAAATCTGATAGGCCTATAGTTAGTAATCAATAAATACAAGTCACTAATACCAATAACAATTTCATATAAATTACTGACTCACAAAGTATGGCGAAATTAGTATTTAAATTTAAAAAAGTATTTTAATGTTTTTCTCTACCTTAAAACTATTTAAAAATACTGTATATAAAATCAGTTGGCCATAAATTAAGCCTGAAATCCACTTTTTGGCATGAATAAACATTAAAAATGTTATTAGTTTCCATGTAAAGAGATATTGATTCTATTCCTTGAGAAATTTATTTTCCCAGAAATATAATTGAATAATAGTAACAATGTGAAATTACTTATTCCTTCAACAGTTAAATTTATTTAGTTTAAAAGTTCAAAGAATGTCGAAGATACATGGAGGACACTCCATGGAACTGTAAGCAGGTTTGCTTATCTCCCTTTCACTTCACTCTGATAAAACAAACCTTTCTTTGCTAGTCACATCCATTTACAGCCTTTCCAGTGCTTACTAATGACTGAAAGATGTAGTTCAATCTAGCATAACATCTCAAGTAGAATTAATTTAGAGATCAAATAACATACAAACTGGGCATTGAAGGATAAGTAGGGGTTCTTCATACTAAACACATATGTGTAAAAACTATAATTTGAGCAAAGGCAGAGAGATGGGAAAGAACCCAGAATCCTTGGGAAGCCAGTCTAAATAGTGACTGGATGGGGAAATGACCATTGCTAAGGGATGGAGAGGAGGCTGGATTAGACTGAGTAGGAGTCTGAGTCTTTCCAAGGAGTTTATGGTTTATCTTGGGTTATCTTACAGTCGATGATAATTGATAAAAGTACTTTTTGCTTTTTGTTTTTAATTAAGCCTTAGTAATATGACTTTTTTTGGTGTCAATTAGCTAATTAGGATTTAATTACAAAAATCTGAGTGAAAGTTTAATGGAAGGACCAGCAGATGATGTAATGGTTATGTCACTAGACTCCCATATAGTCGAATGACGTTCACGTCCCAGACTTAAACTTATGCTGGAGTGTGTGCGTGTGTGTACTCAAAATCCGGAGAAAAGAATGGAGGAGAAGGGATTGCAGTGTGGTCATTACCCCTGGGGGATGATTTATACACTTTCTGTCTCTCTGTCTCTCTCTCTCTGTCTATAGGGCACACACCCTATAGCAAAAATCTCTCTTTCTCTAAAAAAAAAAAAAAAAAAAAAAGAAAGAAAGAAAGAAAGAAAGTTTAATGGGAAAGTGACCTGAAAATTGAATGTAGAGGCTAGATCTAAGAGACCTATTAATGACTACTGCCAGGAATTTGTGACTGATTGTGAGACTGGCCAGCTATAGGAAAGAGATAAATGTTTTGTTTTACTTTGGCAATGGTTGGGATGAAAAGTTAATTTCTTTCACCAAATTAATAAAAAGGGGAAGAGTAGGAGAAAAGTACAGGTATAAATTGGGAGAATATATATTAAAGTTTACTTATTTCTCTGTTCTATGAACTAAGCAGAGAGAGAGATACAGGCACCCCCAACAAGGAACCATGCCATGATTTATCCCCAGCCATGTCAACTCCAGTGTCCAACATGTTCAGGGAGAACTTTGATGTGAACCTGGAAACTTCTCATGTCAGTTGACCTTATAGAACACTGTGTTTTTGCTGTGCAACCACCTTGCCACTCATTTGAGAATATATCGACCAAAGTGGTTTACCAGTGGTCTTCAAGAAATTTATGGGAAATGTGTGTTATAAAAAAACATGCATGGGTTTCAATATTTTTTTTGCACCAAAATAAACTCACACTTTTAACTCCCTCTTTTCATGAACTTTTTGAAGTCCATTCTTACATATATAAGTGGGAATCTTAATCGGCAGTAGGCATGTGGGAGTTTAGAACCGAGAAGCATGGACAAAGCTATAAAAACATTAGAGAACTACTAACTTTGGGACATGTGGTAGTAGAAGGTAAGTAATTCCCCCAAAAACTCTATGGGTGCATATATTCTTCTTCTTATTCTTTAATTGCAAGAACTCCTTAAGCAAATAATCTCTAAATTATCTTTTTTTCTCTGTCTACCCTCTGCTAAACTCCTCAATTATTCTTTTTGGCCCTGAACATGTCTTCTCATGTAAGGACACTACCACTGTTCTCCAATAGGATTCATTCTTTCTTCATGGCTCTTGAACTTACATAATTGTTCATATCAACATTTTTTATATCACTTTTCACTCTTGTTATATAATATAAAAGTAAATCACAATCATTAATTCTACATTTTCTTATGATTGCTTTGTTAGTGCTATGAGAATAAAATACTGTTTTTATCCCTACTATATATATCAGGAATTGTATGTAACCTATCCCAGAATTTTTACATTTTTACTTTCTATTTTCCTTCCTTCCTTTCTTCCCAAATAGTCAATGAATGAATGTTTTTGATGTGAATACATTTTTGAGTTCCATATTACAATCCTGCATTAAATCTTTGCAGTCCCCTGAAAGAAATATTTATTCATCACTTTCCATCTTTCTAGTATTTTCCATATGTAATTAAGCTTCCTATCCTGTTAGGGACAACTTTCATACTGTTATCAACTATATCCTTTCATTTTTCTTTACTTTCTGACATTAATTAAAACTTAATTCTTATTTTTATATTGAATTTCCTATAGAAATACTTTATTTTTTAATTTAAAGGAAGATCTTAGCCAGCTCATAGCCTACTGGTTAAGGGAGCTGGATTCAACATGGCTGACTTCACAGTTTGAAAAACACACTGGGCTGTGGGCATGAATGCCCAAAAACTCAAAAGGAGGCAGTGGAGGACAAGGGATTGTAGGATGACCATTCCTCACTGGGAGTGCCTTTGTCCTCTCTCTCTCTGTATCTCTCTGTCTCTCTCTGTCAAGCATGCACATTCTCTGGCCAATTGAAACAAATGAATTAAATAACTTTTGTATACAAATTCTACAATAAGCAGGACACTTTCCAGCTTCACATTTGGAGAAATAATTCATGATACTATAAATTTACTTTTGGCCTCTTTTCAGTAAGTATTTTTGTGTACTTACTTTTTATCAGGTTAGTACTGGTCTCTGAGGATGAGCATAAACAGGAATTATCATTTCAATGCTATTTCCTTCTTTAAAATACTCTTTCACACGAGCAATACTTACTAAAATTCCTCAAGTCTTTGTTCAAATGTTACTTTCTCAATGAGGCCTATCTCATCCACCTTAATTAAAATTGTAATCACTCATTCTGAGTGTGAGGTGTTCTGAATCCCAACTAATCTCTGCTTTTTCATTTCCATAGAATTGATGTTCTAACATGTCATATACCATACTTATTTATTATGGCTAATGAATATAATCTGCCTGCTTTCCCTAATATGCATATTCTACAAAGACCAAGACCTGTAACCATTCACAATGTACCTGACAGCCTGGAAAATAGTAATATTCAATAAAACGTTCAGCTCAAAAGACTCTTAGTCCAGTTTGGTGCGGGCACTGGTAACACTTTGTCGAAGTGATGCTGGGGATCCATATGGACAGTCTGGGGCTCAGATGTCACATTGAACTGCACATGGTGAATTGTGTCCATGATTCTGGCTGACTGTGATGACTGGGAGGAATTGTAGCATGAGCCTCTGCTAGGAGCTCTCTCTCTTCCTCTCAAGAAATAAATAGGAGCTGACATGGTGGTTGGGGTGCTAGACTTCCATGTAGCCAATTGCGATTAGAGTTTCAGACCCAGCAGCTTGAAACTCATACCAGGCATGTGTTCATGCCTGCCCAAAATCCCAAGAGGAGAATGGAGAAGGAATTGTGACATGCCCATTCCCTCTGGGGGGTGGTTTCTCACTTTTTTTCTCTTTCTCTTTGTCTCTCTGTCTCCAGCGAGTGCATGTGCTCTATAGCAAAAAACCTCACTTAAAAATAAACAAAAAAAGCTATCATTATAAAATTTCCTCTAAGAACTGAACTACATTTTCTATAGCCCTTTCCTTGTGCCTCTCAGATAAAATAGACCATGTTCCTTTGCTATATCTTTCCATTAAATGAAAAGTCCGGCAAAGTTAGCCAGTACTGCTTACATATTTGTATTTTTCAGTAGTATTTAGCTCATTAGCCCAGAAAAATACCAGGTAATTACTGAAGAAAAAATGAATGAGACTAATACACTAGTACATATTATACTGTGACTATTTTTAAGATCTTTTTTCAAATATTATGGCCCAGTCATATCTAAATAAGCCATCTTTTTTATTCTTTCAAGTTCTTATCATTTGAATCCAGTATATCAGAGAAATTTTAGATAGAAGTAATACGGCTTGTTTGTTCTCTCTGGCCTGGTTGAATGTATTTGATATAAACAATTATCCAGCTATTTTATAGAATGAGTTTGAGCTTCCTATGGAAAAGAAAAAGAGTTTAAGAAGCTGCAGTATTTGCTACGGTAACACACACTGCAATAGATGTTCCTTTCTTCTTGACAGTCACAGATAACCACCTTAACTTAGCAGAATTAAAGGGTAAAACTGACACAAATGTAGAACAATTTCCCTAACTTCCTAACCCAGCCTCAAATGTAGATTTTGAGAATTGGCTGAAGCTGTTTCTTACATTTTTTTTTTCTTTTTTCTTTGGTGATGAACACTTTTATGCACCAGCACTCAAGCAGAGCCTCCGACTGGAGGTGCATTTACCATTTGGAGAACGTGCTGCCCTTGTTTTGTTAGCCTCAGCATTTTCAAAAACCTCACTTTGCCCGTGGTGCTTGCGAATATATCACTGTCCACCTCTTTTGCCTTTTGTATTTACCGTTGTCTTATGCTTCAGCGTCTCGGATGCCCTTGAGAAGCTGTAACCATGCTTTACGTTTGAAAGAGTGCCAGCTCATTTAATCAGACTGAGTTTGAGAGGCATGGATGAATTTATTCTATCTAACATTTAATAAAAAATAATTTAAAAATGTGACTTATGCCATGACATGCTTAGCATTACCCTTCCAGGTTTAAATTTGAGAGTTGTCAGCACCCTCCTTGGTCTGGAAACTGACACGTTATCAATCTAGTGCGTGGGTGACAAGGCCGCTGATGTCTTCCCAAGGCTCTTGTTTAATAATTAATTTTTCATTGCAGGCATGTTCAATAAATGGATTACAAAACTTAAGCCCATTTAAAAGGTTTTAGAAATTCATTATTAGTTTTAAAAGATGAATGCACAAATTAACTATCCTGTGATAAATGAGGCATACCAAATATAGGTCCTATGTGGTTTGAGCCTTTATTTATATACAGTATAGAGTGGGGTAAAAAGTCAGTACAGTTCTCTACTCAATGTCACTGAATCACCGCGGAAGTAATTCTTTTCAAAAGAGACTCAGAACAGGAGATCTGATGACAAAATTGCGGTTTGAACATTTTCATCTTTTCCTGGCTCTCAGAAATCCTCAGCCATTCAACCTCTAGAGTGGACAAGCTCGGTGCTATTTCTGGAGTCAGTACCTCTGCTCAAGTTTTTCCACCGATTAAAGATGTGACTTAGAATGAAAGAACCTTCTAAGTTATCACATCTTCATTTTCTTGATTAAACTTCGTTCCACTTGTTAAGTTGTCATCTTTCAGTTCCAAACACACTAGCTTTGTGATTCCTGGGAGAGGCATTTTCCCATCTCTGGCTTCTTGTTAAGTTTGACCAGTAGGGTACGCTAGAGGGGGACAGAAGGCTGGAAGAAGGGAATTGGTGCTTTTTTCCTCTGTAGGCTCTTCTTTTCATCGCAACCATCCAAGCAATGGCACTTAACCTTGGCTGTAGCCATTTGCTGGTTTCTTTTTTGCATTCCTGGACTCAATCTCATCCTGCTACCTTTGGAATTACCAGGAGTAGCCAGGTAGTGTCCTTACTGCAGAAATCTCCATTCCAATTCTAGGGGGCCCTCTGTCAGACTCCTCATTTCTGATCACCCCAAACTCTTTCTTTTGATTCCTAAGCTATATAGATATTTGATCCATCCTGTAACTTTTCCTAACTATGTTACTTCAGTGCCCTTTTTTTCTGCTTTCTTTTCTTTTCTCATTTTTAACATTTCTATCTTTAGTCCTCTAAGAGCTGATAAAGAATTACCAGTGTTCAATTCTTTTTTAAACAAGTAATATGCTCTGTATTTTTCCCACTGGACCATGCCTGGTACAAGTGCCATAGATGATCAATCAATCAAGCAAGCATTCCATTCTAACTTCTAGAGGGACTTAATATAATTGAATGATTGGAGAATTTTGATCTCATTTATCTTAGACCATTGAAAATTTTACATGTAAATATAGTGTATATAATTTTAAAAAATCTTTTCTGACTCAGGGTTCTTAGCAGGTTACCTCACAGCTTATTTACTCATTGATTCTTTCTCTTCTATCCTTCCTAATTTTCCCACACCCCTCTTACCATTTAAGCCGAAGGACAATGAGGAAGAATAGCAGTATGATGGTGACTGCAACTGTGAGACTCTCCCATCAGCTGTTGTATGAGTTCCAAGGCCTGTTAACTCAGTCTACTCATTCCCTACTGCTTCAAACTAAATGAGGTTAAAAAAAAAGATAATCTACTTTTTATTATTGTTTTTACTACTATACTAACAATTTTGCTTTCTGAAATCACTACTCTTATTTATCGACATGCTTCAGATCATAATTAATAAAGGCTATATCAGGAATTAGTCTAACTTTCTGCAAAATAAATTTAGCTAGAGGTACCAACTGTAGATAGTTATTTATAGAAAGTTAGAATTTTTGGACCAGCGTCTTGACTTGGTGGATCCCACACACTGTGTTATTTGAGTCCTGGACCTGATGGTATGAAAAGCACATGGGGTGTGTGTTCATACATGCTCAAAATTCCAATAAAAGGAGAAATGGAGAAGAGATTGCGGCATGATCATTCCCCATGAGGAGTGATTTCTTCCGTCTCTCTTTCTTTTGTGAGCATATATATGCCCTCTAGTCAAAAAAAGAATTAGAATTATTGATTATGTAAAATTTTTCTATGCTCAGTATTCAAAAAATTAACTAAATTTTGGAAAATAAAATCATTACTCAATTATTTTTTCATTTATTATATGTTCATTTATTTATTTTAATACACTTCATTAATGAATACCATGTATTACATGACATACTATAAACACTAATTGAACATTTTAGAGGGAAAGTTTTTGTGAAGTCATTCTACTAAATAATAAGTTGTGTCAGCAATACCTCTGTTTCATGAAGAAATGATTTCATGAAGCCTGCAAATTATTTCTTGTCACCTAGAGTTCATTTCATAAGGAATATAAGTTCTAGTATCTCAACTTTAATGTAAAACATTTTCTTCGTATGGTGTGGTCAAACATGTTTTCTTCTTTGTTTCTATTTTGCATTTGAGTTATAGTCCATTCTGGGTCATGTTTTAGGATTCACAGCTTCAAGTGATTGGCGACTTTTACCGTGTCACTCTGGTTTACATACTTCTATAGATAATTGGGATAGGCAAGAATCATGATATACTTTGGCTCTAGAATATGATTAATGATGAAATCCAATGGCCTAGTTCTCCTTCTATGCTGTTTTTTTTTTGTCTTCTATGGCAGGCATTTTTATTAGTTCAATTTGTTGATGTGACTAGTCTAAATTCATCCAGGGCCTTATGTCAAGAGTAAGTCATTAATTAGCCAATATTTCTGTACCACCCACTAAAATCATCTAAAAATGTCAGAGGGCTAGGAAGTGAAAACAGAAAAAAAAATAAGAAAAAAAACTCTAAAATTAAAAAACACATCTTTCAACAGGAATATGATAAATATATTGAAGAATAAATTAATTTAGCAAGAGAAGCACAAGAAAGTGAAAATCATTACTTAAGAGTCAGCAGAAGGCATAGTGGTTACATCAGTGGACTCCTACATGGCCGATAGCAATTCAAGTCCTGAACACGGTGGCTTAAAGAACATACCGGGCACATGTGTGTGAGTGCCCATGATCCCAGGAGAAGAAGGAAGGAGAAAGAATTATGGTGTGGCCAACCCCCTAGGGAATGATTTCTCACTTTTTCTCTCGCTGTGTCTGTTTCTCTCTTTCTAGTGAGTGCATGTTCTCACTTTTTCTCTCACTGTGTCTGTTTCTCTTTCTAGTGAGTGCATACAAAAAGGTCTTAAAAAGTTACATAGATGAAGTCAGATAGAAGAAGCACTCCCAAGTAAAACAAATAACATTTCTAATGACTTGATATAGACTTCAAGTTGCCTCACTACACTGGATGGGGGCGTTTCCCCATTGTCAAATTATTTCCCTTGACTGTTATTGAGATAGTGATGAGCTTTTTCTCCATTGTACTCCCAGTGCTAGTAAGTACTCAGCAAATACTTGGTAAATTAATGTAAGAGGAGACTTCAAAAAGTCAGGGAACATACATATGATGAAAAAAATTATGCATGGTTTTCAACTTTTTAGTTTTTTGTACTTAAATACATTTCTACTTTAATTCTACTCTTCCATGAACTTTTTGAAGTCCCCTTATATTAGTACAGATGATGAAAGCTTTTTGTTCTGTTTTGTTTTGTTTTAAGAGATTTTTGCATCAAGGTGTATGTGCTTTTTGGACAAAGAGAGAGAGAGAGACAGAGACAGAGAGAGGGAAAGTGAGAAATTAACCCCGGGGATATGGCTGCACTGCAATACCGTGTACACCGTTCTCCTCCCAGGATTTTGGGCATGCATGCACATTCGCCTGGCATGATTTTCAAGCCACTGTGTCCAGGATTCAAACTATGGTAGGCCATGTGGGAGTTCAGCAATATAACCACTACACCATCTGCCAACCTAAGCTTATGTTTTTATGAGGGTTTTTGTCTCCTTTCTTCTTCTCAGTTCTCATATTGTAATCTGCTCATTGCTAGATCAAAAGTCATAAAAGTATTTATGTAAATGTCACTGGTCACTACCTCATGATATTTCTCTAAATACTTGCAGTTTATGACATTGCTTTTTATTGTAACATTAAGTGGAAGAAAAGTTTATTATTTCAAATGCAGACTTAAACTTTGCACCAATTTGGAAGACTATGATATTAAATGTAAAAATATACTTTAACATAATCATCTGTCTTTTCTACCTTCTAAACATGAGACTTCTCTTGACAATCAAAGAATATACCCCAATGATTTTATACTACCTTTTCCTCTTGTTTCCATATATATTTATGTTAGTAAATCTTATTTCTATACTTCATGAAAGAACGATTTTCTACTAAAGAAAAAAAATTTTTTTTCATGAAGGTATCTTATAGTTTACTTCTGAAATAGAGACTTCATTTTGGCTTTCATTTGGGGTTTTTGTTTTTTGTTTGTTGGTTTGTTTTCATGTCAACCTCATTTTTAATTTTCACTAAAAATTATGTCCTGGGCTTGAGTTCAGGTGAAAATGTTAATGGAATTGAAAAACAGTCAAGTGGAATTGCAATGAATAAATTAAATTTGAGGAAAACTGACATAATAAAGGATGCTAAGTTTATGAAAAAAGAGTAAATTGAATTTATGCTTTTAGAACCTAATACGTTACTCAAGAAAGTAATTTTATTTTGAAGTGTCTTACAATTCTTTGGTATATACTTTCCTTCCTAGAAATTATGGATCATTTCTGTAGCGTACACAGGAGAGAGTTACTGTTGGTAAGACAACATTATTCATATAGTCCTGATCTTGATGTAGAAGATCAAATCCTTTATAGTGACCACAAGCCTTTCTCTTCTCCATCATAATGGGAAATATATGTCTCATCTGCTCTTTTCTATTTATAGTTTTTACGTTATAATGGATTGGTCTTGCAAAATTGAGTTTACATCTGCTGATGTCTTGGGGCTCCATCTTGATTCTGTCATATATATATATATAGATAAGTTATGAGCCATAGACAGATTCAGGGCACTGTCTCATAGAAAAGTAAGAAGAAAATATATTGTGAACTCTGGTCCAGATACGATGTATAATCGGCAAACTGAAGTCAAGGACATATTAAAAAAGAACGTGAATATTGAAAACCTATTCATAGGAGTTCTCTGGAAATAAAAACTAACATTAAACAAAAGCAAAAACCTTGATGGGAAAGAGAATGCTCAAGCTCTATTTACTTGAATATTCTTTGTACTGAACTTATTTTGGATTAGTAAAAGTTCTTTCTTTCTTTTTTTTTTTTTTTTTTTTTAGCTATAGGGCGCGTGTGCTCGCCATATGCATAAGACCTCATTTTTTTTGAGAGGTTTTTGCTATAGGGCGCGTGTGCTCGCCAGACAGACAGAGAGGGACAGAGAGATAGAATGAGAGAAATCACCCCCTAGGGGGAATGGCCATGCCACAATCCCTTCTCCTCCATTCTCCTCTTGGGATCTTGGGCATGCACACACATGTGCCAGGCGTGAGTTTAAGCCACCAGGTCCGGGACTCGAACTGCGGTCAACTACGTGGGAGTCCAGCGACATAGCCATTACGCTAACTGTTGGTTCCAAAGTTCTCTGGTATGAAAGAAGTGGAAGATTTTTGTCAAAAATAGGATGAATAGAAAGATGGAAATATATTGGCTATATGTTAGATGAGGAAAATATCAAATATATATGAATGGAAATCTTGGTATTACTAGAAATCCAGAGTGGAAATCTCTTCCTCTTCAGAAATGTGAATTCTCTTTGGATGTAAGTAATTGAGAAATTACTATCAAGATTGTTTGCCACTGAATTTGTTTATGATGTTGATTTCTCTTGGTTCTCACATTTGATTAACAGGTAACAGTGTCATAAATGTTATATTCTTCTGTGGAAAAGAAAGAGAGGAAGGTGTTGGATTTTACTGCTATTAAGTACTGTCACTTGCGTTTTCATCAGTTCAAACATACCTAATGCTTGGGATTTATTGCTTACCATTGTTGAAAGTACTCTGATTTGTAGAAATCTGTCCTATTATACCCCTTAAGACCTAAAGGTATTCAAGCTTATTAATTTGAATCACATTTAGTTTAACCTTTAAATTAATGAAGCCATTCATTAACAATTATCAACATTTTTAAGAATTTACAAACTTTACAAATAATTATAGAAAAAAATGAAATGAATAGAAAGCATGAATCTTTTTTCTTTCATTTAAAATTATATATTTTTTAGCTAAAAAATCTTTTTAGTGGTATGGTTGTTATATTGCTATGGCTGGAAGAAATTATTTTTCATAAGTCTCTGCAATGTGCTATTACAAAATGCTTTGTTTCTTCTAAGAAAACAGCCTAGGTTCCTAGCAGAGCAGTAATTGTGAATTGTTCTATCAGGCAGGTAAAAATGCTGCCAGTTTGAAGAAATGTCCTTTCTTGTTCAGTTTTTTATGTCCCCATTGTGCTAATGCTTCACCCTGTTCTTTAATATTCCGTGGAAGTCTGAGGAAGCTGTTGCTATACCAAGTGCATAGTCAATTAGACACTCTGTCACATGAAGTGAGAATGTAAATTTTAACAATAATTTAGATATCTAAAATAATTCACAAGTACACAGGATTGTTAGTTCATTATTCATGAATAAAGTGATTTAGAGCTGAAGCTGAGATGAAAGTCTTCTGGTAAAGAGGTTGAGTGAAAAAAGACCAAGGAGCATGGAGTAATTTCATAAAGTGCTATTTCTGCAGTCAGGAAGTGGCATTCATTACTTGATAAAATTAGTTGAGGAATAAATTTTATCCTGTTATTCAAATAATTGTATTTGTAAGACACAAACCATTGGAAAGATGAAATTAAGTTGTAGTCCATTTAGCGTCTGCAATCTCTATATTAAGAAACCTGTCTGTTCCTAATAGTAATGTGTCTCTATCTGATTTCATGAGAGCATTGGAAATTTTGGTGGGCCAGACGTGGAAAATATTTCTAATTCACTTAGCAAGGGATATCCAAAATATAGTTGTAATACTATTTTAAAAATGTTTCACATTCCAATCACCATGAACTCCTAACTTGGAACATATAAAATATTTATGCCAACTCTTAGTCATCATTACTGGGAAACAAGTATAGATCTTTAATTTCTATTCCTAGTGATTCTTTATCTAAGACTCATCTATTTTCTTAGTAATCTTAACATACACGTTGTTCTCCAACCAAGTTTTCTACATGTGAGAATCTCTTTCATCTCTCAGCAAAGTTGCATACTACTTATTTATCCTGAATGGTACCCCTAGTCTCTTCAGTCACAATCTATAACAAAGCTCCAGCAAAGACCTCTTACATTCAAGATCACCATTGGTACTACCTACTAAAGTTCAGTTCTGGACAAGTCATGGAATGGTTTTGGACATTCATTTCCTCATTTATAAGAAGAAATGGAAATTGAATATTTTTCCTATTATATCTACCTCTAAAATTTTAATTTCCATGAATTCTTTCCTCATCCTTTCATATGAATTTGTCTCCATTCTTTCATATACATTCCATATGGGAAATATTCTGTATTCTACTTTATAAAAGTTTGTTAATTATTATTTTTTAAAATTTGCTGGGGGGTGCATGTGATTGTCAGAGAGACAGAGAGAGAAAGAGAGAGGAGGGGAGACATGAGAAAGCCCCTGTTGGTATGGTCATGGTACAATCGCTTCTCCATTTCTACTTCCTTTTGGGATTTTGGGTATGCAGGCCCACATGCCTGGCATATTTCTCAGAGGTCCGTTTCTAGGACTTGAACTGCACAGTCAGCCATGTGGGATCTAGCTCTCATGTAACCAAAAGACCACAGATACCCCTTTAAAGCCATTTAACACACTTCAAACACTATGTAGAATAATGGTTTCTAGTGATGAAAAGTCAAGGAATATCCTAAAAGTCCATGTCATTGTTTATGTCATGGACCTTTTTGTGGCACTCCTTAAACCTATTTTTGTCTTACAGTTTTGAGAGTGGAATAGGAACGGAAAACTTGGAAGCCTGCTATATAGGAGAATTGATTGTATAAATATCAGGTCTGAAAAATACAGAATTTTATTTTCATGTTACCTCATAATCAAATTTTCTTCACCTCAATTAACTTATATACATTTCTCAATTATCATTATTTCTTGGGAAGCATCAACTGTACTCAAGTCTTAGAAATAAAAATTTAAATTTTTTTTGTTGGAGTAGATATTTATTATGCATACATATACACATTTATGTTTTAGAAACATGTTCCTTGCTTCAAGAAATGAATTATTGCCCAGTCTCTATATCTGGGAATTATTATTTAAAATAATATCACAGTACCATCAGGTTGTGTGGTGGTTAAGGCACTGGATTCTATGTGACTGAATCCTTGGTTCAAGTCCTGGACCTGGAGAGCTGAAAAACACACTGAGTATGTGTGAGTGTGTGCCCCAAATCCAGAGAAGAGGATGTAGGAGAAGGAATTGTGGCATGGTCATCACCCCCAGGGGTAATTTGTCACTCTCCCTTTTTCTCTGTCACTCTCTGGTGAGCATACACACCCAAAGGCAAAAAAAAAAAAAATTAAAAGAAAGAGAAAATTACAAAAAAAGGTGAATCATTGTTTCAATCAGAAGTTGTAGCATCACAGTTTTGTGGTTATGCAATTCTTTGCAATACAAATCCTGCCTAATAATGATTTAGTATATTAAAAAATAATGAGGTGCGTATCATCTGGTTCTTTTTTCATTTTGTAAATTTATTATTACAATATGTATTATGTAGGTTGTTGAATGCAGTGATTCACTAGAAAAGTGCAAAACGAGGTCAAATTGAAATGCAGATGAGGTCAGAAACTTTAAAAATAGTCAATAAAGCAATTAATGTATCAACAGCATGTGCTATTAAGCAGTAATGTGATGATGCCACTGATCACACCAGGGTCCTCTGAGTGTTTATAAACAGACGGGGAAGCTGAGCTCTGTAGACATTTCACATGGATGATGAAGAAAAACACCAGCAATTAGCTTTTGAATCATTAAAATAATTTTATTTCAATTGTCTACAGGAAGCTCAAAATGTGCACATTACAAAACAGTTTGAACAAGTACAATGGAAACATTCAAAATGGAAATCAAACCTTTTTTGGTTTACTTTTTAAATGATAAAAGCAAGACATACTCATTGAATAAATTTAAATAAAATGAAGTGTGAAAATGAAAAAAATCTATCATGCTATATATTTTACTGTATATTATATACAATATATTATACTATATTTATAAAAGTTATCATATATTATGTGTATGATATAAGTCCTATCTAGTATATATGATTATATAATGTATATGCATAGATATTATAGTCATGGAAATGTGACATCTATTCTAAATATTTATTTTTCTTTATCTAACTATATTGTGTTTGTTTTTGTGCATATTTTGAATATACATTATTGAGAATGAAAAAAAAGAATTGTTTTGAGGAACATCTTTGCTATAGGATGCATGTGCTTGCTGGAGAGAGAGAGAGACAGAGAGACAGAAGCAAGAAATCACCCCCTGAGGGTATGGCCTCACCACAATCCCTTCTCCATTCTCCTCTTGCGATTTGGAGCATACACCCACACACACCTGGAATGAGTTTTAAACTGGGACTCCAACTGCGGTCGACTATGTGGGAGTCTAGTGATGTAACCAGTATGCCATTTGCTGGTCCTGAGAATGAAGGAAATTTTCTTACAGAAGGGTATATAAATAAACATTTAATGCAATTGAAAATATCTTGCTGTATATTTATAGGCATCTCAAACTATTATGGCTTTAGTACACCTGAAAAGCTATTAGAGTATCACTATTGACAGTCCACTGTGAAAATATTAATAAGATACTTAGTTCGTTTATGTTCCCAGAATAAAACAAGCAGCTAAAGGTCAATTTTTTACTCATAAGTTATATAAATGGACTATGTAGTATCTGGACTTCATTTATTTACAGTACCATATTTTAAAGGTAGTATCAGGTTCTATTGGATTCTATGTCCCAAATGAAATGATGGTTATTCAGTTACAACTGCTTTGTCATGATTCATAAGAGAGCTAAAGGAAATATAGAAAATGCTTACTTCTGTTTTAGTTAATGACATGAAAAGACCTTACCAGTTAAAAATAGGCGATGTGAAATACAAATTAAAAAAAAAAGTGTGCTTTTATGAAGGTTTAGCTTACAAGCCACAGCTAAGAGACTGGGTATTATGCCCACTGACCAGATGAGGATTTATGTCTCTGACTATCATTTTTCTGCACAATGTTTTCTGTATCAGCTTGTGTAAAAAGTATGCAGCATTGCACAGAAATTAAAAAGCAGAATCCAGCTTAGCTCCAATATACAAACATGTGTGTGTACACAACTAGTCGTCTACTTTGTTACTTTATGTGCTTTTATAAATGGCATACAAAAGGCCATTGTCAGTCACCCTGTGGTTATTATTACAGAACTTGAACAGTACAGCAGTGGTATTATTCTGTGAATAAGTACATGTTATATCAGTCATGCAAATAAGCAATGCTGATTCCTGTAGAAATCAAAAGGGAATTATAGTCTAGGAACTTTAACACAGTTCATGGCTGAAGGAAAGGACAACTGACGGCTTGTTAACACCCAAGGTTTAAAGTAAGCTTCCAAAGATGGATATAAATGTCTAAGTGTGTAGACATAATATTAGTATTAGACAATGCAGTACACTAGGCACAACTACTTGTTCATAGGTCAAATTATGAAAATAGTTTAGATATGTAACATAATAGCTATATAACTGTGTATAAATAAACTTTATATTAACATTTTAATAATCATTTAGCTTTTTGCATGGTATATATGTCCAATCATAATTTTGAATATATATATTCTTTTTAATGAAAGAAAATAAAGGTAAGTCAGTAAATACACAAACTAATTATTCTTGTAATAACCCCATGGGAAAGTTGAACCTGAGAAATAATAGCAGAGACAAGTGAGGTGGTTAAGGTGGTTAAGGCAGCTGGATTCCGCACAGTCAACTGCATGGTTCAAGTCCCAGACCAAGGAGCCTAAAAAACATACAGGCATATGTGCATGCATGCCCAGAATCCCAAGAGGAGAATGGAGAAGAAGGTATTAATTGTGGTTTTGCCATCCCCCCATAGGCTGTGTTCTCACTTCCCCCCCTTTTTTAAAAACCTTTCCAGCAAGCACACATGCTCTATAGCAAAAAAAATAATAATAATAAATAAATAAATAAAAAGAAAGAAAGAAAAAAATGTATAAAAAGTAGAGACTATAACAGACAACAATAGTTAAAACAATCACGTATGCTCTCACAAGATTATGAGAGCTGAACTGAGATCTGAATTATCTAAGCAAGGAAAATTAGGAGAACTTTTTCAGGTAGAAATAATAGAAAATGCAAATAACCCAAGACAGAGATTCTCTTGGTAATCTGGAAAAATAGACAAATAGCCAATAGGTGGGAACACAGAAATGGAAAGTGTATATATATATTTATATATATATATGTGTGTGTGTGTGTTTATGTGTGTATACAGACACATATGTATATATTTATATGTAAATATATAAAATATCTTTTAAAATAAACCTTTGGAAACTGTAGTTGTCATTAAAAGCAAAATAAAAAATATACAGATATTACATGTTTAAATAACTTAAAAATCATATTGCTGAAAGAAAAAAAACTTCAAAGTTATTTGTAACATTATCTTGATAGAAAATTTTAATTAGTTAAATTATTCCTTTTGTAATTCATTATGTATAGATAGATTTGATTTCTGTTATTTATTTTCTTCAGTTTAACCAATGTTTGACTTCATTTTAGAATCTTTGATAAGAATATTTCCTTTCTTTTCTTGCAAATGAACCAACCAAAAGCCAGATGATTTCAGTGACTTGACCTAGGTCAAACAAGCAGGAATAGGAGAGAATCTAGAAATAGCATTTCCAGAACACTCAGGCAGTGAGTGTGCAGCTTTATCATGGAAACATGCAAGAGGTGCAAAGAATTACATTGATATAACAAAGTGTATTGCATATATCGCAAAGCCATGGGATAATTTTCATGAATAATTGTAAGTCTCATTTAAATAATAATTTTTATAATTTTATTTATCATTATTATTTTTTTATTTGCCATAGGACGTGTGCACTCACCAGAGAGAGAGGCAGAGGTAGGGAGAGAAAGCAAGCTACCAGGCCCAGGACTCAAATCATGGTCTGTCATGTAAGAGTTCAGTGCCTTAACTACCACACTACCTGCTGACCCCATCATTCGGATAATTCTTAGACCTTCCTTAGTAGATGGCAAATGTTATTTCATCTGTTTTTTTTCAAGAGCCTACACAGAGAATTATCTTTTTGTTCATTGTGTTACAATAGTAGAACTTGAGTTAGTAAAGAGGTTTCCTCCATCCTAGTCTAATATTTGATAAAGTTAAAATTTTATTTACATTCGTCTTCATAATATTTTGAATTTAATTTATAATTTTTAAACTTTGAAGAAAATTTAAATAAATATATAAAAAGGTTAAATAAATTATAGCAGAATATTTATAATTATGAATAGCGGTTCTTGTTTAGTTGGAATTTATTAGCCTGTAATTCTCAGGATAAGACCTTTTGCAAAAAGTGTTTGTAAAATCTTTCAATAGAATGGAATATTTATTTTCATGGATTATATCAGTGAAAATAAGAATGAATGCATGAAGTAAAATTTTATGATTTCGGCTGCCAGAGCACACACTAAACTCACGTTTTAATTTGAGAATATTTTTAAAGCCATCTGCTGCATCTCTAGTAATTCTGAGAATGCAATCAGTTCCCAATTACCTTCTCAAAAGAAGGCTGAAGTAAAGCAGTGAATAATCCCAACACTATTTATATTTGGCTAATTATCTTTCTATTTAATCTTTCTTTCTATATTTTTCTTTCACAGATTTTTTTTTACAAATACACTTCCACTGTCAAGCACCCACCTTTTCATGAAGTAGAAATGAATCTTTTTTGTTGTTGTTATTAGTGATGCAACTCTTCTGGATAATAAAAGGGAACAAAGTATTTTGTCATTGCAGGTATCAGGCATATTTATTCTACAATGTGATATTTTAAGTTTGTATAGCTTTTCTTAAAAGATGGTGACAACACTGAATAGACTGTTTGGCACTTAAGGAAAAGTATACTCTCATAGAAATCAAAAAGTGCTCCATTAAAAACAATGGAGTGTCGGGAACTAGCAGTTAGCGTAATGGCTATGTCGCGGGACTCCCACGTAGTCGACCGCGGTTCATGTCCCGGACCCGGTGGCTTAGAACTCACGCCGGGCGGGCGCGTGTGCGTGCGTGCCCAAGATCCCGAGAGGAGAATGGAAGAGAAGGGATTGTGGCGTGATCATCCCCCCTGGGGGGTGATTTCTCGCTTTCTGTCTCTATGTCTCTCTCTGTCTGTCTGGCGAGCGCACGCGCCCTACAGTGAAGAAAACAAAAACAAAAACAAAAACAAAACAAAACAAAACAAAAAAACAATGGAGTGTCTTTTTTCCCTCCCTAGCTAGAGATGAAACTATTAGAAGTGTGCTTTTTGATGAAAATCTTACAAATAAAATAAACTAATAGCTATATTTTACTGTATAAATTTGCAAGAACTGTTTTTGAGTCCATGTAACTAGTGGCATTAGGATTTCTGAAAGTTTAAGTACACCAGGTTTAATCCAGAAAACAGAACTGAACCCCCTCTCCCCAATACGCAATATATAATCAAAAAGCATTGTAAACAAACAAACAAAATCCTTTCCTTCCTACATTAGTTTATTTGTGACAAACTAACAATAAACAAATAAACAAATACCATGTCAACTGTTATTAAGAACCATGAAAAAAGTACATGCAGCAAACAAGATGAGATAAACAGAAGCTAGGACAGTAGATACATATGTGAATTAGGTGGGGAAAGAGGACTTTCTGATGAAATGAAATTTGAACACAGGCAAGAAATGAGGAAGAAGCAGGCCAAGAAGATCCTCGGCTCATGGGGAAAAGTCACTGTGGAGCACTAGCAGACATGTTCAAGGCTTAGGGGAGCAATGAGTTTAATAGCCCAATGCAGAAGATACCTTGGTTTATTTAAGAAGCAAGGAGAGAAGAAATTAGGGAGAAAATGAGTTGAGGTTAGAGTCAGTAGGGAGCAGACTATGGAGGACTTGGTAGGAAGTACGTATGAGAATTTAACATTTTATTTTGAAAAGGGAAATGATTGGGCCAGGTGGTGCTCCAGTATTGGTACAACTGTACCTACATGGGAAAGGGCCAGGTTCCCATTCAAGGACCTCCCTAGGCACACCAGGCATGCGTGATCACAGGCTGGCTGACACTGGTAGTATTACTGATCGTCACGTGAAAGACCCTGTTGAGAGTGCCTCTCTCTCTCTCATGGAAGAAATAACTTAATAAACTTTAAAGGAAAAAACAAAAAAAGTGAAGGAAGCTATTATTGTAGAAGATTGAGCATAAACGTGACATAATCTGATATATTTTTAAAAGATTTTCTGAGCTGCTGTATTGAGAATAGGCTTTAGGGAGACGTGCCTTATTCTTTGTGTTCTTCTATTGTTTGTTTTAGTGTATTAGTCACTGTTTTAACAATTACTTGAGTTACCTCACTTAATTCTGACAACGGTCTTACAGAGTAGATGCTGTTTTTACCCTCAATTTACACAGTAGTTAGTGAGGCTGAAAGACTTTAAGTAAATCTCCAGTGCTAACACGGGAGGGCCAGACAACCTGTGCATGTCAGTGTGGCTAAGAGCAGGACTCTGAAATCCTAGTGTTCCCTTTGATCCTGTCCCCTTCCACCTCGCCTACACAGTTAAACCGAGAATGGTTAAAAGTGTATTAGCCAAGGGTAATACAGATTTAATTCAGGAAGAAGATGATGTAGTTGACATTCCTTTTATAAACAAAGATTACAAAAAAATAAAAATTACCAGCTTCTATAAAGCAAGTGTTGTCTAATCTGACTATTCTTCCTGGTTTAGGATTGCTTTCTTACTTAGAAGACACAGAGAACCAGAGAGAGGAGAGAAAGAAAGCACCCCTCAGTGGTCACACTGCATTCCTTCTGCTATTTCTTCATGCTATCAGGATTCTGGCTGTGCACACACACACACACACACACACACACATGTCTGCCATGTTTCTCAAGTTACCAGGGCTGGAATTCGAACCATGGTTAATCATATGAGATCCAGCTCCCACAACCAATATGCCATGGGGCTAGCTCCATAGAAAAATTTTAAATTAAGAAATTATCTATATTTACTTGGTCAAATACCATAAGGTCAAATACCATAAAGGTAATCATAAATATTTAACTATAAAATTATAATCAACATAAACTATTAGATCACTGGAAAAGTCATATTGCATAGAAAAATATGTCATGATTTTTCCAATGACTCAATATATATGACAATCTTCTATGTAGGCATTCAGACATTTATTCAAGTAAAAAAAAAAACCTTGAAAACAAGGAGGATAAATAGCATAATGACTAATACATGGTAAACAGAGTAAAATGGAGTGATGATTTTTTTTTTTTCACAAGATCTCAAACAGGTTTATATACCCTGTGAAGTAGATACTGTTCTAACTTTTAAAATGAAGAAACTGGTTAACTGGCCTAAAGGATTTTAAACCTAAATCTATCTTACCGTAAAGTTATGATCATGAAACTGTATCATTTAAATGCAGTTATATGAAGAATGGCAGTACATTTTCAGAAAAATTCAAGAGGTATAGAGATGCTGTTTGATTTGTCATATGCAAGAAATATAGCAATGAACTTAGATTTTTCTGAGAAAGAATGTGAGAAAAACAGCAAAATCAGTTGTTTCTCACTATAAGCTTCTATGATGAATGATACTCCTCTATCTATGGACTGCCTTTATCTCAAAAATTTTATAAAAATTTCAATTGATAAACATAACTTTCTCTTGTTTTATTAAGGTATCTTCTTTCGATAACTTCCTCAATGTTAAAGACTTGAAAAATTTCACTCTTGAAAAAGTAAAACATAGTATCAATTTAAGCATAAGTCAAGGCCAGGAATTCACATTCTATTTTTAAAATACTGTTTATATAATTCTATTTGAAATTAAAGAACAATTGTTGACAAGGAGAGTGAAGAATTCAAGCACTGTTTTTAAAACATAAAGACTTGGGGTCAGTAGATGGCCTACCTGTTACGTCTCTGGACTCCCACATTACTGACCCTGGTTCTAGTCTTGGACCTTGTGACTTCAGGGTGTGTGTGCAAGAAGATCCCAGGAGAAGGGAGAACAAGGGATTGTGGTATGGCCATTTCCGGGGGGCGAGGGGAGTTATTTATCACTTTCCCTCAAACTGTTTCTGTCTGTATCTCTCTGGCAAGTACAGATGCTCTAAGGCAAAAAATTTGGGAAAAATAGTGCTCTGAGTAGGCTAGTTTTGATAGAGATTCCAGAAATTTCCCATGACTTTTCAGAGGAGGAGGGCTTGGTAGATGGGATGAGTAGATGGAGTGATTCTTATTCTAGGATGAATTAGTGCTAAGTCAAGCTTGAAGAAAACTTTAATATATTAACACATTTATTTAAAGCAGAGAGGGTTGCTTCAAGATCTACCTTTATTACCAAATATTGGATTATATTACAGCTTTTATATTGAAAATATTTATACATATATCTATTTTGTTGTTGTTGTTGTTCTTTGCTATAGGGGTGTCTGCTCACTGAAGAGAGGGAATGTGAGAAATTACCCCCTAGGGTAGACAGCCACAGAACAATCCCTTCTCCTCCATTTACCTCTCTGGATGTGGGACAACTATGAAGTCTTGCCTAGTATGATAGTTGAGCCACCAGGTCTGGGACTTGAACCATGAGGTTGATTATATGAGATCCAGTCCCCCTAACCTTCTCACCACCTACTGGCACCTATCCATGCCTACTTTTATATACCTGTGCAGTTCTGGCTTTTTAATACATATGGAGTATACATTCTATAGGAAAGTATATATTTCATAGGAGCTGATACAAACATTATTTTATATTTTCAGTTACCAATAAATAGAGTACTGATGGACTAATTTTCTCTCTTATTTATTTATTTATTTAGAGAGGTTTTTGCTTTTGGGCATGTGTGCTCGCCAGAAAGATAGAGAGAGACATAGAGACAGAATGTGAGAAATCACCGCCCAGGGGGATGGCCACACCACAATCCCTTCTCCTCTATTCTCCTTTCGGGATCTTGAGCATGCATATATGTGCCCGGCGTGAGTTTAAGTCAATGGGACTGGCACTCGAACCGTGTTTGACTACGTGGGAGTCCAGTGACATAGCCATTATGCCAACTGCTGGTTTCCTAATTTTATCTTATAAGTCTTACCCATGTCATAAATGTTAGGCCAATGTTTTATGTTAATTTTCAACTTTTACTATTCCAGTTTACTTTTACATATTTAATGATTACTATTAGCATTATGAGAAATCAGGAAAGTGGATGAACATATATTACATTCATAAGTAAAAACTATAGACTAGTGAGAATTCTATTAATAAGTTAATCATAGGAAAGTTTTTTTTCTTTTTAGTGGAAATTGTATAATTAACAGATTCATTAATAAGATGTAAGAATTCAATAAGTTTAAATTGGATTAAGTTTTAGGTAAGTAATTATAGTAGCAATAAAGAAAAAATTAACTCTTGCTCAAGTTTTTTTTTTTTTTTTTTTAGTATAATTTACTACGTATCACTTTTTTTATGTTTTATTTTATCCTATTTTGGAAGATTCTCTATGGGCAGTACTTTATATATTCTGTTAATAAATTTTAACACATAGAATATAGTACATAGTTAAAATAGACTGTTTATGCCAACACACATGGAGCTTACTTTAATAAGCATTGTACAAAGGCTGATTATGAAGGACAAATATAGTGCGTAAAAGAGTTTGGAACCAGCATGTGTGTTTTCATGTATTTTTAAAAGTTTTTTTGCAGACTTAAACTGATGTTTGCACTAATGCTCTTTACTACTACAAGAATTCTGCTAGAGGTTTGTTTACTTGACAGATATTTCATAAGCACTGAGTGTCAATTATTAAGCTGGTAGTTAGAAAGTAGTAAAGAAAGCAAACATCAACACAACTTTATGGCTCCTAAAAATAAGTGATTGAGGGGTACAGAAGGTGACATGGTGGTTAAAACACTGCACTCATATATGGCCAACTGTGGTTCAAGTACCTGACCTGGCAGCCTGAAAATCATGCCAGGCACATGAGTTTGTGTGCCAAGATTCCAGGAGGAGAATGGAGGAGAAGAGATTGTGGGTAATCGCTCCTTGGGGGGTGACTTCTCACTTTCCTTCTCGCTGTCTCTTTCTGGTGAGTGCATGCGACCTATGGCAAAAAATTTTTTAAAAATTTAAAAAATAAGTTAGCGATTGATCTAGTTTTAAAAAGTGACCATGCAAAGAACTATGAGATTACAAATTCTGATAAGGACTGTAGTACCAAAATAAGGAGTGTGAGCATGGATAAGGACACCTGCTTCATACCAAATGAGTAAGTGCCTTATCGTAAGTAATATTCAAATAAATCTGAAAGATGAAGGGAAATTTCCCAAAGGCAGGGTAGAGGATGAAGTGGCTAAGAATATATTGACAAAGGGAACCAGCAGTTAGTGTAATGGCTATGTCGCTGGACTCCCACGTAGTCGACCGCGGCTCGTGTCCCGGACCCGGTGGCTTAGAACTCACGCCGGGCGGGCGCGTGTGCGTGCGTGCCCAAGATCCCGAGAGGAGAATGGAGGAGAAGGGATTGCGGCGTGACCATCCCCCCTGGGGGGTGATTTCTCGCTTTCTGTCTCTATGTCTCTCTCTGTCTGTCTGGCGAGCGCACGCGCCCTACAGTGAAAATCTCTAAAAAAAAAAAAAAAAAAAAGAATATATTGACCAAGATAATATTTCTCTTGTTTTAAAAAAGAAACCATTTTAGGAAGAGGCGTACATAATCTGATTATTTTTTATAATATTACTGTTGCTGTCCTGTGGGAATTGGACTTGGACTTGGGTTGTGGAGTTGGAAGTGTGTTTGTGTGTATGTCAATGTGTGTCTATACGTGTCTGTGTGTATGTATGTGTCTGTATGTGTTTGTGTATGTATTGTGAATGCCCCAGTTTGGGAACATAAGCAATAATCACGGTTACAATTATTAATTGTTTTTGTTTTGTTTATGGAGAGATTTTTGCTATAGGGCACATGTGCTCGCCAGAAAGACAGAGAGAGACAGAGAGACAGAAAGTGAGAAATCACCCCCCCCGCAGGAAGGATGGCCATGCCGCAAACCCTTCTCCTCCATTCTCTTCTCAGGATTTTGAGCTTGCGCACATGCGCCCAGCGTGAGTTTAAGCCACTGGGTCTGGGACTCAAACTGCGGTCAACTACATGTGAGTCCAGCGACATAACCATTATGCCAACTGCTGTTCCCACAGTTACAATTATTGATAAAGAGTTGGTGGACAGCTCAGAAGCTAGATAAATAGGTAAGTAGATAGATAGCTATTAACATATAAGTAAATATATCAAGTTAATATAGATGTTATTGTCACATAAATGGCATGGAAATCAATAGGAATAGAAAATCCTACCTTGAGAAAAAAAAAAAAAAAGGAAGGAAGGGAGGAAGAGAAAAAGATAAGAATTACTCAGAGCCCAGCCATGAGGAGTTTCAGCAGTCAGTGGTTAAATAGAGGAGAATGAGATGAAAAATTAAAAAAGAAAGAAAGAAAGAGAAATGGGCAGAGAGATAAAAGAAAATAATTAGCTGATGGTGGAGTGAGACAATACATAGGGAGAAGATACAGAGGGGAAAGACACACAGAGAGAAAGAGAGAGAGAGAGGATGAGAGAAGAGAGAGGAAGAGAGATTCCAGTATAATATTGTCAGTTATAGAAAAGGAATACTAAAAAGTATCAATATAATATGAAAGGCATGGAATTGGCATTGATAAGCTTAGAAATATAGCTGGTAGAAGGTGTGGTGTTTAAGGTGTTGGACTCCCACATGCCCAACCACAGTTTGATTCCTGTACCTGGTGGCTTCCTTTTTCACTTTTTCTCTTTCTCCCTGTGTCTCTTTCTAGTGAGCACATGTGCCATATAGCAAATTTAAAAATAATCATTTTATCATAATACATAATATCAAATAGTTTAAAAAAAGAAATAAAATTTTTGAAATGATAAGGGAAGGGATATGATCGAAGTAGATGGCTCTTTCAAGAATTTGAAAATGACTGAGATAAGTTAAAGAATATAGGCTATTGAAGGAGAGTTGGAGTCTGTTGTGATTTTTTTATAAATAAATCTTACTTTATAAATACATGTATCTACATAACAGGTACCTTCAAGAATCTTGTAACATAACATGCAAAGTAGTAATATTTATTTTTCTCGTAATCATGCAGAAATTTCTATAGCTTTTATTTTGCAGATGGATAATCCTGAGCCAGAAGAAAATCAGTATTTTAAAAATTTGCTTAGCAGTTTATTTTACCTTGAAGATCTTACTAGATCTATCTGAAAATTATCATTTAAATTGACTCTTGAATATGAGCATCTGAAAATAATTGTCCTGTTCTTTCCTAGTCAATGAGAACAACAACAACAGAATCTCAAAACAAAAATAATAAAACAGGACAAAAACATAGATGTCAAAAGGATGTATCTATATGTCTAAAACATTTTTATGTTTGGTAAAGTAATCTTCACTATGAGGTCTCATTCTCTTTTTAGAGAGAGTTTTGTTGCTATAAGGTGCATGTGCTCACTACAGAGACAGAGAAAGTCAAGAGACAGGAAGCAGCAAAGCATACCCTGGGGGGATGGCCATGCCACAATCCCTTCTCCTCTACTTTCTTCTCAGGATTTTTGGCACGTACACACATGTGCCCGGCATGAGTTTTAAGTCCAGTGGGTCTAGGACTCGAACTGTAGTCTACTATGTTGGGTCCAACAATATAACTATTAAGCCATCTGCTGGACCCCACTATGATGTCTTATAAAAGTTGAACAGCTTGGGTTGACAGCAGTTTAGTGCCATGTGGAGGGAGCTGTACTCCACAACGTTGAGATCCTGGTCACGATGACTTAAAAATAATCACACTGAATGCTTGTGTGTTCATGCTTTAAATCCTGATGTAATGAAGAAATGGAAGGACAAGGTTCATGGTATGACAACCCCTCATCGTGAGGCTCTTTCTTTATAGCACGCTCTCTTATTCTGGTGACTGCCCATAACTTCTAGCAATAAAAAAAAAATAAAAAGTTGAACTACTTTAGAGTTTTCTTCCCATTTATGTTTTTTTTCTTTTCTTTTTTTTTTTTTTTTTTTTGGGGAGTTTTTTCCTTTAGGGGGCGGGCGCCCGCCAGA
>NW_006160180.1:1000201-1036243 GCF_000334495.1 Tupaia belangeri chinensis | reverse complement strand
TTTTTTTTTTTTTGGAGAGATTTTCACTATAGGGCGCGTGCGCTCGCCAGACAGACATAGACATAGAGACAGAAAGCGAGAAATCACCCCCCCCTAGGGGGGACGGTCATGCCACAATCCCTTCTCCATTCTCCTCTCAGGATCTTGGGCATGCACGCACACGTGCCTGGCGTGAGTTTTAAGCCACCTGGTCCGGGACGTGAACCGCGGTAAACTACGTGGGAGTCCAGTGACATGGCCATTATGCTAACTGCTGGTCCCACTTATTTATTTCATGAGAGAGTCGGAGAGAGAAAGAGAAAGCACTCTTAACAAGATCTCTTGCCACAATCCTCCCTACTCTCTCCCCAACTAAACCAGGATCACAGGCCCATACCAAGCCTGGCAGACAGGTAGATCCAGGAACTGAACTCTGACTTTAGCATCACAGAACTGCAGGGGATCACTAGACGACCACTGTTACCTGATTGGGGTCCTGTAGAATTATTACATCTGTCTGGGTTATGTCCTTTCTTCAAAAACTATAATTTTGCCTTCGATATCAGGATTTATTTACTTGCATGATAGTAATTTTCTATAGGTAATCTGATGGCATGGAGCATTTCCAGTGAGGAGATCAGATTTTACCAGAAGCACTATTTCCCAGCACTCCCTTCTGGTAGAAGCTGGGCTCCTAGTGGAAATGATGCAGCTATTAGAATGATCTGAAGTACTCTGGAGAGAGACCTTCTGCTCAGTTACCATTCAGGCTGGAACCTGCTATGACAGTTGTCAACAGTGCCCTTTCTGATGTCTCCCAGTTGTGTTCCATTTAGAATAAGTACTTAAAGAGACACCTGCTAGGAGAGCCAGAATAGAGAAGCTGCATGATTCTGGCAAACATATGTAGACAATAATATCCCTTTCCTACCCTGGGCAATAACTTAATAAAACCTTTAAGACAACAGAATCTTTAGTAGTCATCCTTTTTGTTGTTGATGAGAAGGAGGGTTATGGATACCAGCATCCTTACTTCCTTTGTGTGCCTACAGCTGTGATCTGGGCACTACCATGTTATCCTGCTGCTATGACCCTCCAGCCATATGCTGCCATTTATAGTTCAGCCTATGATTCAGGCTGCAATACTTGTGAAATTGGCATGAAGGCTGTTGCCACTGTACTCTGAACACCCTACAAGTCAGAATTTTCTTTTTCCTTTGAATATTAGAGAAGATCTCCCAAGTGTCAAGAGTGTAGATGGTGTACATTCTAGAGAATTAAAGATATATCATTTAAGGAAAGTGTAAGATTATTTATCACTATTACTTAGGGAAAAATATAAAGACCTCAGATTTTTTTTTTCATAGCATGAGAAAAAAAATGATACAACTCAAACCTATTACAGTTTTCTGGTGAATAAGAAAAGTCATTTAAACATGACAGACTAGCTACTTGGATCACTGGGGGGTGGGAAGGCATGGTCTACTTTTCTGACTTAGGGAGGTGTTTAAATGGAAAGCAAAAAAGAAAAAAAAATGAGAATTTATGTTCAACTTTCTAAAAGAATAGCTTGATTTTGCCTTTACCCTTAAGAATTATTCTATGAAAATGCAAATGATCCTATAGATTAAAACAAAGATAAATTCTCTTTACTCTCTGAAACATCAGATTTGTCCTTTATTCTGTTAGTTGATTACAGACAAAATGCAATATCCTGGACTAGATATAGGTCATACACATCACAAATTATGGTTTGTATTTGGTTTCTGCCTACCCTGATTACTAGCTTAAGGGACGTGGCCCAACCATAGCAGTACCTACCTTGCTTAAATATTTAATCCTGTTGTCCACGTTGGTTCTGAGCTTTGTGGGGTTTACTCAATTGTAATTCCCAGTAAATAATAGTATGTAGAAAATGAAGTGTGTGACTTGCACAGGGAGATCTACAATTTATTGATGAAGAATCATTTGAAACTCAAAGAATTATTTTACTGGAAAAAATTCAGGTAATAAAAGATTACAAGGAGGAAATGAGTTCCTCGAAGACCTGGATGGTCCATTTTAAATCATACCCATCTAAAAATATAAAGTTCTCCGTTGAAAATGGTGTATATAATATTATCCTTGATTTGACTGTCATGTACTTTGACCAACCATGATGTGTAGTATGGAGATTTACAACAATTAAATGTGAAGAAGAAATCATAAAATTAAAAAAGGTGCCTGACATAACTTTAAATACATCTCTCGTTTAGGTGTTTTTTTAGGTTGGCTTTTTAAAAAATGACCGCCATATCTTCCACATGCTTATTTCTATTTAAGATGAATAATCAATATTTTCCCCATACTTAAAAACTAAGATAGATAAATAATTGCTTGTGACTGAAGAACAATTTGCCAATGAAGGGATTTTAGGATGAAAAGACAGCCATTATGGGGGCTAGCAGGTGACCTGGTGCTTTAGACACTGGACTCACACATGGCTGACTGCTGTTTGAGTCTTAGACTTAGCAGCTTGCTTTCTCACTTTCTCTATTTCTCTCCCCCTCTGTCTTTTTCTTTCTGATGAGCACAGGTGCCCTATAGCAGATTAAATAATAATAATTATATATAAATTAATTAAATAAATATTTTAAAAAAACAGAGACATCCACTAGATGACATTTTATCTATTATTTATTTTATTGAAGGGAGGAGCTATGTCCTGTCTCAGTTTGTACATGTCCTGCCTTTCAGAAGAAATATTTTCCTGAACACCTCTTTTCTCATTACTAATCTTAGTTCCTTACCATTTATTAAAAAAAAATTCTCATAGATTGTTCTGTATGATTAGCTGTGCTGCACCAATTACAGAATTGCTCTTCCACTCAGTTTTATTTAGAAATATATTACTTTTCCTCCATTGTAAACTTGCTTTTGGAGAGGACGATATCAGCATTTAATCTATAAATATATTCCTTCTTACCATATCTTATTGAAATTATTTCTATTTCCTCTACTATGCTGAGCTCTCACCAAGGTTAAGTACATTATTTTTGTGTTCCTGGCACCTAGTTATCTAGTTCCTGGCACATAGTGTGTACTCAATAAAGGTTTGCTGAAGGAGAACGTCAATGAAAACAGAAATGACCTTGGAGTGGTTCTTCAATTTCTGTGTTTCCTCTCCTCCCCCTTTTGTCTTTGCTCTAAGCAAAAACAAAAAAAAATCAGCATTTTCTAGATTTTTTTTAACTTTTCAGATATGGTTTTTCACTTTCTGAACTGTAGTTACCCCAAACTAGTAAAGTGCTTAAAAGCATGCTCTGTTAATAATGCCTCTTTCACTATGTGGGTACACTTGGGCAGGTTGTTTAGCATATGTCTGGTTTCATTTCCCTAACTACAAAATGGAGATAATAAATACCTATCTACCTTGAAGGATGGTTTTCACATGAAATAACTCTTTCTCTATAAAGTACTTAGGACAACATCTAACACATAGTAAGCACTGATTTCAATGTTAACTATTATTACTAATTCTTACCCCAACCAAAAAAAATCCAGTGAATGGATCATCTCTTCCACCTCGAGTAATCCATATTTTATTGACATCTCTCCAGTTGAGAAACTTTCAGGGTTTTAAAAACAATTCTGATGGTTATCATTCATTAATTTCAGGTAATTTATATTCCTGCTTTTTGTAGCATGGCCTAACCATGTCTCTTCTATTCACTGTAAACTCTACTAGAATAGACAAAGAAGCCTTATAGGCATTTCTCATGCAGGTTCCTGGTGAAGATATGGACTTTTTAATGGAAATTTTAAACCCACAATTTTCTTTTATTAGTTTAGCACAATGATTAATATTCTCAAAATAAACAAAGGAGTAAAAGCCTAAGCATCTCTAACATTAGACAGGCTTTTATTAGTGTCATATCAAAAGTCATTTAACTACTGTGTGGTTAAAACTGTCTTATTTAAACCAGGTTATGTCACAATACTGCTACGGAAAAGGTTAATAGTTCACATTGTACTGCATGTTCAGTCGCTCATAATTAAACTTCACAATATAGCATTTCACTGCAGAGCTGCTTTTTATTCTCAATTGGAATAAGACCTGAACATTTCTATTTGTAAGATTTGTCACTTAGAGTGGGTTTATTTTTCCAAAATGTGTGGCCAAGGTCAATTGTTTGAAACTAGAAAGAAGATGTACTATGCACATAAGTACAAGAAAATGTACTATGTACAACATGTTTTAGGGAAAAAATAGATCTATTGGCTAGCCCACAAATAATGTGCCAATAAATGATCTCAGGAGATATTACAGTTCAGTAGAATATTACTGATAGATGACTATCGAATGGAAGAATGCTTTCAAAACTTGACAATGGAATGCTAAGACTGTCTCACTCTTACCTCTGGACTATGATGTCTTCATTCCCCTACTTCTTGTCTAATCCATTTCTGTACAGATGAAGTTAAGCCTCCATTATCTCAAGCCTATAGTTTAAACCTGAAACTTAAATAAGGCATTAGAATTACTCTGAGAAGGGGTTACAAGCAGAGAGGAAGTAAGAAATGGGGTTAGATTAGAGAACACAGGTATTTTCCTTCCCTGTCTCTTGTAACTATTTCTTTACATTGGTAGGCCCCAGAATAGGAAACATACTTCCTAAAGGACAGTTGAAATGATGCATCATGGTGCAGGAAAGATATCAGAATCTCAATTAAAAATAAGAAATAAATTAACATACTGTACACATATGAGAGTATACCCAACAACTGAACAGGATGAAGCAATGGAGAAGGGATTGTGATCACATCTCATTGGGAGTGCTTTGTTTCTCTCCCTCTTTCTGTCTCTCTGTCTGTCCCAGGTGAATGCATGTGTCCTCCTGGAAAAACAAACTAAAAATAAAATTGAAAAAATACTCTTCTGGAATCTAAATATTAATTGAGACTCATCTCTATTACCAAACTCATTCTGGTGATTTAAAGCTTTGTGAGGTTTTCTGATGGAAGAATAGAAGAACCCTAACATGAAAGATAGAGAATAATCTCCTTAATTATACTTCTACTGTCACCGTAATGTATCATATTCTAGTTTCCACATTCCTGACATGTAAAATAATAATTCCATTACTCTGTTACAAGTAAACAAATCGTCAGCAAGTGGGTATGTGTCATTTTTTTAAATGGACAATGAATTGAATATAATGTGAGAAAATACAAGCAAACATCAAGAAAATGGCACCTCTACCCCTGGAAAAAGTTCACATCATATATTGTATATTATACTTTTTAAAGAAACTAACTGATGAGCTATCTGCTCCGATAAGAAGCATTATAGTACAAAAAGTCAAAAAGGTCAAAGATATTTGAAATCAGATGTTCCATTGTCTTTTGTGAGTACTGAACTTCACCCTAGGTTTGCATAGTGCCTTGATAGATTAGCTGACAACAAAAACACATGGATATAACTGAAAATGAACAGATATATATAGAAGGTTTATCTTTACATTTCGTTTTTCAAAATGGGAGAAGGGAAAGATCAAAGTTACCATCCTGATATTTCCTTCTTTTTCTTTGAGGACTTCTGATGTCAATCCGTCCTCTTCTTCATATTCTACTTTGCAGCTCATACTTACAGTTTCTTCCTTTTTTGTAACTGACTGTGGGATGTAATACAGACTCATGGGCATTTCTTTCAATTAAGTAGCCATGGGGTAGTGTCTTGTTATTTGGTGGTCTGCTTTTATTTTTTGCTTGTGTGAACTTACATTATGAGGAAGGATTAAAAACAAAAAATAAAAGTAAACCTTTAGATTTCTGAAGGACTAAAGTAATACCAAAAAAAAAAAAAAAAAACCAAAAAAAAACCCTGAAAACAAAACATCCCTTACAGCTTTTAGTATATACATGACGGTAAGTAGGAAAAGATTTGATCTCCAAGGATGAATCCAAGGGCTATGCTTAGGGGAAGCCACAAGAACAAAGCATGGAATACTTCAGAGGGCCTGATGCGAAGTAAGACCTGAATGTAAAGGAAGCAAGGTGCCAATTTTTTAGCTATGGTTGCATCCAGGTCTATTTTATAGTATTGACCAGATGGAAATGGACATACTATGTGAAAAATAGGAAAAGAAAGAGTCTCTGAAGCTACTTGATACTGTGCTTGATACCATCTAAGTTTATGCATATAAATAAAAATTAATATATAAATTAGGGTGAAAGAAACAACAGTGATTGGTGTTCTAACTTAGCTATTTCCTTGTCTTATTTTATCACTTTTAAAGGAAGGATGGTAGAATTAGTACTGGACTGAGTCATAGAGCTCAAGTTGGATTAGAATAACCAGTGATTCAAGTTAGTCTTAAGGTCCTCTGATTGCCAATGCCAGCTTCAGAGTTTCTGAATCAACATAATGGAGGTAAGAACTGTGTCGAAGCATTCTTGTGAAGAATAAATGAGATAGTGAGTCAGGATTTCAGATGGATGTTTTTGGGAACTGCCATAGTCACAAATTAGTTATTTCAGGATGCATTGTAAAATATGCTCTATGGTATCAGAAAAACAAATTCCAAAGTATTGCATATATTCTTCTTGGGGAAAGTAGCAGAAGCCATTTCTCCCACAGGGGAATGACTGAAAACTTATGATTTGCCATGTTGCCTTTTGAGATTCAACACTAGGTTTGGTACAAGGAAAGGGAAGGTTAACAAAAAGAATAGGAGCAGCATGTGGGAAAAAATAGAGGTGAAAGGAAATGAGTATTTTGCTCTAGGTTTTATGGTAATTGCTTCTCATTCTTCTATCACTATTTGTATTTGAGATCATTCTTACATATTTAGTTAAAATTTTTTATTCTCTTTAACATAAGAAAGAACTCATGTTTAGACATCTTTTAGTAACCCTATTTCTAAGAACCAGAACAATGACCTTCTATAAGTAATTAATTTCCTGCATTTTGATATGAATCTGGGTATGTGTGTGTGTGTACACTAACAATACATTCAGGTGGAGTTCTCTTTAATTAGTGTAGTAGCATAAGTAAGATTTGGAAATAACTATTATGATAGTCCAATGTAATTTTCTTCCTCTGTAATATGAATGTCTGCATTCAGTGGAAGTTATATACCTAAAAGAAAATTTAAGATGATATGAATTGTATTAAGATTATATATTGGACTAGTTCTGTAACACAAGGTTTAAGCCAGTCTATGGGGAGCCAGGAAGGTAGGAGACAAGAACCCTAAAAATATAGTTAGGCTATAGTTCCAAAATGGAATCCCCAAATGGCTAAGTTTTAAGATGAAGACAAAGTAGCTCAGCTGCTTGCTTGGGAGAGACCTCTTGCAGCAGTGGCTCAGCGATTGAGGCTAATCCAGATTCCAAATGCATGTGCGTATATGTCCGAAATGCTGATGGGATAAAAAACAAACAAACAAACACAAAAAACCTTAAGAAAAAGGCTTGCAGCATGACTACACTCCATTAGGGAATGCTTTCTCTAGAGCATGCATGTGCCCGCTGACAATTAAAATAAGAAAAGATCATATTTAATGATTTAATGTTATCTTTTGGTATAGTACGCTGTTGTTTAATAATAGCTTGAAGTCTTAACTCTAGTGTAATTAGAATGATTCCTTATGAAAATGTAAAAGAGCAAGCAGCTATTTATTTTTATTCCTTTTCACTAAAGTATCTGTTGGGCTTCTAAAATCTTTTGAATATATTATTCGAAAAGATTTTCTCCCATTTTATTATTCTCATTTTGTTTCTGCTCTTCATCAGGACAAACACATGTTCAAGGACACATCCGAAGGATGGAATTTATGGGCTGCCTGTTCCAGTGTGCATTAGATTTGCAGTCATTGAATAGATTAGTTTAAGCAATTAAAAGAGACACCATATAAACCTTACACAAGCATATAATGATGCCAGGAGGCAGTAATGGCCTTGGAGAATATAAATCATATAATCAGAATAAGATTATATTGTGGTTCCTTTTAAAAAATGCAAGGAAGAAAGCATAAACTTTTCCATGCATTCATCCTTGATCTTATTTAACATTTTTAAGAAACAGGAAAATGTGGTTTTAAGAAAGGGATTTTTTAAGGACACATCAGTAAACATTATTCTGGAGGTTTGTGTTTGGTTTTGTTTATATTCATTTGCATATTATGGACTGCTGTTTGCATAATAAGACCACTGTTATTTCTAGTCAGTCCATGGGTGATTACACATATGAATAACACAATTGTGTATCCTTTGTGATATACATTATTGTAATCTGTGAAAGTATGCTGACAATTCTCAGCACTGAAGACCAATGAATCATGCTACAGAGTGTTAGATGACAATTCCACAGTATTATTATGCCATTTAAAAGGCAGGAGATTCCAAAAACACACATGCAATTTGTCCAAATACCTTAAAGTATGCAGGGCTGTGATTCGGAAGCTGAGCTCATACATGAATAGAGATCTGGACAGCGTGGCCCCTTTTGATCAATATCTATGATTGACACAATTGTGCAGTGATTTGCATAGATAAGATGCCAAACAAATAGACTTGGTAGGTGGCAGTTCTGACACTGATCATCATAGGCTAGACATAGGAATTCGATATAGGCTAGCTTTTTATTTATTTATTTCAATTAATAAACGTGTGTCCTCAGAGACTTGTGACCGTAATGGAGAGGAGAAGAGGAGTGAGGTGGGAAATAATGCAATCCTCACTGCCAGAAGCACTCCTATTGCCCTCTGGAAGGCTAGGATCAGTCTCAGAAGCTGGAAGGCACCCAGAATGAGAACTCAGGAGAAGAAAGCTGAATGTGTGTGAGAAATGGGACTAAGTCTATTTTAACTCCTTAATTTTTTTCTTAAGGGCTGCCAAAGGGATGACTCACATGCTTGTTATTCTCTGAATGTGTGTAGGCCCGCACAAGATTACACACTTCAACAAATAATTTTTTTGGTTCTTCTGTGGTGAAAATTATGTGAGAGTAATAATCATCACACTATCCCTAGTTGTTATGCATCTAGATTTTCTGAAATTCCAATCAGAATTTCAAGAAGCATCAACCTGAAACTACTTCCCTAGGTGTGAGATAATCTAGTTTCCCTTTGCAAGAGTATCTAAGGCAGGTTTGCTTTTCCATTTCCTCTTCTTTCAGAGTATATTTATTTATAATTCAAAAAAGAAAAAAAAAAGGAGAATTGTATCTAGTATAATAACTTTTATTAATTTATTTTTTGGAAATGTTTTTGCTATAGGGCACATGTGCTCGCCAGAAAGACAATGAGAGAAAGAGGGACAGAAAGAGAGAAATCACACCCCAGAGGGTATGGCCATGCCACAATCCCTTCTTCTTCATTCTCCTCTCAGGATTTTAGGCACACACACACATGTGCCCCTCATGAGTTTTAGCCATCTGGTCTGGGACTTGAACTGTGATCGACTACATGGGAATCCAGTGACATAGCCATTATGTCAACTGCTGGTCCCCATCTAGTATAATATCTTAATAGCACATATACACACTTATTTTGAACACATAACCAGGAGCTAAAATATGGCTGTTATTAGTATGATTATTTCAAGACCTCTGATTTTTCCAGGAAACACTTTTGCTATAAAACTTTCACTCTCAAAAAAAATTGTAGTGAATTACATCTCCAGAGTTGCATGCATGCCACGTTTCAGATTTATATATGAAGAAAATCTAATAGTTGATATTCAGAAGAGATTTAACTTCCTTAATTGATACTGTATATACCTGTGAAAATAAAATTTTGATAAGAATTCCATTTTAGATGCTTTAGGTCAAAGCACAAGTAATTCTGAAATTTTTGCTAATAAATGCTATAAAGCGAATCAATAAATGCTTGTTATTGAAAAATGGCTTGAAAGAGAGGTTATTTAATTGAGGTGCATAATCCTGTTTCATGCGAAAAGTGCTGTGTGAGAAAGTCAAATAGAGATTTCTCAATCATACTATTGAAATTCAGGAGTACAGTCTTTTTCACTTGATAGGATTATGCTACAAACACAATTGTAAGCTCTAGACTGTAGTGATTTCAATTTATTATTACTGCATAAGCTTCTGGATGTGAAAATAAGCAATATAAGGTTGAAATCGAAATCACTACATATACTATTCACTTTGGGGAGGGGTCAGATTTCAAACAGGGTTAAATGACAGATTTTTAAAAATAAAGATTAATGTTCAAGTATGGGACTAAAACCTGGGTGTGTTATAAACATTTAGAAAATAAAGGAAATCACTAAGAAGTATTCACAATTTTATTTTGTTTGAAATTTTGCTGTACGTCACATGTTCTCACCAGAGACAGAAAAAATGTGAGAAATCACCTCTCAGGAGGGATGGCTATGCTCAATTCCTTCTCTTCCATTTCATTTTTGGGATTTTGGGCATGCACACACACATGCCCAGCACGAATTTCAAGCTACTGAATCCAGGCTTTGAACTGTGGTCCATCGCATGGTAGTCCAGCACCTTAACATCACGTCACCTGCTGGCCCCACATTCACAATTACCGAGAGCACCAAAGTTCATTTCTAGCTGCTTCCTTCAATGCCATAGAAATAAATGAACAAGATCAGTATGGTCTTTGACGGTCTTTATTATATACTGGGTAACAAAATACATAAATATGTTTGAAATGTTAGAGCTAAGGGGATCTGCTATTCTTGAGAGGAGCCTTGAGTCAAACAGGTAGGCTTCTGGACGCAAAGGAGGTTCTGATTTGAACTCCAGCTAGGGCAATGTCCCCTTGCATGGTATTAAAGCATTCACATTTTCAGTCTCATTCTCTGTAAAATGGAGCCAGTACATTATATAGTTGTTGGACTAACTTGTGTCATGGTGATTAAGGCTGCTGGGTCCCACATGGAAACAGCACAATTCTAGTTTTGGACTTGGTGACATGAAAAACACATTGTGTGTGTGTGTGTGTGTGTGTGTTCATGAATGCCCAAAACTACAGAAAGAGAAGGGATTGTGGTGTGACGAGTCCTCAGAGGGGAGGGTGCTTACCCACTTTCTCTTGCTCTTTCTCTCTCTCTCTGTCTCCATATCTTTCCAAAGGGCACACATGCCCTCTGAGAAAACAATTACAAAATAAAAATTGTTATAAGAGTTAAAAATCATTTATATATGGTTCCTAAAACATAGTAAGTGCTGGAGAAAAAAACCACTCATGTGGTATCATCTTAGAAGGAGCTATCTGGTAATGTGATATGGGCACTTAATATATCCTTGGACTATCTTTTCAATTATTAGGTTGTAGATACATAGGTTATGCTCATCATGTTTGCATGTGACATAAAATTGAATTGATAGCTAATGTATCAGATAATTGACAGAAACAAAGTTTAAAAAATCTTGACTGATAGAAATAATATACCTAAATCGTAAGCATAAAATAAAATCCTCTAATCAAATACAAGAACCCATCTGAAAGAAGCAAGGACGAAGGAGTCAGGATTTGACAACATCTCATCTTAAAGACTTAGGAACGCTTACTTGATTGTAAGTGGACTGTGAGTCATCTTGTGATGTGAATGCCAAGAAAAGCTAATGGAATCTTGGGCAACATTAATAGAAGTATATTGTGCAAAGCCATGGGGGGGGGTAACTCCCACAGTTCTTTGCACTGATCAGAATAGCTAGAGATAATGTAATATTTTGGGTGTTGCATCTTGAGAGATATTATAAAATTAGAAGAAGGCAAAGAAGTGTCTGGAAAAGATGCCATGTAAGGACAGTTGGTAGGTTAAGAGTTACAGTCACTTGCAAGTAATTCAAAGGATTTCGTATGGGAAAAAAAACTATTTCTTTTAAACTTTATCTGACAAAACACAAGATTCATGGAAGTTATATAAGCAGGTAAATTTGGATTTTCTGTAATGAAGTAACTTCTTTTTAACTGAACTGTTAAAAATGGAATGCTTTCCCTTATGAGGTGGTAAATCCCTTGCCAATGTAAGTGTTGAAGCAGATGCTGAAAGATCTCCTGTTAGAACTCGCTGAGAGGCTCCCTCGTTTTACAAACATGTACAGAGTGCATGTTAGGTACCAGGGATGCAAAAATGATAAACACCAGTAAATGGCAGAAGTTTGAAAATAGCAACATGTTCCAGGATGCAGTGAAGGAGCATCAAACCCACCCTAAGTCTTCTAATTATGCTGTGAATGTAAAATTTTATAATAAGGTTTGACCAGGAAAAATAATCAAATTAAGTCCTTCATGTCTAAATAGTTTGATTTATTTAAATTTTTATACAGCAATTTCTATGAAAAGAATTTATTTTTATTCTTTATTTGTATATACATATAATATATTTATATATATTTATTGCAACATTTTTTCAAATATATATGTATTTGAATGGAATATATATATTTGAATATATATATATATTTGAAAAAATATTGCATTAAAGCAACACTGTCCTAAAGAACTTTTTGAGAAATATGCTATTATTATTGATCTATACACTAGCCACATGGGTTTTTAAATAGCTTTATATGTGGCTAGTATGACTGAGGAACTAATTTTGAAATTTGAATTTTTTTTGGTTTAAATTTACATAGTCACATGTGATAAGTAACAGAAATATTGAACATTACCTCTTTAAACAGCTGGATTAATTTTGATATAACTCCAAATAATTGCACCTACCAAGTAATAAGTATACATATGTGAGCAGTCTTCAAAATGTTCGTGGAAAATGTGCATTATGAGAAAACAATATTTGGATTTGGGGTACCAAATTAAACTCGTACTTTAATTCTATTTTTCCCATGAGCTTTTTGTTCATTCTTATATAGAGCCAAAGGAACTATTTATTTACTCTAGCATTATTAAGATTTAAATACATGTTACTATTTTAGGTGACATTTGTCCTCTAATAGAGCTTTAAATCTGTCTCATGTTGGGACCAGCAGATGGAGTAATGGTTATGTTGCTGGACTCCCACGTACTTGATCGTGGAGTCCCAGACCTGGTGACATAAAAGTCCCTCCAGGCATGTATGTTTGTGTGCCCAAAATCCCAAGAGGAGAATGGAGGAAAAGGGATAGTAGCATGGCTATGCACCCTGGAGGGTGATTTCTCACTTTCTGTCTCTCTGTCTCTCTCTGTCTCTCCGGCGAGCACATACACCCTATAACAAAAGTCTCTCTTAAAACAAACAAACAAACAAACAAACAAAAAACCATCTCATGTTACACAAAGTCTCTAACCCTCATTTTTGTGTTGTCTGGTCAGGAGCTATCTTAGTATAGTCCTCCTGCCTTGTTCCCTTCCTTTTACTGTGGTCTCTAAGTTAGGCATTACTGTTTGCTTATGTTTATGTGTATTTATTCATATACTTGGTGTCGCACCATGGACCACTTTAGCCATTTGGCCTTATGTCATTGTATTTTATTTGCTCTTGTTTTCTGATTCCAAGTTACCAGCAACTTTATGACAAGATTTTTCCAGTTTGCTGTTCCTTCCACCCCCAACACACACACACACACACACACACACACACACACACACATTCTGTATCTTTTTCTCTCACCTCTTTACCATCGAGTTCATTTCTGAATATTCCACTGTATGCTCCCCTGCAGCTCTGAACACTATCATGCCTTCATGACCCCACAGTTAAAGACATCAGGCACTAAAATGTTTGTGAATAGTTTTCATCTCACTATGAAAAAAGCTTTAAAAAAGAAGTCATTTTAAAATCATAGAATCATAGAATTTTGGAGCAAACATGAATTTAAAACCTATTTAAATCTCTTTACTACTTCGTGATGAAACTGTTTTTTTTCTTTGCTTCTACTCTTTCTAGGAACTATATCTTTGTATTTCCTCATGAGTGCTACTGTTTTCCTGAGCAAATCCTCATTATAGACAGCTCCCAGTGAGTGTATGTAGCCACCCTAGAGGGTAGTATACTGAAGAATTGATATACACAACTGCACATGGCTGCTTTAGTTTGGAATCAGGCCAGCAGCATCCGCACAGCAGTAGTGTAGTGCTCTGTAAAGCTTGGCCCACAGGAGAAGGTCCCAGGTTAGCAGCCTGAGGCCTCCCTGGATCTGAGTTGACTGGGGCTATGAATACATTGAAGCCTGAGAACCTTGTTAGGGAGGCCTCTCTCTCTCTCTCTCTCTCTATTCCCCTCTGCCTTTCTGTCTCACAGGAGAAATAATGAAATCAATAGCAAAAGTTTGGAATCGTTTTCAAGTCCCATACTGAATTGTTTTCAAGTCCCATACTGTCTACAGCGTCGCTTGTTTCTTATTCAGATTACTACTGTAACTTTTTGTGAAAATGTTTTTATGACATCACATTTGATACTTGGAAGAAGCAACAATCAGAGCAATCGTTACAACCCCTATTTTGCTAAATGAGAAAACCAAAGCTCAGAAACCCTAAGGACTTGCTCAAAAGTTTGTGTGTATTGAATTGCATAGATAGGAGATGAACCAGGTCTTCCCTTGTTTCAAGTCCCCAATCCCCATGTCAAGAAATAATAAGTGATTATATGATACATTTTTTTACAAAAATATGACATTCTCCAACTATTTCCTTATGGCATACATTAGTACTGAGAACAATTTCAAAATGGTTTAGGTGACCTGAATTCAGTTCTTAAAAGTGTTCTTAAAACCTTGAATTTCTAGCTTCTCTTCTTTATGTATAATTTGTTATTTATCTGTACATGTTGAAGACATGTGTATGTAAATATAAAGCTATATACATATATGTTTTAGATAAGGATTTATATCTATTTTCAGCTCTTTTGTCATTAATGTGACAACTACGGCTGACATTAAAAATAATCAGAACTTGTTCTATTAATATGGTAATAATGTTATCATCTTTACTATGTTATTAGGGCATAATGAGTTGCTGTGATTAAAAATAATCATTCAGTCATAAGCAATACAGTAAATAAATGATGAAACCTCACAATCGATTATTAAGTTTCTGATCTACAGCGTAATGGCCCTAAGGGGGAAGGGAGATAAATACAATAATTTAGTACCCATAAAGGCAAGTAAGATTTATAATAGGTCATGGTTAGAATTTTTTGACCAAGCAGGTTCCTTTTTGGGGTAGACGGAGGAGGCTGCGATAGCTTGATGAGTATAATCTGGAAGACTTCCTAAGCATATGGACTGGTGAGAACAAGTGGCACTGAAATGCTAGTGAGAAAAGATGAAAACTAGATAAATCAAGGAGGAAACTTGGGTAAGAAAAATGCTTGACAGTAGAAAACAAGAACAGATGTAGAGATGAGATGGGCCATTGTGTTGTTTTGACGTCATGATATTATTTTCAGTCTGCTTTCCAAATGAATAAGTCCCTACAATAACTCAGTAAAGGGCTAAACTGACAGGAAGGATTAAAGAAGGTTTTACATGACAGCAATGTTCAGTTTCAACATATTGATTACAGGAAAATTTAGAATTGAGGATGTCCTACAACGGGTAAACTGAGGTTTTCAATATTATGCATTGAATAGCATGATTATGACCTTATTTTATAACATGTGTTATTTTCCTTCTGAGACACATTACAATGTCTGGAAGATTTCAAATGCGTTACTTATCTTTTTTTATTTCTAAAAAGAAATACTTTTAAATTTTTTCCCAAAGTATGCAGAAGCTTGCTTGCTTTATTAATGCATTTTATCTAATAAATAAAAAATAAGAATGTTAGACTTCTAGTTGATGATCATTAAGCAGATACAAGATGTATAATTCTGCACTGCTCTTGAGTTCACATGTGCCCTCGATCTCTCACTCAAAAAAATGGCAACATTAATTAACCTTGATCATACACTTTTACTTCAAAATAGAATTTATGTATTGATGTTTGTTCTGCATAATTGAACGAATATATTTAAAGTGGCATATTGTGTATTATTCTAAAACTGGACAAACACTTTGCCAAGAAAGGACTCAAGAGATTAATAGGAAAACTTTTTTTATTTTGGCTGCTGTTGTTTTGTTTTTGCTCTAGGGTGTGTTCACTCACCAAAGAGAGCGAGGGAGAGAGAGAAAATAAAAACGCATCCCTCAAAGAGAATGATCACACCACAATCTCTTCTCCTTCGTTCTCCTCTTGGGATTTTGGGCATCCACACAAATGCACCCAGCATGTTTTTCAAGCCCTGGGTGGGGCTGGGTCTTGAACTACACAGTTAGCCATGGAGGATACACCCACCTCAACCACCACCCCACCAGGCTGACCCAAAAGGAAAAAGTTTTGTAATGAAGGTCTCCTAGAATCTTGAAGAGTATTTTTTGTCAATCGAACTCTCCCAAATTGCACTAAATAGTGGAATAAATACTAGCGTATAATAACACTATCAAGGAATTACATGTAATAATTTATTTGAGAGTCAAAAAAACTAGAAGAGAGAATTTTGAATGTTCACAACACAATACAGGTTGAGGTGAAAGGTATGATCATTCCCCTGCTTTTATCTTTAAATATTGCATAAGTGTATAGAAATATCACATATAAGCATAGATAAGTAAAGTTTTTAACCTGTCAATTTAATTTAACAACAGAACCTATTGTTTTCAAGCATTGTCCCAGAAAACACACCTTAGATGATTTACATTCAGAGATGGAGACACAAATAAACTGACCCATAAAAAGCATATAGTAGATCCATGTTCTTTTAGAGCAATCATTTGAAATTAAAAAGCTGAAGTAGACAATTTGACAATGACTCCAGGTTGAAGCCAGGTAAGAGGGCTACAGTTTGGTTTACCTCTTAGTGCTGAGTGTGCAGCAACCACAATCCATTACCCTTATGGTTGCTGTGTTTAGTAATGCCATTAGATTCTTTGTCTCTGCACTTATCTAGTAAGCTTAGTCTTGTCTCGGAGGTAACAACATCTGTAAGCACAGAGAGAAGTACTCCAATTGAGACTAATCTTTAAATGCCTCAGATAGCATTTTGTTCCCCATAAAGTGATACAGAATAAGATTTTGTTACATGTCTGTTTAATACGCATTTGCCAGTAAAGATGTTCATATTACATTGACTTTCTGCATGTAAGCAGCAGCTGAAGTTGCACTCTTTATTTAGTTTGTGGCATTATAGAACTCACAAATTATCAATGGAAGTGATAATGTATTATCGTTTTCATTATTAAGTCTGAAAACCATCTCCAGTATTGGTAGTAGTTTTAATATTTAGACCATTACAGCTTTAATGTGTTACTTAACACACAGTGTAAACACAAATTTCCCCTTAACAAACAATATACATGGTATATCTGTTTTTACTCACAAGAACAGGCATCTTAATCAAAATTATGATTGTACAGAAGGTCAAGAACATACAAGATCCTGTGTTTTTAGACTGATGAAGAGAACTCATATGTTTATTAATATGTCAGCTCATTAAACTGTGTTTTTATTATAGCCCAAAAGAAGAATAATGAACATTTGACACTTTCACATAGATATACTGCCCTAATCCTTGTCGTCTATGCCCAACACATATGTTTGTAAGATTATTTGAGTATTTTATCCTATCATCTCTGCATTATTGGGAGGAGGAAAAGGAACAAATTAGAAATATGCTAACACCAGTAATAAAAAGCATGAGAATCATTTACACTATCTAAGTAGTGAGTTTTTAAATTTCAATTACATTCTCATTGGATTTAAAACAATTTCTTGTATATTCAATTATAAAAAGGGAAAAAAAACTATAACAAGTTTAAAATTCTGGAAGCAAAAGGTTGTACTTAAGAGCCAAGATGTAATTTGATCATTTATATGGCATTTTATTTTTTTATTGCCAGAGGGCACGTGCACTCACGAGAGAGAGAGAGAGCTTCCCAGTGGGGTGAGGTCATGATGCAACCCTTTTACCTCCATTTCTCCATCCCATCAGCATTTTGGACATGCATGCACACATGCCTGATGTGTGTTTCAAGTTATCAGGGCTGGGATTCAAAGTGCAGTTGGCCATGTGGCATCTGGATTTTTGTCCACTCTGCTTAACTGCTATGCTAAGAGCTGGTCCTATATGATACAATATTTTGTTCTTCTAGAAAATGAATCTCTTCCGAGCACAATATTCCAACATTTGACTTTTGCACATTGCCTATGCTAAGAGCTGGTCCTATATGATACAATCTTTTGTTCTTCTAGAAAATGAATCTCTTCTGAGCACATTATTCCAACATTTGACTTGTGCACATTGACTTTTCCTTTCATTTTTTTTTTAGTGATGTACCATATAGAAGAGAGGAGATCTGCTTTTAATTGGTGAGGTTTTACTTTGGAAGTATCAGTGGTACTAGAGAAGTTGTTCTGACCCAAACACAGTTTTGCAGTGATCCTTATCTACTCTCATGTGGATCTTGGAGAGGGATGCATATGTTCATGAATATAGTAGAATATTAAAATATTTTAATTTTGCTACATCTAAGTTTTAGCTTGATAGGTATATGATTTGAATGTCCCCTCAAAATTCATTTGTTGGAAATTTATGGTATCATGATGATATTAAAACTAAACTTAATAGTTTCATGGTATCCAAAAGTAGGGCCTTTAGAATTGATTAGGTGATTATGATAGGACCCTTTTATTTGACTCCTGAAGAGTTTATAATGAGAGACACACACGTAAACACGTATGACCAAACAGGATGCACGTTTATGTTCTCTAATGATTTGATGTCCTGCATGGCTTCAGCACTTACCAACAGGAAAGCCTTTGTGAAATATGGCGCTGGGCCTCCAACCATGAGCTTAAAAATCCTCTGAAAGACCAGGTTTCAGGTGTTTTCTTTCATTAGAAAAGGAACAAACTAGAATAACAAATCTCTAAGTCAGCCCATTACCAAACTATTCACCAAAGATCTTTTTCATCATGTGTTGTCTTAGTTTGTTATTGCATTGCTAATGAAATCACCTGAGATTAGTAATTTACAGAGAAATAGAAGTTTATTGACTCACGATTCTGACCATGTGGAAGATCCCAAGATATCACAAAAGGGCAGAAGGCAGGATCTTGAGCACAGTGATTGGCTTTAAGTTTCTGCCTACTCTGGTCTTCTTTCCCCTTTTATAACCCACCAAGACTTAATCACAAAGTCTCCGCTCTGATGACTTTATCATTTCCAAGGTCCCAACTTGGGACACCATGAAAGGACTGGTTTTTTGTTTGTTTGTTTGTTTTTTTCATTTTTTTCTTTATTCATAAAATAGTACATACTCATGTATGTGAGAATGAGAGACAGCTAGTGAGAGAGAGATGAGCACCTTCCAAAGGGTTAGGTCACACTGTGATTTCCTCCTCATACAGTCCTGTAGCCTGTTGGATCCTTGGTACACTCTGGTGTGCCTATCATGTTTCAGGTCGATCAGGCCAGGGATTTGAAAAAGGGTACACCATGTGCTATACAGCTTCTCTTGAGCAGACATATTATTATTGTACCACAGGGCTGTCTAGAGATTAAGTTTTCACTTAACACCTTACAATACAATCACGTCCCAACACATGAATGTCTGAGGAAAGGCCAAACTATGACATCTACTTTTCTAGTGGAACCAATTTTATCTAATGCATCATTAAATAACTACTTACTTTACAACTTCTTTTTTAATAGTTTGTTATAGGGTATGTGAGCCCCCCAGAGAGAGAAGAGTGAGAGAGTGAGAGAGGGAAAGTAAGAAATTACCCCCTCCCCCCACCAGGGGAAATGGCCACGCTGCAATCCCTTCTCTTCCATTCTTTTGGGATTCTTCTTTGTGTACATGAACACTCATACACCCAGCATGTATTTCAAGGTGCCCATGCAATCACCATGTGGGATCCAGACACTTTAACCACCACACCACCAGCTGGCCTATACTTCACAATTTTTATTACCAAAAACATCTACAATTTATGATTAAAAGTTTTGATCACCATGAAAATTTTATATTACTTTTCTTAATCAATTCAATTCTAAATAAAGATATTTGATATTTTAGGTTTTGTAGACTTACACTGAATAAACATTTAAGTTACATTAATTTAATTTTAGTAGTTCTTAAATTTTAAAAAAGTACTTAGGCCTCTTTTATGACCTTTGAGGACTCTCTTAAAGATTCCATTAGTTTTGGGACCAGCAGTTACCATAATGGATATGTCGCTGAACTCCCATGTAGTCGACCACAGTTCAAGTCCTGGACCCAGTGGCTTAAACTCATGCTGGGGGCATGTGCGTGCATGCCCAAGATCCAGAGAGGAGAATAGAGGAGAAGGGAGTGCAGTGTGACCATCTCCCCTGGGAGGTGATTTCTCACATTCGATCTCTCTGTCTCTCTCTGTCTTTCTGGCAAGCACACGCACCCTATAGCGAAAACCTCTCCAAAAAAAAAAAAAATTCCATTAGTTTTTTTTTTAGTTTACTCAATGACTATGTAGCATCTGATAACAAGCCCACAAATGGGAACCAAGTGTTGATGCAAAAGGAATTTCTTTTTTGACACCATTTTGTTCAGTCTAGTGAACCTTATTTTATTGACTTATTCCCTATTTTACACTAAACAAATACTCTGATCATTTTTATAGCATTCTGTAAAATTGTTTACCATTGGAATATTGGCAAATATTGGCAAATACACTTTAAAAATGCATAACAGTATTGTTTTTGTTACTGTATTTTAAATTGTACTGCTATTTAAAGAAAAAATATAAATGGGCAATTGTTTTATAGTATAGTCATATTAAAGTCAGTAAAAATCAGCTGAATAGATAAGAAGACATACAGAGGTCTGAATATACAGGGGTATGTAGATATTCAACTGAATTTTTTTGTTTGTTTTACTGCTGCTACTTTTTACAGATGACCAATAAAAAAAAATGTTTACATTATTATATGAACCGATAATCTAACCTCATTCACCTTCTATTGAAACAAAGTTAGCCATAGTTACATATGTGTGTTTTTGGATATCTTGAATTAAAATATCAACGTTTTTGGTATTTTATAAGTTAATTCAATGTTACTTATATAAATTGCACACTAGTGATCTTATTTTCCTTTGAAAATATTTCCTTTATTCTAAACAGTGTATTTCAACTGTAATAAGTGCTTTTATTTTTTTAACTGTCCAATTATAAATTCAGTTAAAGTAAAAATTGTAACATCAATGGCTAGAATATTATAGCTTCTAAAGAAAAAAATATTTATAATCTTAACTACTACTTTATGCAAAATCCAAAGAAATAATAATATGACAATGACCTTCATTTTTTTGTGGGCAGCATTTAATTAACTGGAGACCAACTCTATCCATAAACCCATGGTGACTCTTTGAAATTCTTGAGTGATTGAATTCCTAACATAAAATTCTTTATAGCATTTTCAAAATTACCAGAGGAAAGATAGTAGGCAAAAAAATCTAGATGTATAATTTCTAGAGTGATCAGCAAAGCACTCTGATTCACCTGGTATCTAATGGCATGGCATGGCTTAGAAATACTTAATTATTTGTCATTTTTAAAAATTAAAGCCATTCTTTAGTAATTATTTTCTTTTAAACTTCTTTCACAAGATGTTTATGGACCAGACACTTAATTTTGACTGATGACCAGAAGCTCTGCTTGAAATTAAATATATTTTTTACGTGAGCAGAGGTGTTTTGATTTCATGTCAGTTGCAAAAATATAAACAACTGACGGCATGCAAGACAATTCCCAAACAAAGCATTCAGATCATTCTCTGAGACTTTATACTTTACTCTTCTTAGTGTCAAAATTCCTCCCTAAATATTCTGTTGTGTTTGATGCTGTTTCAGATTATTAAATCGGTAAGGAAATTATATAAAAGTCAGGAGAGTCTCCAGATGTCAACCTGGAGCCTCCTCATGTTGATAAACTTGTAGAGTGGTGTGTTACCACTGCACCACTGTCCAGTTCCTCCCCTACCACCCAGGTTTTTGCCATAGGGCACATGTGCTCACCAGAGAAGAGGGAAAGTGAGAAATCACTCCCAGGGGAGATGACCATGCCATTATTCCTTCTTGTCCATGTACCTCTCGGGATTTGGGGCACACATGTGCATGTGCCTGGAATGATTTGCAAGTTGCTGGTTCCAGGGTCAGGTGGGAGTCCAGGGCCTTAACCAGCATGCTGCCTACTAGTCCTTATCTGGCTCTCTGTTTATTAATTTATTTTTTAATAGAAATTTTTGCTTGAAGATATGTGTGCTTGCTGAGGAGAAAGAGAGCAAATGAGAGGGAGAATGAGAAATTGCCCCCATCTCCCCATGGGGCATGGTCACAGTGCAACCCCTTCTCCACACCACAATTCTTCATTCTCTTTCTGAGAACTTTGGCACACATGCACACACACCCAGTGTGATTTTGAAGCCACCAGGTCTGGAACTAGAATTGCAGTTGGCCTTGTGAGAGTCTAGTAATGGAACCACTGTGTCTTCTGCTGATCCCTCTATCTGGCTCTTTAGGTAGTATTGACTTTTTTATCATGGACTCTTTACCATTGGCTAATACCTTGAAAATGATTTTCTCATTTTTCCTGTATTTTTAATTACCATTATTGCTCCAATACAGCATATACTTTATATAAATTTATCTTAAAGTTCATTTTCAATTTTCCAGCAATTCAAATACGTAATATGTTATTATCTTGAAAATACAAAGAACACAACATGAAAGAAAATTGAGAAAATAAGTTCCCAGTAGTCAGTCACTAGTAATTCTACAAACGTTAGTGTTTTCTGTTGGAATTTTTAAATGTCCTGCCATGGCTCTGCAAGAATAGAATTGACTGGAAGGGGAGATGATGGGGATGAAAAATGGACCCCAAATTAGAAAAAGTAGAAAATCCAGGAGAATGTATTTTGAAACTAAATGTAAGGCCTCCCTTCAGCCAGAGTCCATGCATATAAATAGGTGGTAAGAAAAGAAACTGTATCCTCCCATTTTATCCTCAAAATTGCCTATTAATAGACAAAGTAGAGAGTGTCTATTCACCTAAGAAAGAAGATTTTTTCACAGCAATGAAGAAGGAATGTGAAATGGAAATGGTGGGAGAGTGAGTGAATGTGAGATACTCTGGATCAAAGCCTTGGGCAAAACCTGACTCTCCAACTTCCTTCATACATAGTAGTATAGGTAGTATCTTGTGCTCGACAGATAGATGAACTGAAAAAGAGACATTTATGAAACAGGACTAAATTCCCACGCAGAAAGGCAATGTGGTACTGCAGTTAAGTTCAAAAACTTCTTAGCTCTACAGTTCAGGTTAAGAACTCTAAACCCTTCAATGTCAGGTCTAATAAAGGGGCAAGTACAAATTAATGCTGTGCTTCAAGTGCAGCAAGAAATGGAACTGCAAAAATTAAATATTTGTATAGGATATGACTTAGAAAGCACAGCCCCTTAACCCTTCTTTAATCTAGGGAGAGCCATGGGCCAAAGATCTGGCACTATTCAACAAAGAGGAAAAATTAGTGGGTATATACCATCTTATCATGGAAAGAAACATGGAAACACACAAAATGTGGTAGACTTGCATCCAGCACTTGATGTTTGAATAATAGGACAAACTGGGTCTGGCATAAGAGAGTGCACATCACTGGTAGTTTCTGGTTGTCAAATGGACGCCATTATAAAAACAAGTCATATAGGATATTGTTTTCTTTTGTTTGTTTTAAATTTTAAAATCAGCCTTCCTTATGGCATCTGCTATGGCATTCTTTTCAGATTTTTGGAAGCTCTAAATACTGCCTCTTATATGTGCTACATATTATGTGGAGTACTATATTCAAATAGATGTTTTTATCATACTCTTTAAAAAAATTTGTGAATAAATTCTGAAATGTTTGTGTACTTAAAGATGTAAATGTAAATGTTAAGATTATATTAACTCACATATGCTCTTACTAATTTTCCATAAATTGAATCATTTGTAAGCAATCATTTAAAACTTGAGTTCTAAAAGTGGAAGAAAAGATAAAGGTTGAGTTCAGTATGGAAACAACAGCAAAATTTCAAAGAAAAACGATAGTCAGACAAATAAGATGGGAAATTTTAAATAGTTTCATTTCTGAGAAAAAATGTCTAAGTATAAAACAGAGTATGACAAATCTCTGTAGAGAGAACCACCTCCTCGCTAGCGTGGGTATTCAGCTGAGTGACACTTCAATGGGAATGGGAGAGCTCCTATTTATGTTTAACTCAGTTCAAAAAACAGCAGTGAAACTCTGTGCCTAATATAGAAATGCTTTCAGAAGATCTAGCTCATTCTATGAAAAAAATAAAAGAACAAAAACTTTAAAAAAAAAATGCATCAATGAATAGCCTGTCCTAGTTGTACTTGTAAGGGGGGAAGAATGAATGGAGAGATTTTTCTTTTGTAATAGTGTAACATATGAGAAAACAAGTACAAGCTCTTAAAAATTAACTGCCATAGAATATATGCTTATAAAATTAAAAACACTTAAACTCATGTTAATAGTTCCTTATGTTTCTCTATCTCTAGCTTCATGAAAAGTGAAGGCATGCTTTTGGACTATGTGAACAATTAACCCTCCTCCATCAGTGCCACTTCCTGTCCACATTTTGTCATCTGGCATAGTCCCTGCGTCCTTTGATCTCGTTATCTTCAGTATGTGAATTTAGTCATAGCATTTCATGTTTTTATTCAGTCCACCTTTTAACTCTTACTTTTCGGACACTTCTGTTATATTCTCTTCAGGATTTTTCTACTTCACCATTAGCTTTCATTCCAACAATTTGCTACCTTTCAAAGATATGGTCCCACTCCGTCAGGTTCAGTTTTACTGTTTTCATTTCTTCTGCCTTCAAACAGGGGGAGGTCTCTTAATCTTGAACACACCTTCATGTATAATTCTTTCTTTTCTAAACATCAATCATATTTCTCCTTGGTTTTGGAGACCAAATTCTCCCGTTAGGTGACATATACCAGATGCCTCCATTATCTTATTTTCATAAATTTTATCATCTTAATCCATCATAAAACTTTTAATGACACCTCTCGAGTTTTCCTAAGAGTCCCCTTTATATTTTACTTTTGTATTAATTAAGAATGTCATAACCAAATACCATAGACTGATAATTTAAGTAACAATTTTCTCACTGTTCTAGAGGCTGGAAGTATGAGATCAGGGTGCCAAAATGATTGAGTTCTCATTAAGTCTCTCTTCCTACTTTGGACATGGCTCTTTCCTCACTGTGTCCTCACCTGGTAGAGATAGAGATAGCAAGCTCTATAATAACCTCTTCTCATAATGACATGGTCTTATGTGGAAGGCACCACTCTTGTATCTCATCTAAACTTACCTCCTAGAGGTCCCATTTCCGAATATCATCATATTGGGATTTAGGGCTTCAATGTGTGAATTTGGGAGAGATGTAATTTAGTACACAGACATTTTTCTTAAATATTTATTACAATGCTGGAGGCTCTTTCTTTAGGAGAGGATACTTTTTTCACTTCCTGACTCCCCATCCTCAACCCTGTGTATCTTCATTTGCTGTCTTTTCTTTTTTTTTTTGATTTTCCTTTTTTTGGGGGGGAGAGGTTTTTACTATAGGGCTCGTGCGCTCACCAGAAAGCCACAGAGAGATAGAGAGACAGAAAGTGAGAAGTCATCTCCCCAGAGGGGATGGCCATGCCACAATCCCTTCTCCTCCATTCTCCTCTCGAGATCTTGGGCACACCCGCACACACACTGACATGAGTTTAAGTCCCCCGGTCCGGGACTCAAACTGTCGTCAACTACATGGGAGTCCAGCAACATAGCCATTATGCCAATTGCTGGTCCCTTTATTTGCTTTCTTTATCAAAAACTTTAATGAGGTCATAGATTGCTAATACACATCACATTTGCAGATTTTGTGGCAGTTGCAGTGTTACACTCTGTTATGAGGCTATCTTGTAAGCTGAACTAAAGTATGGGTAAAAAAAAAAGTTTAGTGCAACTACCTGCACAAGTATGGTTGGAAGATTATGCAGCTTATCAGCACATGTCAGAAAGATGCTGGGATTTTAGTTGTGGGAAGTCTCAATATTAGTCAACAGTGTGATGTGACTGCTAAAGTGCAAATGCAATTTTAAGCTACTTTAGTCAGCACACAGCTTCCAAAATAAGGCAGATGAAAACCTCACTTCATTCTCTATCTAACTACAATGCATTGTTTCATTAAATTCTGAGGGCTATATTTCAATAATACATATTAGGGTGAACCAAAATAAAACCTTATCAGTAGCCCTATGGGAACACAAGAAATTCTTTCTTAAGAGACATCAATTTGGAAACTGAGACATCAAATTTCACATAAATTGGAATACAATGCCACCCCAAATCAAAGATAAATCCTATTGTATTTTCTTGGGAAGATGGAGGACGGATGAAAAACAACAATGCCTTTTCTAATTATACAAACTTTTAGGAATATACCAAACAGTCAAATTTCTCCTAGCAATATTTAAGTTACAGCCATTGCTTTTTCACTATCAAATTCCGTCGATAATTTTTTTAAAAAATTAATTCAGGTCTTACAGCGTCAATGTCTTCAGTCACCACTAAGGTCATAGTGGGAATCATCTTAACACGTCATCTCCATTTCTAAATTATTTCAGAGAGAGTACTTTAGGAAATTCATGTTCTTCCTAGAAATTTTTTATTTCAAATCACAGTTAATGATACATTCATTCATTCTTTAAGTCCACAAATGCTTTTCAGCACTTCCTAGCTGTTAGTCACTGTTATAGGTAATGGGAATGACTCAGTAGCAAGCACTTTTGATTTTATATTTGCATAACAAGAGAACAATTATTCTTTATTCATCCTCGAGGTACCTATTTTTCATTGTCACAATAAATAAAATCTCTCCCTGGATTTGTTAAAGCAATCTTTAAAATATGTCCTTTCAAAGTTATAGAACACTTGAAAATTTTAGTTCATCCCTCCTGACTAGTTATTGACTTGTGTTAAAAGAGTCAGTCATTTATTTTTAACAGTTGACCTCTTCAAACTTCCAAAATAGAAATTGATTGATGTTCTCAAAGGCTGGTGTATCTTTTTCAAACAGGAATAATATTATGAAAAAGATCCTTGAGAGGACCAACATAGTATGATTCCTGTTCTGAGGGACAGGTTTTCAAAAAATATCACCTTATATTTAAGCATATATGGTGCTTGATAAACCTTTAAAAAGTGGCATGATTAATCTTTTGGGCCAAAGAATCAATCTGTGTGTGGGAGGGGTGGTTCTCAGCTAGTTTTATGAGTTTATAAACTTATAATTTGTCCTCAATGTTCTAATAAAAGAGCTGACTTATTAGGGGAGTGAATTACTGTTCCTCAACATCCTATTATAGAGCTGGATGACCCACACTTGCTTGAATAATTTTAAGATGCAACTGAAAAAGCTTTCATTTTCTCTGAATTCTAATTTGTCATCATTTTATCACCGTAAGAGGCTTTGAAAAAACCAGATTCTTGATAGTCAATGACATGCTATGGAACAAGGTAATTAGCTGTGATTTAAAATGTTTTATTATAGGAGAGTGAGTTTAGGTTCAGAAATGTCTAATCCAAGTGCTCTTGAGGTGTGAGAGAGTTGATACTGCTTTGGTGTTACACATTTTGCCAAGAGAAGGGGTGGCATCCCTGAGCTGAAACCGGCTGTAGTCAACATCTCAGAAGATTCATCTAATAGACTATGGGAGGGACCAGCAGTTAGTGTAATGGCTATGTCGCTGGACTCCCACGTAGTCGACCGTGGTTCGTTTCCCGGACCTGGTGGCTTAAAACTCACGCCGGGCGCATGTGCGTGTGTGCCCAAGATCCTGAGAGGAGATCGGAGGAGAAGGGATTGTGGTGTGGCCTTCCCCCCTGGGGGGTGATTTCTCTCTTTCTGTTTCTCTGTCTCTCTATGTATGTCTAGCGAGCACACACGCCCTATTGCAAAAACCTCTCAAAAAAAAAAAGGGAATATGCTAGGTACTTTGATGTATTTGCCACAAATTATTACATTATCTTAACTTCTTAAACATGTCTGTGAGGCTGTTAAATAGCACCATAGTGGGGAATGTCAGCTGGAATAGTTGGAATAGTATTGCTGTAGATGCAGGATGTTGAAAATCACTCAATAAATACAGGGAAGCAGGATTTGTATCAATTATGCCCAAGGTGCCTTCCACATTGCATCGTGCTTTTGCTGTAGAAGCATTTGTAGCCTACCGTGCACTGTCAGCATCTTGGGAGAAACTAGCATGTACAAAACCACACGAGATGTTCATCTATAGGAATCTTAAGTGCAGAAGATGCAGTGAAATCCAGGAGAAATAACTTGCCAAGTTACCAAGCCTTTAGTAAAGCCAGCTTGCTTACCTTAGCCCAGATGCTCATCCCTACTTTAGTTAAAATCATCTCTAGTAACAGATGAAAGAAATAATTACAACACACCCCATGTTTATTTTATAGGGAGGGGATTAACATACAAATTCACCTTCTCCTTTGAAATTTTCTTTCAAACAGCTAGCTCCCTGCAGGCACTTAGAAGATAGAAAGTGTATCTACATATAAAAAGGAATTGGAAAATTAAGGTTGTTATCAGGAACATATAGCCCCCAAACTACCCTCTGTTTAAACAAATGCTCTAGGAAGTTCAGTGAGGGAAATCTAGAGAACACTCTCAATGCTGCCCTATCTGTTGGGAGATCGAACTTTGGTGTTTTGGTATCTATGCCATTATGGGAACTGACTGTATCAAGCACAAGAAGAGCATTTTGCTCAGACATACTCATCTTTGCTCTCTTCTTTCCAGCACACTCCCCCAGCATTTAAAATGATCACTTGGGTTGCTTATATGAAAATAGGATCGTTGGCAACATTTTTAATGATGACACATCACTTATTTCTCATTTGAACTTTTGAGATCAATTATGCTAGAATGAACTCTTTTTGATGGGGAAGAAAATTTCTTGTGGCTCAGGGAAATTTATCTTTCTTGCCTCCCAGAAACACCTTTATTTTCAGAGTGCTTTGGTGGAGTTTTCCTCTTTACTCACTGAGATGTTTCTCCATATATCTCCCCATCATGAGTGTGACCATTTATCATCTCATAAGCAAATGGCATATATTTCAGGAGCACTCAAAGTGAAAAGAGAGAGAGAGAGAGAGAGAGAGAGAGAGAGAGAGAGAGAGAAGACTAACTGGATCCTTAAACTCAAATTCATCATCATTATGAACTGTTTGTTAGTAATCTGTGTGTGGAACTGGACTAGAGAGTTTTCAGAGTGAGTTAAGTGTTCATTGCTTATTGTACTGTCCGCTGTGGATTTGTAGATAACTGAGAAACAGGGCAGGATGGAAGACATTTCACCCAGGACATATTGAGAAAAATAAATTAAATGATAAAACTCAATATTTTCCTTGCTTATAAGCCAAGGGTTAAGTGTATCTGATAGAAAATTCGCATTCGACCAGCTGTCCTTACTAATGAGAAAAAATAAATACACAATGGGAAAACCTGTCCCATGCCACATGACAGATGGATGGATAGATAGCTTGTGGAAGCAGAACCGGTTGTTGTTAAGTAGACAATTTTAAGCTCTTCACATGGTTTTAATCATTTTTTAAAAAGTTCGCAAGATCACCTGTCTGGAATGTTTATTTGCCTTGTCAAGGTCCTGGCTGTGCTGAGTTGAAATTTTCTTGGAGCCTTCTATTTTTCTCTGTAAAGGTAGCTATTGTCACCTGTTGTATTTTTTACAGTTTAGTCACTTCTGATTCTTTAACATTAAGACAACAATCTTTTATTTAAACAGATAAATATAATGACCCAGCATACAGAGACATACAATATATTCCTAGAATGGAAGCTAGTATATTTACTTAACTAATAATATGAATAGTAAAAAATATGTTAGACAAGTACCATTTCTAAAGAACCTGCTATATTTTCCAAACCTTAACATGGTTTCAAGTGTTTAAAGATTCCTGCATATAATAGTCTTAACAATAGTGATATATTTTAAATGAAGAAATGAACATTTCTAAAGTTTGAATAAATCTCAACTTGAAACCTCACAGTTATATTATTATTTTTTTTTGAGAGGTTTTTACTATAGGGCACATGCACTCACCAGAAACAAAGAGACGGAGAGACAGAAAGCGAGAAATCTCCCCCCGGGGGGATGGCCATGCCACAATCCCTCCTCCTCTATTTTCCTCTTGGGATCTTGGGCATGCATTCACACATGCCTGGCATGAGTTTAAGCCACCAGGTCTGGGACTCGAACTGTGGTTGACTACAGGAGAGTCCAGCGACATAGCCATTACACTAACTGCTTGTCCCCAAATCTCACAGTTATTAAGTGGCAGACTCTGAATGCAAATCTATCTGCTTTCACTCCATAGGTGTATGATGTCACATGCACAGGAAAGTGAACCTACAGCTGCTGAGGGAATTCTGTGAATTAAACTGAAGCAGACACAAACTTTTTTAAAATTTATTTATTTTTTGCTATAGGGCATGTGCGCTCGCTAGAAAGACAGAGAGACAGAGAGACAAGAGAGACAGAAAGCGAGAAATCACGCCCCAGGGGGGAATGGAGATGCCTCAATCCTTTCTCCTCCATTCTCCTCCTGGGATCTTGGGCACGCACACACACGCACCTGGTGTGAATTTAAGTCACCCTGGCTGTGCTGAGTTGAAATTTTCTTGGAGCCTTCTATTTTTCTCTGTAAAGGTAGCTATTGTCACCTGTTGTATTTTTTACAGTTTAGTCACTTCTGATTCTTTAACATTAAGACAACAATCTTTTATTTAAACAGATAAATATAATGACCCAGCATACAGAGACATACAATATATTCCTAGAATGGAAGCTAGTATATTTACTTAACTAATAATATGAATAGTAAAAAATATGTTAGACAAGTACCATTTCTAAAGAACCTGCTATATTTTCCAAACCTTAACATGGTTTCAAGTGTTTAAAGATTCCTGCATATAATAGTCTTAACAATAGTGATATATTTTAAATGAAGAAATGAACATTTCTAAAGTTTGAATAAATCTCAACTTGAAACCTCACAGTTATATTATTATTTTTTTTTGAGAGGTTTTTACTATAGGGCACATGCACTCACCAGAAACAAAGAGACGGAGAGACAGAAAGCGAGAAATCTCCCCCTGGGGGGATGGCCATGCCACAATCCCTCCTCCTCTATTTTCCTCTTGGGATCTTGGGCATGCATTCACACATGCCTGGCATGAGTTTAAGCCACCAGGTCTGGGACTCGAACTGTGGTTGACTACATGAGAGTCCAGCGACATAGCCATTACACTAACTGCTTGTCCCCAAATCTCACAGTTATTAAGTGGCAGACTCTGAATGCAAATCTATCTGCTTTCACTCCATAGGTGTATGATGTCACATGCACAGGAAAGTGAACCTACAGCTGCTGAGGGAATTCTGTGAATTAAACTGAAGCAGACACAAACTTTTTTAAAATTTATTTATTTTTTGCTATAGGGCATGTGCGCTCGCTAGAAAGACAGAGAGACAGAGAGACAAGAGAGACAGAAAGCGAGAAATCACGCCCCAGGGGGGAATGGAGATGCCTCAATCCTTTCTCCTCCATTCTCCTCCTGGGATCTTGGGCACGCACACACACGCACCTGGTGTGAATTTAAGTCACCGGGTCCGGGACTCTAACCGTGATCGACTACATGGAAGTCCAGTGACATAGCCATTATGCCAACTGCTGGCCCCAGATACAACCATTTTTGATCTATATCCCAAGTTGAGTTCTTCCAACTATAGCCATATCTGATGTTCCTTCAATATGGAGTTATTTCTTGTCACTTCACACATTATCCAATTTAATATTTACAGAAATCCTACAGTAGGTAGTATTATTTTCCATTTAGTGGGATAATCATGTTTACTGTGATAATTAATGCTTCCATAGTCACCTAAAGGACAGTTGGGGTCAGAAGGCGGCCCAGAAGTAAAACAAGTCACTCAGAAAGGCAATCCTACATGGAGAGACTCCCTGTACACTGGCCATACCCTCGTCCTTGATCTGTGGCTGGCTAAAGGTTGAAGGTACATCACAGAATTGGGAACTTATGGGGACTCTCTCTTGCTCTTAATCATGATTTGAGAAATAAATAAAATACACTCAAAATCAATAAATAAAATGTCAATGAGTTGATACGGACTTAAGCCTATCGAAATCAAAGACATTTCTTCTAGACACCAGATTCTTTTATTTAATCAAAATTGTTGCATGTTTCTTGAATAGTATTTTCATTCTGAGTCTAATTTTTTTTAACTTTCATACACACAAATACACATGCACACTCACATAAAAAATATACATCGTATGTACTCAGAAATGGTGCCAGGCACAATTTAGAAATATAGACATTCCTATTTCAGGGTCTTTTCTCTCCTGCCAGTATCTTTTTCCCCTTTATCTTGTTTCTCTCTACTCATTTTTCCAAAGCTCTATTCTATTTCTTGTTTCATTCCAACCAGTCTGCTAAGATGATAGTTGATAAAAGATTAAGGCTCTGCATCTCCCTAGAGTATTTACATTTTAATGGGGGTCTCTTGCTGATCAGGAAAAAAAAAAAAAAAGCTGGAAGATGCAGAGGAATGAATTCTAAAGGTAACAGGCGGGAGAGATATTTTTAGATAGGAGCATCTGGCTTGCCCCTCTAATCACATCCCATAAGCTGCCTACTCCATTTATTTGTAAGACCTTGGCTTTGCTGTTTACAGTGAGAAGATTCTCTGTAATTGCACATGCTTTTTCAAAGGTTTGAATCCTGTCTTAGAGATGGTGTGATACTGGTACCTCAATGTTTATTTTCTCTCCTACTTCCACATTTTTGATGACTGAAACAAATTCTAAAAGGCTTTTTAACGATGATGTAAGGCCTTGAACAAAATGAAAATCTGTTGTTTTAGCATATTTGGAAGAGAATACTTCAGCTGTCACAGGATGAAAGACTTGTCTGAAAATGCCATTTTTCCTTCGCTGTGTTATGATGCACACCTAAAAGGGAAATACCATTTTAGATAACTGCTAGAGTAGGATTAGATTAATAATAATAATAATAATAATAATAAAACACCCAGAATGCTATTGTCATTTCACCTGCAGAACTCTTTCTTTTAAGCATATTTAGTTGAGCTGATACGCCTACTTGTTTTATCAACTGAAAGAACTGAAAAGATTAAGAGAAAGGTTTTTTTTTCTTTTTTTCTTTAAAGCATTCATTTAGCATATATGCTAGATTAAATTGGGTGCTCTCACATAGTAATTTTCTATACAAAAATAGATACCCTACTAGTTTTAAACCTAAAATGCTGAATAATTTTCCAAAAGGTTTAGTAATTAAGTATGATGATAATGTGTTAAAATGAAACAATTAAAGAAGGCTTTTAAACATCTTTTTGGTAGTGAAGAAAGTTGGTGAAAGATCCTGAAAAACTTATTCTTCATCTGGTCATTTAATATCCTAGTAATTAATGTCTGCGTACAACATTTTTTACTGACAAAATTAACTTTTCCAATCATTTTAATACTTGTACTAAATTATCTAGCCATTTGCCTAATTCCTCCTTTACATTATTCAATTTTTAAAAACATCCTGAAGAAGCTTTTGTATTATGCAACTTATAATTAAGATACGTTTTTTTGGTTCTATATGTGTATGTATATATGTACATTTTTTTTGAGAGAAATATTTTTGTTACAGGGCATGTGCACTCTCTGAAGAGACAGAGAGAGACAGAAAGTGAGAGAAATCCCCCTTACCCCAGGAGGGATGGCACCCTGAGACCCCTTCTCCTCCATTATCTTTTGGGATCTTGGGCTTGCATGGACATACACCCAGTGTGAGTTTTAAGCTGCTGGGTTCAGGACTTTAAATAAAGTCGACTACCTGGAAGTCCAGCAACATAAACATTATGCCATCTTTTAGTCCCCCTGCGTGTAAACTTTTTCCAACTACATCGCTGCACCTGAACAAGAAGGAAACAAAAAGAAAGCACTATATATTATAAATGTGGACCCTAAATACAAATCTGTGTTTCAACTTACATCCCAAGAGCAAGTATGACTAATTCTGAAAACGGAAAACAACACAGTCATAATAGCTCATAATATTACAGTTGAATATTTTTAGAAGTCCCTATCCATTATTTTGACTTACTGGTCAATCATTAATCACCCATAGTACATTAAATTTCCACTTAGGCTAGAAATTGCACTGGTTTGAACTGCATCTGTTTCTGAAGTCCAAACATTAACATTGATATAGCTTGAAGTCTCTGGATAAACTGATACTATTTCCAAATGAATATGGTGAACCAACCATATTTCTGGAATTTCCAGTTTCGATCCATATCACTGATATTCTCTGGGTCATACAACTCTAATTATGAAAGGGTCTTTGAAGATTGCATTAGCCCCCACACATCCATATTTGCTATAAAGTCTTCTGCATTCTACCTCTGTATTATCTCTTACATACTTTCCCCCGTCTTTTATTCCTACTACCATTTTCCAATCTAGATTGAATAGTTCAAATAATTACTTAATGTTTCCCCCTCTTCCTTACTGGGTGCTTCCTGTTCAATCCATTTAACTCTAAAAGATTGTGTCTGCTCTCTAGCCTTGCTACATTTCCACTATGCCATAAACTGCCTAGTCTAGTCATCTACAGTCCCATACTATTTTACCCCAATCTACCCTTCTAATGTAGTCACAAAAGTTTTCCTTAAACACAACCACATTCCTAGCAAAAAAGGAATGATTTCTTCTGATCTAAATAAAGATCCCATACTTTGCCACCTTTAGACAGGTGCTCATGCTGATTCAATCCCTCTGGTCCAATATTCTAATCTTCATCCAAATCTGTTTCCTTAGTCTTTTTCCACCCACAATCCCATCTGCCACCAACAAAAAGAGAAAGAAATTGCAGCAAGATGTTGTTTTAACTTTTCAGAACTTTTTCTTTAACTTTCCAATGGCAATTACACTTATACAAAGGCCTTGTATAACAATAATTTGTGTATTTATCATCACATTTGTAATACAGGGTATTCTGGGGGGAGGGAAAACATGATTATTAGTTCATTTATATTATAATGTTTAATTAATTAATTTATTTTAGAGAGATGTTTGCTATAAGATTTCCCTGGAGAGACAGAAAAAGTAAGAACTCACCTCTTCATGGGGATGACCACACCACAGTCTCTTCTTTTCCATACTCCTCCTGGGATCTTGGGCACATACAAACACACACATACCTAACATGAGTTTCAAGACACCAGGTCTGGGACTTGATCTTTGGTCAGTCATGTGGTGATCCAGTGCCTTAACCACCACACTATCTGCTGGCCCCTATAATGTTTATCTTTTACAGTAAAATCTACACTAAAACTTACTGTCTCTGATCCATGGTTTCCTTATCTATAAAATGGGATAATTATTATTAAGGGTGTTTTAGTCATTATATAAGATAATAGTAGGTGAAAGTATTTTAGCACAAGTGTGCTTATTTTACCTTTTAGAATTATCATACATGTGTCATCACTGGAAGAATATTTATAGACTTGTCTGACTTTAACTTTTCTATCCATCATATGTTGCTCTGCTGTCTGGCCAACCACTTGCTTCCCAAAGAGATGCTTCATGCAAAGACAAGTTTCCAGTCAAACATCCTTGAATTGTATGCACTAACAAATTCAGATGATTAAGATATTGGTTAAAATTTTAGGTATGATGTTACATTTTTCTATATTGTTAACAATGCTATTTGTACTAAGAAAGAAGGATTTATGTCAAAATCACAGTACATTTATTGAACATAAATTTAGTGCAAGACATACAGAGCATCATTTTGGATAAAAGTATCTATTTTTGGAACTTTTCTTGGAAAATGTATATGTATGTATATTATTCCATTTGTGATACTAAAAATTCATTAGGATTTCTTTCCCT
>NW_006160180.1:957195-1000096 GCF_000334495.1 Tupaia belangeri chinensis | reverse complement strand
TCCCTAAAAGATACAGCATTTTGGTAATGAATGTCAGAAATATGAGATATTTTTGCCACAAAATTCATAAGCACTTTAGAGTTTTTAGAAGCCCAATAACACTTGAATTCTCTACATTTCACAAGCTGTTATAATTTAAGATAAAATATTATGGCTCTTCCTATATTTTCTTTTTAACATTATTGCTATATTAATACCCAGTATCATGGTGTGTAGTCTTCAAAGATGTTATGTATAACTCTTTGGAAAATATTTTAGGGGATAAAATTGAATGCAATATGTGCCCACAAATGTTGGAGTATTTTTTTTTGTCTTTTTATGTGCGTTCAATATGATTTAATTATACCAATGTTTAATGAGTATCTATTTTGTTCTCAGATGCTTATCACTCAAATTAAGATCCATTTTTTAGTGTTTTATATCCTTATGCTAAATATGATCTCTAAAATTTTTGTGTTTTAAAATGAAAGAGGTAGTTGCATTAGAATAAGATACATTTATTAGGAAAATATACAGCACTTATTGAATATACAGTTTGTGCAAGGCATATGGTAGTAATATTACTATGAATAATTCAAGAATAGCTCAATTCAAAGTCTTTTCAACCAGTGAAACAGTATATTTTTTGCACAAAATATACATTCAATCAACGGCTTAATAAGTTTTAGTGATTTAATAGTCATTATTTCATTAGTGTTTCACCATAGCCCTAAGATAGAGGCATAGAATCATTATTATCCAAATCAGCTATCCAGAAAAAATGAATTGCTAAATTTTCAGGAGTTAGACCCAGATTCATGCAGTTTGTACTTAGATAAACAAGGAGTTGATGTCAATTAATTATTTAGCACAAGCCATATTTTGACTTTGTTTCAAGCAGACTTTATGGCTCACACTGGTGCCATTCAAAGCAACATATATCTATAGTTTCATTTTCCTTCTCCACCTGCTCAAAAGTACTAATTGCTTTAAGTTCACTCCTATTCTTAGATTTATAGTTAGAGAGATTACACCCAGACATTCTTTGAATAAAAGCATAATGATGGATGTGAATAAGTGCACATGTCCTCTGAGTATAGAGATCCCTTTCAATCGCTAAGAGTCTCCAGAGAAAGCCATAACTTGACAAGTCAATTTCAAAAAGTTTTCAAGACCTTAGGGGAATTTTGTTTGAATCTAATGGAGATAGATAATTTTTAAATAATTTCAAAATTTCTCAGTTAAAGAAAACTAAACATTTGGAGGAACTAGAATTGCCAATGGGGAAATTATTGGGAATAGTGGAGTAAAGAAATATCAGTACTCTATGATTTCCACAGTCTTTGATTATCTACCTAAAGACTTGGGGTGGAATACTCAAATAACATTTAATAATCTCCTTTCATTGTCTCATTTCAAATGGACAACTGTGCCTATAGGCTCAGAAATTAATTTCATGAGGACAAAGTGCAGGATGGTGGATGAAGTATAGAGTGCACTGCTATTCAATAGAAAACAAGCAAAAACACTATCATAATACGACAGACCACTTCTTTTTTCTATTTTGCAAATGTGCTACGAAGTGATATTTTGATAACTACCTTTTTCTATGAATCTTTATGAGAAAATGATGTTTAAACCAGTATAATGCTTTGAGTTAAATGAGTTATGATAATCCTCAAATTAGACTATCACATAGGGTTAATTAAAACCTCTCTGTTTTTTATTCTTCTATTGTATGTTTCATATAATAATAAAAGTGATAGATTGAAAGCCATGAGGGGAAGCTTGTGAGGTTACAAGCACCTTTCTTCTTCAAGATTTGCTCGTCTGGCATTACTGATCAAGAAGTCTAGTGAGCAGTTTTTTCCAAGAGTATTCAGACACTTGACTAAAGCCACTTAAACATTAAGCAAGCAAAAGAATTCCATCATTTAAATTAAGAAACCAGGCTTCCATATTTTACAAGTTTCCTTTTCAGATAAGCAAATTATACAAAGCTAAGTAATGAAGCATTTGTATTGAAAAGACAAGAATTAATTTAGAGAAGCTCAAGTAGGATCTAACTAGTTTTGCTGAAGAAGAAGTTAAGATCCTAGAACATAGCTGGATCTCAGGGACAGATGTAGTTGATGCACTGCCTTTGTTTCATTTCTTCATCCCTCTCCCTGAAATGCTCAGTAGGTTGTATAAATCAGACAGGCAGAGCATATGGTATGAACTTAAAATATGGACACATAGACTAGTATTTCAAATATTTGATCACGTTAAAGAACCATTTGATACTCAGACATGGCACATAAGTTCATTCAGAGTTTTTTCACCAAGAATAGGGCAATATTCCACCATCCTAGAATGGCAAATTAATGAAAACCAAGTTTCCAAACCTTAACTGGAAACAGGACTGTATCTAGTGAGGTGTATGCTCCTATGATCTAAACTACTTTGTTTCTGAGGGACATGGAAAGGCACAGGCTCTCTGAATAAATATCAGAGACTGTATTTGTTTAAAGCTATATACCTTGGGCTCATGTGTAAAGATTGACAGAAACAGTAGACAAATACCCCACATTCATTACAATTCATTGAATAATGTAATGCTCATGAAAGCAACATATTAAGCATATGATGTAATTAATGCCATTGAATATGGCATTTGTTGTGATATAATGTTGTGATATAATGCAAATAGTTCAATGCATTATGTATATTCACCTATGTTTCACATGGCTATTTTGTACATTACAATGACAAAAATTCTACGATATTGCCGTTTTTTTTTTTCTTTTTTTGAGAGAGAGGTTTTTGCTATAGGGTGCATGCGCTTGCCAGACAGACAGAGAGAGACAGAGAGACAGAAGAGAGAAATCATGCCCCGGAGGGGATGGCTACACCGCAATCCCTTCTCCTCCATTCTCCTTTTGGGATCTTGGGCATGCACACTCACACGCCCGGTGTGACTTTTAAGCCACCGGGTCCAGGACACGAACCGCCATCGACTACATGAGAGTCCAGCAACATAGCCATTATGCTAACTGCTGATCCCAGGATATTGCCTTTAATACAGAATTCATTTAAATCAGAATTTATCTTGAAAAACACATAGTAAGGCAAGCTGATATAATGATAAACTTTCAAAAAAAAGTAATGTTATAATTAGAGATAACTAGATAGAGATAAAACTATAGATAATAACAAAACACTATATCATAAGGCATCATTAAAATATTTATAACTTTTATTGTTATTTGGGGTATAAAAAATGTGTTCTAAGACTCGAGTGTGTTTTTAAAGGTAACTAAAAATCTCTCTCCTCACATTCTATTATTATATGAATGAACTGAAGACTAATGTAATGAGGGTTTCATGGCCTCTAGAATTTAGGTTCTGTATTTTAATAGGTTAATTCATCTATTCATCAAAGAATCAAATACTGGTTACCTTGATATTTTCTATTATTTTTCTGATATCTATTTATCTCTGATCTATAAACTTTTCTTTATTCTGCCTAATTGTAGCTTACTTTACTATATTTTTGGTAACTATTATGGAGGAACTGAGATCCTCATTTTGAGAGCATTATAGTTTTTATTAGCAGTTTTTCTACAATGAATACCCCTAAAAGTACTACTTTTGTGGCATTCCACCATTTTCATATGTTGTATTTTTTTCCTTCACTTGCAAATAACTTACAATTTTTCATTTGGTTTCTTCTTTGACCAAAGAGTTATGTTATAGTCTGACACTTTAAGTAACTAAATTTACAACTTCAGGCGGTGATACATACCATGCGGAATGAGGAGGTTGATTACATTTTTTCTATTCTACTTATAACGACTTTTTAAAGATTTTTGCTATAGAGCACATGCATTTCCCAGAGAGACAGAAAACAAGAAATTACCCCCAGGTTGGCCACACAGCAGTCCTTTCTTCTCCATTTCCTCTTGGAATTGTGGGCATGCATTCACAGGCACCCGGAGTGTTTTAAACCGCCAGGTCTGGGACTCAAATTAGGGTCAACTATCTGGGAGTCCAGCAACATAACCATTACACCATCTGCTGGTCCTACTACTTGTAACAACTTCTGGTAACTGTTTAGGGCATGCTGTGCAGTTGCCGTGGCAGATGCAATGGTTGCACAATGCTATGAATGCTGCAGAATACAGGGGTTCGGTTCCCTGGTGGACCTATGAATGCTGGGCACATGCTCTTGTGCTTGTCATCCTTACTAGTTGAAAGGGTAGGGGACAGGGCATAGCAGTAGTGGCACGAGACTCTGTTGAGGGTACTTGTCTTTCTCTGTCTGTCACAAAATACATAAATTTAGAAAAAAAAAGGTGACACTACAACTTTGCTAACTTCTGCAAGTTAAATAATTTTACTAAGGTTGAAAATTCTCAGTAAAAAAGTCTAATAAGATAATAAAATCTACACCATTAAGTTCCCATGATTGTCCATAGGATAATTTCTGTAAAATCTAAAGCCCCACAGCAGGCACATTATACAGCATCTAAACTGATCGCAATAGTATTTGTTGTTATTACAGGGGTATGACTAAGAAAGGTAGATTATAAACCGGAAAAGTTGTATTAAAAACCATAATGACTGTCATAACCATTCATATTCTATTTTTTATTGCTTGAGAAAATAATTACATGATTTGAATACAAAGTGTTTGTTTATTCTTTCTTTCCAAATTATGTACCATGCAGTTTTATAAAATGACTTGTACAATTTGATTTATAAGTTCTGTATTTTTTGATATATTAGTGAAATATGTCAAACTGTAAAACAAAAAAAGTCTTAGATTTGCCTTTAGGAGAATAAATAGTGTCCCTGTTTTATAGATGACACCATTAAAGTTTAGGAAGGTTAAAGAACTTGGCTGATAGTTCACTGTTATTAATTGATAAAATATTGCAATTTAAACTCAGGTGTCTTTGAATCCTAGACATCTTTGCTTGAATAATTATATTATTAATCAATTAATATATCTTTCTCACATACTTATGTAGTAGCTAGTTAATGAAAGAGTCAAGTGTAAATTCAGGTCTTTTCTGTCTGTTTCCAAAGATTTTGTCTTTGAGAACAGACATACTTTACTTTAGCTTGATCCTATTATTATTCATCATTTTCTATATGTCTTTTGAATTTTAATTTTGTTACTCAACAAAATAGTATAACACTCCTAAATTTCTTCTTTCAGAAATTTGGTTAAATCTGCCTTTTTAAAAAATAAAATCTTAAAAATAGCTTAAAATACGGGATCAGTAAATGATGTAATGGTTACATTGCTGGGCTCCCACGTAGTTAACTGTGGTTTGAGACCCAGACCCGGCAGCTTCAAACTCACACCAGGTGCATTGCGTGCATGCCCAAGATCTCAGGGGAGAATGGAGGCATGGCCATCCCTTCTTGGGGGTGATTTCTCGCTTTCTGTTTCTCTCTCTCCAGTGAGCACATGCTTTTTATAGCAAAAATCTCTCTTAAAATAAAAATAGCTTGGAACTGGAGTTGGTATAATGGCTATGTCACAGGACTACCATGTAGTCAATCGTAGTTTGAGTCCCAGACCTGTTGGGTTAAACTCACGGCTAGAAGCGTGTGCATGCCTGCCCAAGATCCTGAGAGAAGAATGGAGGAGAAGAAATTGGGGCATGGCCATCCCCCCTCTGGGGTGATTTCTCTCTTTCTGTCTCTCTGTCTTTCTGGTGAGTGCATGTGCCCTATAGCTAAAACCTCTCAAAAAATAAAAATAAAAATAGCTTAAAATAGTTTTAAATTATTTCCTGAAAAAAATATATATAGGACTGACAATATTTATTGGAAAACAAAAGAAAAAGAAATACAAAGTTCATCATATGCTACTATAAGTTATGTTATCATGGAAGAAAATGGTTATGATTAGAATGTATTGATCCCTAATATTAAGCTGTGTCATGCATAGTATCAAAAGAATATTCCCAGTGAGATTGAGTCTGATCATAACCTGTATACAATATTGAGGAGAAATGAGGTAACACTTTAGATACAAAGAAATGCTTATCCATTATTGAGTTTTCAAAATAGAAGACTTCATATTCAGTACTTCAAAGAGTTGTTCTGTAACTAAGTTTGAGAGCATTAAGGCCACTTTACCATAATTTAACATTTTTTTTTGTTTTACTAATCTTAAAGTAAATATTCCCATTATTCTTCTGTTTCCCTGTTAAGGTCTTTGTTGCGATCAAAGCAATGCACTGCCAGTTAAATGGTTGTCATGTGATGATTATGCACGATAAAGTTTTGCTTTCAGTGATCTAACTGGAGTGAATATAAACTATTCATCATGACAGAGCCTATTTCTCTATTTTATTTCTATTTTTGGCTACTATTTTTCCATATTCACAAAGTACACCTAGTATATTGCAGTAAAAGTAGGAGAGCACTTAGACCACTAAGTTAAAATCAGTAGCTACTTAAAATTATTTCGCACATCTTAAGTGCTCAATTAAAAATATTGAATGAATTAGCGAAGTATAAAAATGAAAACTGAGCACCCATATGAAGAAAAATGTTATCGTCATAATATATTCACCAAAATCTCCTCAGCATACAGCTATTCTGCTTTTTGCTTTATCTGCTTTTTGCTCTTATGCTTCACTGAGTTTTTACATTTTTTTAGATGGCATAGATTCATGAAGATCATCCTATTTATAGTCAGCTTACTGAAGCAGTCATAGTGCCATGTTGTCAGGTTATTTTGCTGAGTCAATGTCAGGGTGAGTTGGGCCATACTCAGATGGGGTCATTTGCTTGCACATCTGGAAGGCAGGCAGGGACAGGCAGACTTTGAGTATTTTGAGTGTATTTATTTGTCAGCATAATTTGTATTTATATAAGTTCTGACATTTTAAAATTGATTACTAGGCTAGCCAGTGGCATGTGGTTAGATGTGTCTAGATTCCCCATGGCTAACTAACTGTGAGGTTTGAATTCCAGGCCCTGTAGCTTGAGGGACACACTAGACTTGTGTGCCTGTGTAACCAGAATCCCCAGAGGAGAATGGAGGAGAAGGGACTGTGGTTTGGCTGTTCTCCCTGGGGATGCTTTCTCACTTTCCCTCTCTCTTCCTCTCTATGTCTCCAGTGAATACACGCACTCTCTATCAAATTACAAAATAATATTACTAATAAATAAACAAAATTATTATTCTGGTCAATGTGAATACATATAAGTGAGCATCTTCTCTTAGTTTAAGTGGAACCCAATGTTTCTTTTACCCCATTTAATTTCTGCCTGGCTTATGTTTTTACAAAACTATTGGATTTTAAATATTTCATATAAAACCAAATGTCATGTTTTGAGCTGTTTAATTAGAGCTGAAGCAAATTAGTACAAATTTCCTAACTAATATTTACAAAATTAAAGACACTTCAGTAGATTCTAAGATTTGATGGGTGACAATTCTTTCTGCCTTGTTTGTCTGACGTTCAGCTTGCCGAAGACCTGAACAGGAGAAGTGAACATTTTGTCTTGACAGGAAAACAACTGAAAATATCTCTTGCCCTGGGTAGGCTAAAGTACTTTTATAAATCTAATCTATGAACCAACTAGGGTATTCTTATTCCCAATTTAGATACAGAGGGCCAATAAATCTACTTTAGTATTGTAGCAATACCACATCTTGAAGTGGTTTTCCCTCTGTAGGTGCCACATTTGGCTGTATTATTTGGATTATGAAAAAGCAACAACTACATGGTAATATATACTGTTGACAAGTCATCCTAATTTTTCCTATTGAGATTTACAAAACAGTTACTTACCTTTTTTGGCAGAGAAACTGAGAAACGTGTTTCCTATAACCTGATTCTTTAATACTCACTTTGTTGACTGTGCTGATAATGTACTGATATTACAAGTAAAAAGCATTTCAGTTCACAAATTATTTTTTTAAGTCCTTTTGATAAAGAGGTCTTTTTTTTTCCTGACAAAAATTCACATAGAATGAGAAATCATACATATCTTGGGATTTAAGAAATAAGACATAAGGCAAAAATATTATGTTAATTTACTGTGAAATACAGTAGTAGTATAACCTTTGGGCAACAATATACAAGGAATGCCCAATATTTCAAAAATTGTTTTATTATCTAAATATGCTTCTTATACAGCTCCATAAATTTCATTATTTTCATTATGTATGTGTATACCATATTATATCTCATAAATTGGTAGTCTATTTCTAAATTGAGTAAAAGCTATGGTAACTATTTCTAAACAATTGCCTGTATTATAAATGGTTGACCCATTACTGGATATTATAGAAATGGTTTTGGACTATATTTCTCCCTGTTATACAATTATGATTTTACACTATTCTGAACTTGCATACATAACTTAAAAGAGTCTCATACATTTATTCTAAAAATATAGATATATTAGGTTATTTACATATTCAAGCTAGATAAAACAGTAAATATTTTCCCCCTAAACTTCCCCAAAGGAATAATGTGACTTCTCTTTAGAATAAATGGGGTATTTAATTGGAATATGTTACTCTTGAAATTATTGCTCTGAGGAAGTAGTTTTTTTTATTTATTTCTCTTTTGAGGGTTATGTTTTAATTAATTAATTACTTTATTTATTTATTTATTTATTTATTGGAGAGGTTTTTGCTATAGGGCACATGCACTCACCCAAAAGACAGAGAGACAGAAAGCAAGAAATCACCCTTCAGGGTGGATGGCCACATCGCAATCCTTTCTCCTCCATTCTCCTCTCAGGATCGTGGGCACGCACGCACATGTGCCCAGCATGAGTTTAAGCCACCTGGTTTGGGACTTGAACCGCGCTCTACTGCATGGGAATCCAGCAGCATAGCCATTGTGCCAACTGCTGGTCTGGAGGGTTTTGCTTTATTTTGCTGATGCAACTTTTGAATATTCACCTGATTTTACAGTTGTAGCAGAAATATTTTAGAAATCACTTGGCATCAATGAGCTCTGAAGGGTTTCAATGGTTCATTTTTTAAAAAATGATTTAAGGCTAAAAGACAGTTGAAAGGATGTTCCTAACTAACACTGATATTTTATGGCGGAAGAAACTAAGACACAGAAAAAGCTAAGTGAATTTACTTTAATATTAAACACCTGGCAAGTGGCAGTGCCAAGATTTTTACTCATGGTTTCTGCATCCTATGAATCAAAAGTGCTTTGGTAGTCTTTCAAGAATGATAGATCATAAATTATTCTGTAAGGTATCCAGAAAGAGAGATTCTACAATTTTATTCCTATTATGATAGCAGGTACTAATATTTGTGTCCATTTCAGTATTCTCCCATAGACTTCATTCCTAGTAATATAGCAGTTCATTCAAATGAAAGAAACAGACCCTCCAACACACACACATTATGCACTCTGTTACCTCATTCATTAATATCAGTGCAAATATAAATCCTCCCAGTCACTACATTGTACTTTGTGAATGGTTTTTGTGGGAGGGTCCTGTTAGTTAGCATATTCTGTCACTTCTGAAAAAGCTACATAAGAATTTAAATTCATACCATTAAGCAAGAATATAGTTAGTTGATGGAATCAAAAGCTGAGGATATTAAATATTTAAGTCTTGACATAGGAAACTTCTCTATTTTAGGGATATACCTGCAGAGCAGAACATTTATTATAACTGCTTAGTATTTCCTACACTTGAGGGCAGTGAAATACAATGCATCAGAAATCTAATAGGTAATATCATTTTTATATTTCTGCAAAAGGTTGCACTGACAAGTGGCATGGTGATTCGGGGCACTGGACTCCCACATGGCCAACCATGGTTCAAGTACCAGACCTGGTGGCTTGCTTTCTCCTTTTGGGATCAGCAGGTAGCATGATGGTTAAGGAATCTGGATTCCCACATTGCCAACCATGGTTTGAGTCCATTATTGCTCTGAGGAAGTAGTTTTTTTTATTTATTTCTCTTTTGAGGGTTATGTTTTAATTAATTAATTACTTTATTTATTTATTTATTTATTTTTTGGAGAGGTTTTTGCTATAGGGCACATGCACTCACCCAAAAGACAGAGAGACAGAAAGCAAGAAATCACCCTTCAGGGTGGATGGCCACATCGCAATCCTTTCTCCTCCATTCTCCTCTCAGGATCGTGGGCACGCACGCACATGTGCCCAGCATGAGTTTAAGCCACCTGGTTTGGGACTTGAACCGCGCTCTACTGCATGGGAATCCAGCAGCATAGCCATTGTGCCAACTGCTGGTCTGGAGGGTTTTGCTTTATTTTGCTGATGCAACTTTTGAATATTCACCTGATTTTACAGTTGTAGCAGAAATATTTTAGAAATCACTTGGCATCAATGAGCTCTGAAGGGTTTCAATGGTTCATTTTTTAAAAAATGATTTAAGGCTAAAAGACAGTTGAAAGGATGTTCCTAACTAACACTGATATTTTATGGCGGAAGAAACTAAGACACAGAAAAAGCTAAGTGAATTTACTTTAATATTAAACACCTGGCAAGTGGCAGTGCCAAGATTTTTACTCATGGTTTCTGCATCCTATGAATCAAAAGTGCTTTGGTAGTCTTTCAAGAATGATAGATCATAAATTATTCTGTAAGGTATCCAGAAAGAGAGATTCTACAATTTTATTCCTATTATGATAGCAGGTACTAATATTTGTGTCCATTTCAGTATTCTCCCATAGACTTCATTCCTAGTAATATAGCAGTTCATTCAAATGAAAGAAACAGACCCTCCAACACACACACATTATGCACTCTGTTACCTCATTCATTAATATCAGTGCAAATATAAATCCTCCCAGTCACTACATTGTACTTTGTGAATGGTTTTTGTGGGAGGGTCCTGTTAGTTAGCATATTCTGTCACTTCTGAAAAAGCTACATAAGAATTTAAATTCATACCATTAAGCAAGAATATAGTTAGTTGATGGAATCAAAAGCTGAGGATATTAAATATTTAAGTCTTGACATAGGAAACTTCTCTATTTTAGGGATATACCTGCAGAGCAGAACATTTATTATAACTGCTTAGTATTTCCTACACTTGAGGGCAGTGAAATACAATGCATCAGAAATCTAATAGGTAATATCATTTTTATATTTCTGCAAAAGGTTGCACTGACAAGTGGCATGGTGATTCGGGGCACTGGACTCCCACATGGCCAACCATGGTTCAAGTACCAGACCTGGTGGCTTGCTTTCTCCTTTTGGGATCAGCAGGTAGCATGATGGTTAAGGAATCTGGATTCCCACATTGCCAACCATGGTTTGAGTCCTGGACCTGGTGGCTTGCTTTCTCACTTCCTTTCTCTCTCTCTCTCTCTCTCTGGTCAAATTTAAATAAATAAATAAATAAAGTTAAATCAATTATTTTAAAAAAGGTTTATTCATTTCTTTCTTCTATAAGGCAAAGAGAAAGAAACACAGAGATCGAAAGAGAGAGGAAGAGAGAGACAGAGACAGCTACTCCTCACAAGGAACTCTTGCGACAATCCACTTGTAATCTCATCTAGCTAGGATCACAGTCAAAAGCAAAACCATCATGTGCAGAGGACCATCATGGTATGCAAACCCAGGATCTTTCAGATGTGAATCCATTAGCCTTGTCATTATGTCACATCCTGGCCCAGAAATTTTATCACAAATTCCCTTTATTTGTGTGTGTATATGTTCCCACACTTCTAAAACATCATTAACCTCGATAACATTTACGGGTTAAATGTTTCTTCTACATCAATCACATTCATATGTACTTTCCTGAGAGCACTGCAATCTTTCTAGTAGAAAATAGGAATTTTAATTTTTCTGCATGCTTCTCAGCGATGTATTTATAAACCACTGAGTAGGGTGAGTTGATTAGAGCTAGATTTTTAAAATTTTTTATTCTTAAGTTTTAGTTTGGAATGTAGATCTCACATAATCTGGAACTAATTTTACATTCTTAAAAATTTTTACTGCAATATGGTTAGCTCACCTTTCAATATTAAATGAAGAAGAAAAATACATAATAATGCTAATTAATAGAACTGAACTCATAAATAAAAATAAAATTCTATTCATAAGCAATATAATTTATACAAAGGTTTAATCTAATCCCATTTTTTTAAACATCAGTAGAGTGAGGGTGGTAGTTCAATGAGCTGCAGTCAAGCAAACGGAAGTAAAAGACATTAGGTGGTGTGGACAGAAAAGATAGGTTTCCCTTTTGAAAATTTTAAAACCCTGAGCACATTCAATGTGTGTTGCCACTTAATGCATTGTTCAAGTATTTCCTGCACATCCAATTTTTATGAGAGCCTTAAAAGGCTTCTACTAGACAGTTTAATCACATTTCCTCTCACCACTTGTATGTGTGCTTCTTATATGGAGGTCATTGTCATAAAAAGGAAACTTGTCTGGTTCCTCAGTGTGCCTTTTCATTTTCATGATTTTTGGAGGCAGGCAGGGTAGGTTGAGGATGTAGATGCCTGAAAAATATTTCACAGCAGATAACGTTTATATCATGATGCAATTGCTAAAGATTTTCAAGTTCGAGGTATTGTCCATATGTGCGAAACACATATTCATATGCCTCTATACATGGCCGTACCTTCTTCCCTACTGTCCAAAGAAATTAATAGCATGATCATTAATAAGTGAATGTCAATAGGACAATGTCCCTAATCTCTGCATTATATGTGTAGTTAGTATGAGGTAGTCACATAAAAATGGCTTTGTAAAATTTTCATGTCCATGTTTCTTCAATAGATTTTATATGGATAGCCTGTATTGGTAGATCACAGGCTATGAAGAATGCAAACCAAGCTCTGAAATGGGAAACCAAGCAGTGTCCTGCCCAAGTCTCATTTTCCACCTGTTAAGTAATCTGCTGTTAAAGTTTAAGCTACTACTGATACTGACAGGGCATAGGGAAGTACTAGATCAAAGTTATTCTTCTAGAATATATTTTGTAACAGAAACAATGGAGGAAATATATTTTGGTCATTTCCAGAAAACTATTCAAAGTGATCTTTGAAAGCTGCAGATGGTGTTATAGTTTTGAATGATCTGAGCCCTGGAATGAGAGCAGGATCATAAATAACATCATTATCTGTATGTAAAATAAGGGTACATGCCATTGGATTGAGATAGTAATCTCAAAGTCCATGCAGAGCTAGATCATATCATAAGGATATAATTCAGATAAAAACAGCATTATCTAAGAGCCAGGAAGTGGGTAGTGGTTAAGGTGCTGGATTACCACATGGCTCACCAGAATTCAAGCCCCAGACCTGGTGGCTTGAAAATTATGCAGAGTACATATGTGTCTGTGCCTAGAATCCCAAGAGGAGGATGGAGGAGAAGGGATTGTGGTGTGGTCACGCCCCACCTTCTACTGGGATTGGGGGCTGATTTCTCACTTTCCCCCAGTGTACATGCCCTATGGCAAAAACCTAAAAAAAGAGCAAGTCTACACTTTATAAAGTGAATACAGTATCTTACTAATATAGATGACCAGAAAACAGAGACAAAATTCTCACCTTAAGCAGAAAACTGCCAATTAGTAGTGTGACTACCATTTATATGTTCTATATAGAAATTCATTTCTTTCTGGCTAGTGTCTTAGTCTCTTTGGACTGCTATAGCAAAATACCCTAGACTATAAACAATAGAAATTTGTTTCTCACCCTTGTGAAGGCTGAGAATTGACTAACACCCCAGCAATGTCTGATAAGGGCCTGCTTCTAGCTCAGAGATGGTGACTTCTAGCTGTTACCTTATATAATGGTGGTACAAAAATGTACCCCAAGGCCCCTTTTATAAGGGCACTAATAACATTCATGAGAGCCCTGAATTCATGACCGAATCATGTCATGATGGCCCCACCTCTTAATAGTATTAATCTGGGGATTAGTTTTCAATGTATGAATGTTGGGAAAACACAAATATTCATGTGATAACATTGATATGATATGATATGATATGATAGCAAAGTGGCTTCAGATTTCCTCAGTTTTCTAAGCTAATGATTCCATATCAGAAAAGTGGAAATGATACTACCCACTTTGTATATTGTAAGAACATGAAATTCTGCACATAAAACGTAGTTGTGATACTACTGAGTCATCAGAAAAGTCATGACGTAGTTGTTCTATACAAAAATGCATCATGACTTTTCCAACTACCCAATATCTAAACTTTGTACCAGGTATATGGTATCAGTTATTGCCATCATCATCATCATCATCATCATGCAACTATACTGATAAAATAGAAGCTAAAAACTGTCTTCTAACTTGGAGAAATCTCAGAATAGTTGTCTTCCGGGTTATACCTGGAAGAAGAACAAGCTGAGATCCTAACACTTGGCCTGGCAAGGCCGCACTGCATGTATGCAGCAATCTATGAAGGAATCCGTCACTCACGGCTTCCAGTCTGGTGTTCTTTTACATAGTCATATTTGGAGAGAATGATTATTATAAACTGTGTTTTGTAACATTTTTTCCACCCTTAATATGGCTGTGGCAGAGGTGTAGTTAGGTGAATATACATTCAAGTAAGACCTGAAATTAATTAATTTTATTTGAAATATGCTGATTACTATTGATATATTAAATTTTTTTCTAGTTAACTAAGGAGCGTTCACTAGGTTATGGACTAATTGTGCTTCCCTGAAGGTCATATGTTAAAGTCCTAACCTCCAGTATCTCAAGATATGACTGTATTTGAAGATGGGGCCTTTAATAAAGTAATACTGCAGTCATGCAGGTAGGCCCTAGTCCAATATGACTGTTGGCCTTATAATAGGATATTAGGACATTGACACCCATAGAGGGAAGACTATGTGAAGAAAATAGAAGACGGTCTATCTCTAAGGCAAGAAAAGAGGCCTCAGAAAGAAGCAACCTGGCTGGCAAATCCATTTGAGTCTTCTAGACCTGTGAGAAAAGACATGTCTGTTGTTTAAGCCACCCAATGAGCAGTTGTTATAGCAGCCCTATTGAGCTAATACATGAGACACTGGGCACTATTCTGAAGCTTCACCTACATAGTGCCATTCAGGACTGAAATAAGAACTAGTCATTCCAATGTTAGTAGTAGCTAAGATAATTTTTCCAAATGGAGACTTTCTATTTATCCTTGGAAAAATGATCATCTGAGAGAAAAAGGAAATCATATTTAGAAATGTTTCATTAGCGAGCCATACTAATGTTATTCTAATACACTTTTCTTGTGTACTCCTCTAAAACTACTTTGGACTTTTGTGAACATTTTTCTTAGGAAAATCCATCATATTTTACTGATTCTTGTGAGTCGACCACTCCTAAAAGAATATACATTCATGTAAAATAGTGAGTCTACCCCTCAGCACTTAGCACAACAAATTATGGTGTGTAGTTCACGAGTGTACATGGTAAATGTTGGTGGAATTATACTGAAACCTCCTCCTCATGCTGATCCAAGTGCTTATTCTATGTAACTGACTGCCTTGGTGGTGCAGCAGTCTTATAACATGATCTTTTAAATACCTCTATAATTAAATCTGCTTGGATAGTCTCCAGCAGAGACTACCTCATGCCAATGTTATTATAGTGAAATTCTAGAATGGCAATTCTGGTTCTTGGTTGTGGGGATCATCCTTGGTACCTAAAGCTAATTAACATAGCAATACAAATCTTAATCCATGAAGCTTACAAGTGGAAAACCCAATTAGAGTGATGTGATATTAATTAGAAGAAAGTAAGAAGTTTGGAATGAGAGTGCAGTCGCACAGTTTGAGTATCAATATGGTGTGTGTGTCTGTGTGTGTTGGGGGTGAGTGGGTGCTGTCCACACAGGAAATACAGCTTCAACTACTCCAAGATACTATGAGGCTTATTTTGATGTTACTGCAAGCATCTTTTAATTTCTCTAAATAAGAAAGATACATTACACAAATGACAAACAAAAAAAGGTACATTATATAGAGGCAGAGATTCCCCCTAACCTATTTTTGCAGCTACTATATATAGTAGTTAAAAAAGGGAAGGAAATGTGGAAACTGTAGGGAGGGGAGATCAGGTAAGGAATATTCTGCTCCTCCCGCTGCTCAGACCAAGCAGGGGAGTCAAATGGGATGCTGGCCATGTGAGAATTCTGATTGCCTATTTAAATTCATTATTTTAGTTAATGGCATTTCTCTGGGAAAATCTGGTTTGGAAAACAAAACAATCTTTGGAAACATAACTATGTAATTCAGGTATTACTACTGTCATTGCTGTTTCATTCTGATGATTATTGTGTAGATAATACATAAATGAAACCCTGCAATGAATGAATTATGATTAAATTACCATACCCAGAGGCAAAGATTCATTTTAGGAAATATCATAGAAAATTATAAGGAAAATATTTTTATACTATTATCTATTTGTTTTACTACACATTATTGTATTATAATACATTTATATGTTATAAATGTTTTGATAAAGGAATATAAATAATTTAAAGAGTGACCAAATATGCTATTAGCAAAAGAAGAATTGAATATGTAATAACGATAAGGAGAGAATGCAGAAAATTGACTTAACAAGGTTAAAGAGAGGATCAACAAACAACAATTGAAGACTGCATAAATGTGTCAACCTTGAACTGAGAACGAACAGGGAGTTAAACTAAGACTGCCATACAGAGAAAAACCAACTTCCAGATTTTAGTTGAACTTAGTTAAATTAAATTGGTGCACTGTGAATTGCCCACATAGCAACCCAAAAAGGATATATACAGAAATCTTAAAATACAAGCATGTGTATATTGTAAAAAACATTTGATGAGGTGCGTCATAAATGTAGTAGAGATACGAATGTAAATGAATGCTCTTAAGACTCAATGTAGAAAAGTAGCTATTTTCACTACTGAAAGTCACTCAAGTTTTAAAATAAAATGCTTGCACAAAGAATATCTAGAAATCGTATTTTAGGCCCAGCAGCAGTGGCAAGTGCTGGTTAGTTTGCTCCATAGGCTGAGTCCACATGGGAGGCACAGGTTTGATTTAGGTCCACCCTAAAATAGCTAGGCATGGTGACATGTATCTGAGGGTCCAGCTGCTTGGCAGGCTAAGGGAGAAGGATCTGGGGTATAGGGAAATGCTGTCCTTAAGAACAAAATAATGGAGCCTGCAGGTGGCATGGTCGTTAGGACACTGGACACCGTCATGGTCGACTGTAGTTTGAGTCCCAAACCCAGCACCATGAAACTTCCCCTGGACTCATGCGTGTGTGTGCCCAGAATCCTGAGAGGAGAATGGAGGAGAAGGCATTGCAGCGTGGCCATCCCCCCCGAGGGTGATGTCTCATTTTTCTCTCTCTCTGTCTCTCCAGTGAGCACACATGCCCTATAGCAAAAATCTCTCTCAAAAATCATATTTTAAACTCTTAGTAAACTATTGTCTACTATTAGCACTGGAAAATACTTAAGAATAAAAAATTGATAGTTCAATATAGTTGGCAGAGAATCTATTAAAAATTTATTTTAGGCCATTTATGCCTATTTCTAACTTGACTATTTGAGATCATTTGCTGAAATCTTTAATATTTCTTACAAAAAGCATGTTTATGTTTGTGCCATTCATTTATGTATTCATGCTTCTTTGTGAGTTTTGAAAAGTATTAAGGGCTTATGTTCAGTATCCCAGTGTGCCAGTTTGCCCTGTGGGATATTGCCTTCTACTAATCCAAATCCCTACAGAATGAAATAATAATATAACTATGCCAGCCAACTTGAAATTTTAAACATTCTAACTCTGAGTAATAAAATTCCTTAACATTGTGCATATCTGTAGATATTTATTTTGTATTTTTTTCTGTATGGTTACTTGATATATTACACTCATATGTATACTGGTAAGATAACTATAAATAGTACATTTTTAAAATTATTGAAAAAATTGATTTTGTATGTTTCTAATTATATTTTGATTTAATTTTGTTAGTACATGATATAATTTCTTAGAGTTTTAAAAATTATTTTATTTAACTTTATTTATTTATTTTAAGTGGACCAGAGATGAACAGGGGGAGAGAGAGAGAGAGAAAGAGGAGAGAGAAAGAGAGGAGAGAGAGAGAGAAAGCCACCAGGTCCTGGACTTGAACCACGGTCGGTCATATGGGAGTCCAGAGCCCTTAAACACCATGCCACCTGCCGACCCCCTTATAGAGGTTTTTAAAAGTGAAGACCTTTCCCAGTATATTGAAATTCTGATAGAATATCATTTTAAGTAGCATAACTCAGAACAATATTTTAACTAGCATCCCTACCTAATTAAAAGAAAAAAAGAAGTTGATTTTGAATATGTACAAAGTACAGACTAAATGTATGTGTTTTTCTCTTCACAAAAAGCATGTGCTAAACTGTATAATATATTTGAAAACAATTGTGTGGTGGAGAAAATACTTTGAAATGGAAATGTTGGATGGTATTCACAGCAGTATTACCTGAATGGATTCATACTTTTTTTTTTTTTCTCGTCATTCACACTCTGTCTGTATTTGAGTACAGTCTGAGATTAAGATGGAGATATAGCTCAGACTCTAACACATGCAATTTGATTTGATCAGGGCCTAGATGAGTAGTCTACAAATTATGGGAGTTTATAAATGATTCGGTTCTTGTGGGAAAAAGACTATGTGTTCATGGATTTGTTGGCCACTATTGCATTCTCACACAAAAGAATTTCTGGAAGTTTTAAAAATGGTATGAGCTAACAATTAGCATCAAGAGGCTGGATGGTAACACCACTCTGGAAGGCTGATCCACATAGGAAAGTTCTGGAAAACTTCCTGAACATGTCGGGTGTCTGCGTGCCAATGAGCTGCAACTGGCTTGAACTTGAGGTAGATTGTGACAATGAGGACACCTGTCTCTCACTTTCACTTTCTCTCTATTTCTCTTTGTTCATGAAAGAGAGAAACAAAAGTAACAAAACTACTATCTAATAAGAAAATAAGTAGGGAACCAGCAGTTAGTGTAATGGCTATGTCACTGGACTCCCAAGTATTCGACTGCAATTCGCGTCCTGGACCCGGTGGCTTAGAACTCACGCCGGGTGCATGTGCGTGAGTGCCCAAGATCCCGGGAGGAGAATGGAGGAGAAGGGATTGCGTCGTGACCATCCCCCCTGGGGGGGTGATTTCTCGCTTTCTGTCTCTATGTCTCTCTCTGTCTGGCGAGCGCACGAGTCCTATAGCGAAAACCTCTCAAAAAAAAAAAAAAAAAAGTAGGCAATGGTCAAATGCATAAAGTATAAATAAAATGTAAGAAAAGCTGCGAGAAAAGCTTATAGCTTAAATCTTAAGCCATAAGACTTAACAGGAAGTGGTCTCTATTTTTAACATTATTTTCTCTTTTTATTATTATTTTTTTTTAAGGTTTCTGCTATAGAGTGTGTACACTCACTACAGAGAGATGGGGGGTAGGGGAGAGTGAGAAATCAACCCCTGTTGGTATAACCATGCTGCAATCACTTCCCTCCATTCTCCTCTCAACATTTTGGGCACACATGAACATATACCTGTCATAGTTTTCAAACCGCCAGGTCCAGGATTCAAATTACAAAGCTGACCATGTGGGATCCAGTTGCCACAACCTCTACACTACCCGCTGGCCCTAATGTTGCTTTATTTTGTTGGCCCTTATGCATCTTGGTTTAAGTCTGCACCAATGAGAGTGTTCGTTTCTAATACGGACTAAGGTTAAAAGCTCACTTCAGGGGATAAAGCAGGAGGACTCTGTACCATTACATTTTTATTAAACATAAAATTATCATATCTGATTGATATCTTAAATACTGTATTTAAACATCAGACTGAAAACATTATCATGAAATAGGATATAGTTAGTAAAATGGAAAGAATCATGAAAATACATTAGTAATTTTTTGTTTATTCCTAGAAACCACTTTACCCTCATTAATAAAACAGCAACGAAACAGTGAAACATTCAGGCCCCTGATAAGACCAGGGAATTTACATATGGGTTTTTTAGCAACTAGCTTTGTGACATTCGGCAAATTACTTAATCACTCTATGCTTCGGTTTCTGTATCAGTTAAAATGAGAATGTTGGTTGCCTACTTTCAATTAGGTAGTTACGAAGATGAAAAAGAAGCTTAGATCTGAATTATAACTATGGCTGGTAACAAGTAATCAATGGTATGTCTGATTATAGGCTTTTTATTTTAACTTGGATATTAAAATAGCCCTAATCATATAGAAATAGATATGTGTATATTCTTGGTTAAGATAAGATCTTTATGGTTCCATTTAGAAAATAAAAATGTTTGAGTACAAACTTCCAAAAATAAGTCTGTTATGAAGCAGAGTTTACGTATAATTATGTACGCAACTAGACGATATGCTGTTTTTCTCATCTCACTTATTCTCTGCAGTCAAGATTTGGTACCTATAATTAGCTATCAGACATGTACCAATTACACAACTGCTCATGTGTATTAGCCAGGTGTAGCATAGCTTACACATTAATTCTGTGAATTGAAGAAATTGTATGAATTCTGCCATTTTTTTCCTCTTCACATGGTGGGCGAACAATTATTAGATCATCTGCACATCAGATATTGAATATTTTCAAAAGTGTGTATTTTTTTAAATCTCTGAATCATGTTAGGTTAATCATGTTCCATCATCAATTTTGACTTGAGAATAAATATCCCATTCTGTTCCATATTCTAGTGATAAATTATTGCTAAATGTTAGATAACATGAATAAAATTATTTAAAAACGTACTTCAAATTCTCTTGGTTACTAAACATTTACATACAATAAGGTTTCTTAAAAGAGAAAGATCTGGGATCAACAGATGGCGTAGCAGTTATGCCACTGAACTCCCACATGGCCAACTGTGGTTCGAGTGCCAGACCTAGTAGCTTCAAACTTACACTGGGCACATGTGCGTGCATGCCCAAGATACCTGGAGAATGGAAAAGAAGGGATTGCAGAGGGGCCATCGTCTCAGGAGGTGATTTCTCGCTTTCTATCTCTGGTGAGTGCATGCACTCAATAGCAAAAATCTCTAAAAAAAAAAAAAAAAAGAAAGAAAGAAAAAAGATCTGTGAGTTAGAATAATATGACCATTGCAACAATACCAAGTCTTGGTACCATTACTATTTTCTCAAGAATAATGGGACCAGCAGTTGGCGTAATGGCTATGTTGCTGGACTCTATGTAGTCAACCACAGTTCGAGTCTGGGACCCAGGTGCATGTGCTTGCGTGCTCAAGATCCTGAGAGGAAAATGGAGGAGAAGGGATTGTGGCATGGCTGTCCCCCTCGGGGAGTGATTTCTCACCTTCTGTCTCTCTGTCTCTCTCTGTCTTTCTGGTGATTACATGTACCCTATAGCAAAAACCTCTCCCCACAAAAAAGAAAAAAAAATTAAAAAAATACATAAAAAGAAAGAATAATGGTTGAGAGATGCATTTTGATTGTCTATCACCTAAAGTAAAGCTGACCTGTAAAAATGAGAAAGCCTAGGTTTCTCATCTCTAATACAGAGTGGCAAATTAGAGTTATCTGCTGTGGTAGCAATAAGAACAGATTGCATTATAAATCATCATATCATTGACAGACAATTACATTCAGAACTTTTCAAGCATGAGGCAGTGGCAACGTTTGTCCACCAACAAAGTTATTCAAGCCAAAAATCCAGGGAGACTATAAACATAAGGAAGTTACTTCTGGGTGAGTTGCTGGAATTAATTTATCCTATTACCTTCCTCCTACATTCTCCTGTAAAATCAGGAAAATTAAAGATAGAAAATGCCCATTAGCTCTCATTAGTCAGGTCTCCTGCCCATTCAGAAACAATTCAAGTGTACTATCGTTCTTAAGTTAGTAGGAGAAAAACTGCCTAAGAAGGCAAATATGTACCTCTCCTAGAGTAGAAGAAATAGGTGATAGAATGATTCTTTTAATTTTCTAGAGGGCATATGTGTGCACTTGGAGAGAGTTAGAGACAGTGAGCAAGAGAGAAAAAGTACTCCACCTAAGGGGTGGTCATACTACAACACTTTCTTCTCTATTTCTCCTTTAAGGTCTTTTGGGCATATACCCAACTGTACCAAGCATGTTTTTCAAGCTGTGAGATAGGACTTGAACCAAGTTGTTTACCATGTGGGATTCAGCTGCCTTAACCATCATGCTACCAGCTGACCCAATGAATATGTTTTTTTATTAATTTCAATATGACAAGAGATTTACAGCTAACTATATGCATTGTATGTTTTCAATCTCTTGTGTAAGATGTTAGTCAATAATTTTTGATAAATAGGTGCTTGTATCACAATTTTTGCATGATCATTTCACTAGCGCTTGGTTAATGAAAAGATGAACAGTTTCACTTAGGGGTATTTTTTGATGCTTGAGTATAATAAATTGAAGAGTTGCTGTAGTTTCTGTCTATGAAAGTAGGTGCTTGTATCACAATTTTTGCATGATCATTTCACTAGCGCTTGGTTAATGAAAAGATGAACAGTTTCACTTAGGGGTATTTTTTGATGCTTGAGTATAATAAATTTCCTATGAAAGGAAAACAATTATTGGTATTACTTATTCATGAGACAAGTTAACCTAAACAAGTCATCTCAGGGGGCTGTTGACAAAGTTTACATAAACTTGAATTGTTCTCTTGACAGAGATATTCATATGGCAGCATTTGACCTTATCTGTTCTACAAATTGATTAGCTATGTGAAAACTGCTACCTACAACATGAATTAATTTCAGAATAGTTTAAGTGGCTGTTGGAACTATACTCTTAAGATCATTTTGCATATTTCCCCAGAAGTTTTGCTAACCACTCACCTCAGCCCCACAGCATTCAAAATAGGAAGCATTCCCATAACAACCCACCTTGTATTAAGTTTCTTACTGAACACATGGTCTTCCCTGGGAGTCTGATATTCTGAAAGATAAATACTATGTTTTAGTCTTTTCAATTCTCCCAGTGAGGTTTGAATATGTGTTTTGCTCCTACTTTATGCAAAGCATATATTCATGACATGTGCGTGTGTGTATTTATGTGGCAAATTTTAGATCTGTTAGAACTTCTGTTGCAATTGGTTTTGACTTTATATATTCTTGGTAAAATAAAGATTATTTATCTAGTATAGGAGGACTATCTGCAATAAATATAACCGTTCACTTTTATTTTATCAACTGGATAATATAACGGAACTTGCTCAAGATGACTGAGTTGCCTGCCTTATACAAAGAGTTATTCTGAATCTAACTTTGTTTTCTCTGTCTCTATTTGCCCTGCATTGAGGCATTTTATTTGCACGTGTATCACATCCCTAGAAAAAGAACCCACAAATCCCCCTGGTATGTTCCTGCCTTGTTTCTTTGTGGTCCATGATGCAGCTGAGTTTGTCAATATAATGAACCAAACTGATGAGATGGGGGAAGATTTTTCTGCCACTTCTTTAGATCTTTGAGTTGCATGTCAAAACTGGGCCTGATCACTCTATGCTTGTTTAACTTGCCTGCGAGGTTCACAACAATTTTCCCAGCTCTGTGGTCCTCGATGATGTCAAAATTGCCATGTAACCATCCTTCACTATCACAGTTAGTAACTGGACGTTGGTGACTTTGTAGCACAGCCTAGTAAGAACTTTGTGTCTGCCTCTCTTTTCAGCATTCTCATGAGCATCAGCAAGGACATTTAAGTGCATCATTATGGCAGCATGGAAAGATGTCAGAAAGAACTTTTCTGTCTTACAAATTATACTTACAGTAGTGTGGCAGTAGAATGCAATGCTCTGCTAGACAATCTCACCTAGAAAGGTCCTGATTCAAATCTGGAGACCTCCCTGAGGTGCTAACCTGAGACCCAGGGCTGACTGAAGCTCCTGATTCAAATCTGGAGACCTCCCTGAGGTTCAAATCTGAGACCCAGGGCTGACTGAAGGCTAGGGGTGGGTCTTGGCAACAAAATTCCATTGGGGTGATATCTTTTTTGCATGTGAGTGTGTAGAAAAAAACCCCACATAAACACATTTTAAAACTCTATTTCTTATGGAAATATACTCTTTGGTTCCATAGTTAGTATAATTTAAGGTAGTTAAGAATATTGAATTTTAAAGTGCTAGTCAATATTCTTAGTTTATTCGCTTTGAAAATGTCCCAATTAGCTAAAGTCTTTTGTCTAAAGTTTCCTGGTTTACCAAGAAATTTTCTTACAAAACTCCACTATATTCTCTAAGATTATGTTTTGCAGATAAAAATCTTTGCAAGGAAAACTGAAAATTTATGTCCGTTAGTAAAATATATATTTTAGGGTCTTTATGCATAGTGAAATTCAGTACAAGCATTGATCATCTTCGCTTAACAAGGAAGCCTCCTGTACTAAATTCTAAGATTCACTCTAAGATAGTTTTATGTAAATAGCAGTCTTACAGATTCCAGGAATAACCCTATAATCTGACTTTGCCATAATTTCAGAGGCATTCATATGAAGAGACATTTTTTAAACTGATTGAAAATATACAAACATTCAGGAGGTTATTGTTTTAGGATGCTTTGATTTTGGAAAGGAGTTATTTTCTGCTCTGAAAATTATGGCTCACTGGAAACAGGAATTCACTCAATAGAATTGATTTGGAACACAAAATGCTACGTAATTTTCAATATATCCATGTTACATAAATGCAAAAGGCTGCATAATTTTACATTACATGGGTTGAGAATCAGAGATTTGTGTTTGGTTTTGCTTCAACAATTGCCTGTAAAAAAGATGATGAATTGTGAGGTGGTTACAGGCTTTAATTTTTTGATTGAATGGAGGGATTGTATTTATAGAAGGTCACTCACTCCTGTGGGGGAAGGTTATTAATATAAGAAATTATGTGCTGAGGTAAACCACCTCAGTCAGACAGTGAAATTCATCATTCAAGACTTGTTTAGGGACATGCAAAATACACTGTAAATTGAGTGTCTCCCTTTCAAGGGGATTAATGCTACAGCTCAGGAATTTTCAGAAAGTTGTGATAAGAGCCATGAGGATTAGTGACAGTCAGAATACAGTTAGTATTTCCTTTATTTACTTGGAAACCAAATCCATTTGGGGATATCTCCTTTCATTCTTGTTCTGCATATCTTGTTTGAAAATGCAAGGGAAAAAAGCCTGTCTATTCCTATCAACCCAAGTATGAGATACAATTGTACCTCTTAAAATATGTGGGTTCATTAAGTCAAGTCTCTTCCAAGTAAATGCAAATGGTGTTTGGATATCAAGCAAATGTCCTTCTGAATAATTTTGGGCCAATGTTTACTCTTAGAGCAGTTTTCAATGGTCTCAAATAATATATTTAGATTTTCTAGAGGCAGTCATATATAACGGTCACATGCATATGTTCTAGAAGTGTAAGGATTAAATACAGTGCCCTAATGTTTTCTTTTGAAAAACAAACATTATGCTAGTTTTAAAACTTAATCAGGAACAGTGAGGACATACTATATATATATAATTTAAAATTTTAGTATTAATTAACAGAACCTGACTTTTTATAGTCACTCATATTTTAAAAATTCTTTCATATCTAATTATCTCATCTGAGCCTCTTAGCCACCTTCCCTGATGGTTAGAAAAGGGGTTATTATCTCCATAGGGAGATTGAGGGCTAGGCGTTACATCACTTGCTCACGGTTTTACAAAGAATATGATGTTTTTCCCATTACAACACTCTGAGGACTATGCTTCCACACAACCTCTCTGAACTAAACAATCTCAAATATTCAATTCTTCCAATTAGCTCTAGCAAATCTCTGCTGCTCTATGAATCATAATGCAGTATGCAGTTCCACAACATAATTTGAATTGAAAATGCTGAATTTATTTAAAAACAGTTTTAAGAATTTACTACCTGGCAGACACTGTGTACAATGCCGAGGACATCAAGGGAGAAATAGACACAAAAACACACATAATTATCATACAGAGAAATGAATGTTAAAAGAATTTATGTTCACTCTGGAGGCCAAAGAGAAAGAGGACTGAGTAAGAAAGGTGTAAAACAATGACTTGGGCTTTGGACGGATGGCGTCAAGATACCTGAGAAATCCTCAGTGAAATATTTAGCAGAAAGTATTTTGTTGTTCGGGGGAGGGTGGGAATGAAGCACAGGGGCAGAGTTGATGCCAATGCAGTAAATTTGGATATAAACATTTATGGATGTATAGAGAAAAGCTGAAAGTATAGAATTGTATTTAGTTTCCCAGAGAATTAATGAATAGTAAGAAGATAAGCTAATCGATAATAGAGACTTCAGAAACACAAATGTGAAGAATGTTTCCGATGGGAAAGAAACTATCAGATTTGCAAAAATGAACAGAGACAGAGAAGAACAGAGAGCTGAGCATTATAGAAGAAAAAGGAGTCATGACTTTCCAAGAGTAATTTTTGTCCAATCTTAATGAAGCTGAGGCATATAAGGAAGGAAGGAAGTTGAAAATAGGAGCAGACATTCTTTCCAAAATGCACAATGAGAGATATATATGGAAAACAGAGGGCTGAAAATACCAGCAAGAGCTAGATTCAGTAAAGTAAATTTATTTCACCATGATTCAAAACCATCCTCATAAGTCTTTTACAAGACAAGTGAAAAAGTTTTATCATTATTCACATTTAAGGGCATTTGATATGTAGGGAACACTTAATAATAGCCTTATCCTGATAATATAGAAATAGTGGGTCATCTGCTTGATCCCTGGGAACATATTTTGTTTCTCTGCCTTTTTTTTTTCAAGAGGAGGAATTGGTATAAATTATAACTACAGTGATTATGAAAACTATTACAATGATAGATTGACATAATTATTTTCTTTTTGCCTTTGTAACATTTATTTTGAAAGTTTGTTTTCCTTAATTTTTCTTGCTTTTAATGTAAAAAGAGTGATAAAGTGCTAAATTTACTATCCCTGGGAACATATTTTGTTTCTCTGCCTTTTTTTTTTTCAAGAGGAGGAATTGGTATAAATTATAACTACAGTGATTATGAAAACTATTACAATGATAGATTGACATAATTATTTTCTTTTTGCCTTTGTAACATTTATTTTGAAAGTTTGTTTTCCTTAATTTTTCTTGCTTTTAATGTAAAAAGAGTGATAAAGTGCTAAATTTACTATCAGTTTTAGAAGATTAACAGTATAACATACATAATTGTAAAAGTTGTGTGTCATGCTGGGTAAAGTCCCTTTGCAGTCTAAATGATGTATAGCGATTTAATGTATGAATAATAATTACAAATATATATAAAAAAGTTGATGAGCACATTTCTGTTTATAAAGACAAACTCACCGTAGATAAGTGAAAATGAGATCTTCTTGAATCCAAAGGGAGAAAAGGAAGAACACTTGAGTTCTTCACCAAAATGGAACAGAGAATGATAGATGAGATCATTTCTCTCCATGGATCTCTGTCTCTCTTTTTTCTCACTCTTCCCATTTGGTACCTATACATTTCTGGAAAAGACCTGTTTGTTTTCTCTACTCAGTATTCTTAGAACTCTTATAAAGCAGCTACTGGGTCTGTATATTCCCCAACCCTTCCATTTCAATTTCAGTCACCAACTGAGATCTTCTTTTCTTGTTAGTCTAAAATTTCACAAAAGCACTAGGGAGAAACTACTTATTTTTGAGCATAGACATAATACATAACATAAGGCAATAGTATTCCCAGATTCTGCTTACTTGGACATAGGAGGCATACCAATTTCTTGATGTACCAGTTCTAAAGAGGAGAGGAAATGAAAGAGAGGTGATGGAGTCTCATAGGTAGTGATGTCTCTTCAGAGGATTAGGGTACAATAGAGGCAGCTGTTTTTGTAGTTTATCACATACATGATGTTTAAAAAAAAGAGAGAGTTTTGCTATAGGGGGCATACATTCACCAGGAAGACAGACAGAAAAAAAAAAAACACCCTTCATGGGGAATGGGCATGCCACAGTCACTTCTCCTCCATTCTCCTCTCAGATTTTGGGCACTCACACACCTGCACCCAACATGAGTCTCAAGTCTCTGATTCAGACTCAGCCATGTGTGAGTCTAGTGACATAACCCTTATACCATCTGCAGGTATCCAAAACAGCATTTTTAAGCATGCAGAGCTGTTTATATAAATAAAGAGAATTATTATTCTGGAGCATTTTGGTAAGAATATTTGTGTGTCTTTTTTTCTTTTAATAGAATTTAAAAGATTCTTCTGGAAGATTCTGTCTTGCATATTTACTAATCATATTGGATTCTCGTATCAAGTCTTTGTCCCTTCATTTTCCTAAACTTATTTTATTCTAAATCTCAATGAATAACTGTCACAAAAACAAATATCATGTCAGCACATTTATTCGACTAGGGATCTCTTGAGATAAAGTCTGAGTTTTCATCAAGACTGCAGTGATTAGTGTTTCTGATTATGATAATCAAATAACTCATTAGTGATTATGTTTCAAAAAAGATTTAAGATATGAAATGTTTCTGGAATATGAGGAGTCATTTGGCTCAAGCTTTTCAAAGATGAAAAAAATTGAAAAAGATCATTTGGGCTGTTAGTATCATACATTGGTGAAAGGTATCTAAGATGAGTGTGCCCCATTTATACAATCAACATATTTCTAAGGGCTATTTACATGGCAGTTCCTTTAGAAGAATACTCTTGTTCATCTAAAGAATAAATCGAACAAAAATTGTGTCCTTGTCTAACTTCCCAGCAACATAAACCATCAAATGAGTGCATAAAAGCTTCAACAAGTGAAGTGTATCTTGTATTAGTTAGTGTTCAATATATGAAGTAGACAATACCAGAAAGAGAAAGTAGGCAGAAACTTTATTTTTAAGAAACTTCATTTGCAAGTGGTTTCAACTTAATGAGCAGCAGAATATAAGGTTATGCCATTTTTCACATGTACTTTCTATAGCTTGTTTAAAAGTTTGTAAATATTTGCTGAATATGCCCTTTATTAGTTGTATGTGTGTGTTTGGGTTTTCCTTCCTTAGGCAAGCTTCTCTTGTTGTGTTTAGCTATTTATTTTAATAAGACTGTGAACAAATTTTTACACTGCTCTATGCTTTAGAGAGTTCACCAGGGAATTGGAATGGGGAAAAAAAATGTTCTGTATTTTGAGAATGTATGTACAATGTCAATTAGCCTGAAAGCACAAAATACCAGTTGGTAAAGTTCAGTCAAGCCTTGCTCACAACCAACCATTAACACAGAGAGGTCTAAGTTATATGAACAAATTACATATATAGTCACTATACTTAGGCCTAGACTTCTGGCTGGATTCGGTTCATATTTATGAGAGTATTTGGTTTTAAGCTCATTAGAATCTTATTTTTAGTTGACTTTTCAGAATATCTGATTGGCCTTTTCAACCTCACAAATTCTATGTGAGGGATATTTCAAGTTGAACTGAGGGAAAGGTGTGTTTTATTAATACATTTGAATATTGAGTTAAACAGATGGTTTCTTAAGATTTGGTTAAAAATACCTTCCAGGGAAATGTCTTCCCTATTAAATCGAATGGCCATCTGGATTGAACAAGTGAGGGGTGCAAAACCAGTCTATTGATGGGTTTTTGTTATTACCCTCTTGCATAGCAGTGATTAGGGTGACTTGTGAGAATATTAATGAGCTAAGGAAAAAGGTCGTTTTACATTCTGTAAACCTATAATTCAAAACATAGTTTTGATACTATGTCTGAGTTTTTTTTTGCATTTATTTGTTCTGTTTGTGTGTGTGTGTGTGTGTGTGTGTATTTGCTTCATTAATCTCTGTGTATGTCTGTGTGTCCATGTACAGTGTCTTTTATTAGATAGGGTCTCACTATATTGCGGACTTTTTGCCTCTGTCTCCAAAGATCCTAGGAGCATACCACCTCTCATGACTTTTTAGGGTGGCCCCCAGTTGAACCTGATTCCTGTAGTATTGTCCAAAATGCACTACCATGGCTTAGCCTGCTTCTATTATCTTAAAAGGAATTTAGATCAGTTTTGCACTATGTCATCTAAATAGAATAAAATGCTTCACCCACTGACCTCTAAATACTTCATCTTGGTTCAGTCTCTGTGCTTTAATTTCCTGATCTATAATAGAGGTTAGGGAAAAAAAAAATCTGTAACATCTCTTTCATCTCTAATATTCCATGAGTCTACTAAATGTTGAAGTCACCCAAAGGGAAAGGAATTGCTACAAATCTTACATGCAAGCACAATTTCCAAGCTCAGATTCCAAGCTCTTAGCAGTTTCAGTGCCACAGAGGGGAGGGAAAATGAGGCCTAACAGAACTTAAAAAGAGCTATAGCTGAAAGAAAGGCAGAGAGGGATTCAGAGTTACTGAGCTCAGTGTCAGGAGAATGAATCATATTTACTCTGATTTCATGTTTCTTTTCATGTTGAATCTCAAAAGAAGCCAGCTACCTTAATATGGTTGCTTCCTTCTACTTCTCTAAGGAAATGCACAAACTCCCCACAAGTTTTTACCCTTTATAAGCTGGAGAAAGTTATGTTTATTATTTTGTTTTTTAATATGACTGATAGCTTTTTGGATAACTTTGCAATCTTCAGGATTATAAGATTAATTTAAACATCTGGTCACCATGATATTAGAGAACCAATGCAAATTACTGTTGATGGTTTCATTCTCTATATATTTTAGGTCTCTTAGTAATTGGACTTAGTCAGGAGATTCCATGTGAATGGTCTAGCAGAATCCTTTCTTTTACTTCATTGAAAGGGAGTGAAAAGTCTTGTCAGATTCTTATCTAAGCTTGAGTATAAAAATATCTTAGTAAAGAGTTTAAAATGGTAGTAGAATGCTAATACAAAGTCACAAAGAACTATGCTTTAATTGTATTGACATTTAAGACAATAGTCCTTCATTATAGATATTTACATATATTTTTACTTTTCCTAAAATATTTTTTCTTGAATTATATATTGTCTTTGTTTGGAAGTTGATTTTTCTTATCAGTGTTTTTAATAATAAGAGGCCCTGGAGTCAGCATTTGGCATGGTGATAAGATGCTGTTCTCTCACATGGCCAATGTGGGTTTGAGTCCCAGACTCAGCAGCTTGAAAATCACTCTGAGCATGTGAGTATTTGTGTGTGCCCCAAATCCCTAGGAAAATGGAGAAGAAGGTATTGCCTTGTGGCTATCCCCTGGGGGTGGGGGCTGGGGTAATTTCTCACTTTCTCTTTCCAGCAAGTGAACATGCCCTATAAATAAAGAAAGAAAGAAAGAAAGAAAGAAAGAAAGAAAGAAAAATAATAAGAGGCCCAGCAATGAGGTAGCAGTGGTACTGTGCTGATGATCTGCAATGCTGGAAGCTATATGGAAGATCAGGGTTTGGTTCTCAGACAAACCTATTATATATATGCCAAGCATATGTGTGCACTTGTGATTCTGGGTGACTGGGAAGACGGAGAAAGGATTGTATCATGAAACCTGTTGGTGGGAGCTTCTCTCTCTCTCTCTCTCAAATCTCTCTCTGTTGTGAAATAAAATAATAAACGTTTAAGATAGTAAGAGAAATGTTTTATAAGACTTTCTCTTTATGTTGTTTACTCACAGTAAGGTATTGCCAGCAACTTCCATGTTATGAAAAAATTATCATACACTTTAATATTAATCTTAAACAATTAAATATATATGATTGGAGGATAAAAATATTCTGTTCTCTGACAAAGAATTATCTTTTCTTTTTTTATTCTTCTAAACACCATGTAAAGAAAAGACAAAAACAAAAACAAAAAAACAAAACCCTCAAATACTGTAAAAATGCCAATATCTACTCCTATACGCTTCATATTTTATTCTATCTCCCCTTTATTTTGAAGTTTCTTAAATAATATTTGCATATGTTGTTGAAAACATTTGGGAGATGTAGGGTTTCTCGAACTGATCATATTTAATACACTGTCAGTTCTTTGAAGATGTGGATTATATTCCACTTGCATTTTTTAAACAAGTCATTAAAAATTATTTGAATGAAAGAATACATTTATTTGGGAGATAGTTCATAAAAGTTACACGTGAAATGTGCTTTTGAAGAGAATACAGAATCATATAGCATTTTTATCACTTTTCTCCGCAGAAAAAAATGTTATGCTTCATATTTATTAAGACGTATTTTTAAAGTAGATAGTTCGAGTATATTTCTGCAATCTCTGTTCATTTTCATACCTCTCTTTAACTGGGGAACAATTTCATAAGGATAAATCAGAGGAGTTAGTGTTCTAGAGAGTCATCTAAGTGTTACAGTTCTATGACCCGAGGATTAAAAGATAAACAGTAAAGTGGTTTTGCTGAAGTTATGTTAGTTTGGAGCTTGGAGAAAAAGAAAGTAATTCAAAAGACAGACCCTATTAGCAGTGACTATATCTACAGATATTTCGTTGTTTGTTTAAGTATATTCCTTCAGGGATGGCTTGCCCAGATCTATAAGAAGAAACATTCTTAAGACCTAAATGAACATGTTTCTCATGTGCTTTGGTGTTGTTTCTTAAAATACATAGAAGTTTAATTTTATAAATCAATTTAAAAAAACACTCTCATTTTTAAACATTCACAGCTGGATAGATTCCAGACTTGCTTCCAGACTTGCTGAAGAATTCCCATCCAACCTCACTCTGATTATTTCTTTAATTTAGCCCTATGTATTATAAAATATTTCAAAAGATATAAAAAAGACACCAATAATTTTTCTGGAAACAAAGTGGAGGTGCAGTCAATATATCAGACCTGATTATGGTTTATTTTCATGAATTAAAAAACGTACATGAAACATGAAAATTAAAAGTCATATATTTTTTTGAAAAAGAGAGAGACAAAGAAGTGAATCTTTCAACAGGATCTCACCTGTTCCAGGTTATGACCCTCCTGCCCTAGCTTCTCAGTGAACTAGGATTACAGGCATGACCCACTCTGGAAACAAAGTGGAGGTGCAGTCAATATATCAGACCTGATTATGGTTTATTTTCATGAATTAAAAAACGTACATGAAACATGAAAATTAAAAGTCATATATTTTTTTGAAAAAGAGAGAGACAAAGAAGTGAATCTTTCAACAGGATCTCACCTGTTCCAGGTTTATGACCCTCCTGCCCTAGCTTCTCAGTGAACTAGGATTACAGGCATGACCCACTCTGGCATGTTCAGATTGGTCCAGGTTCCAAACCTGGCCCTTCCAGGTGACTCCAGCATTGCTTAGTGGTGCCCTACCACCTGGGACTGCACCAAAAATTATAACAAAATTTAATAGCGTAACTTAAATTTTCAAAAATATCAGCCAGATAAGAATAAATGATAATACCTGAAACAGCGGTAAAATTTCAGCTTTCCTGTGGTCCCATTAATAATGAAATTTTTATACCATTTAATAGTGGTCTACAATTGAAGATTGATATTTATTTATTTATTAAAGATTTATTTACTTTTATTTTTGTTATTTTCATTGTTCTTCAATTTTGACCAGAGAGAGACAGATAGAGAGAAAAAGAGAGTAAGAAAGCAAGCCACCAGGTTCAGGACTTGAACCATGTTGTCAAGTGGGCGTCCAGGGTCTCAACCACCACACCATCTGCTGGCCCCAAAGACTGTTAGTTAAAACAAACAAGGGAACCAGCAGTGAGCGTAATGGCTATGTCGCTGAACTCCCACGTAGTTGACCATGGTTCACGTCCCGGACCCGGAGGCTTAAAACTCATGCCGGACGTGTGTGCGTGCGTGCCCAAGATCCCAAGAGGAGAATGGAGAAGGGATTGAGGCGTGACCATCCTCCTTTGGGGGGGGTGATTTCTCGCTTTCTGTCTCTATGTCTCTCTCTGTCTGGTGAGCGCACGTGCCCTATAGCGAAAATCTCTCCAAAAAAAAAACAAAAACAAAATATTATTATGTTTTTAAAGAGATTTTGCCTTAGGGCATGTGCGCTCACCTGAAAGAGAGATACAGACACAATGAGAGAGAAAGTGAGAAATCACACCCACCCCAGCCCCCCAACCCTCCCAGGAATAATCACACTGTAATCCCTTCTCCTCTATTCTCCTCCCAGATCTTGGCACACATGCACACGTGTCATTTTAAAGCCACCAGGTCTGTGATTCATATCGTGGTCGGCCGTATAGGAGTCCAGTGATATAAGTGCTATACTATCTGCTGGGTCTATGCTAATATTCTATACTAGGTTTTGAGGTAACACACTTAATAATATTTTTTTAAGAATTAATTATTTATTTCCATTTGTTATTATTATTGTTATTTCATTTGATCAGACAGAGGCAGAGAGAGAGAGAAAGGGAAAGCATGAAAGCAATCCACCAGGTCCAGGACTGAACCATGTTCAGCCATGTGGGAATCTAGCACCTTTAACCACCATGCCATCTGCCGACCCCACACTTAATAATTTTTTACACGTATACTATATTTATGACTTGGAGAGGTGAAAGAGATCCTCTAGTCTAAACTCATCTTACACATACTGAGGCTCTGAAATGAAGTCAGTTGGTGGTGGAGTTCAAGTTGAGTATTCCAAATCCAAGTTGGCATTCTAGCATATTCTGGAACTTTTTTGATTCTAAATGATTATTTTAAAAGTTAGGAATTTACATACAAGTTTAGATTCTATACAATTTGCATGAATGAATTCAAGCCAAAATATGAAACACTCCCCTTACACATATTTTGAAATTATGTGTTCAAAAAATGGGATTTGTTTGTTTTTAGTGTACCAACCAAATATAAAAAATCTTATGTGTGCATATTTCTCTCTCTTTCCTTCCGCTTATATCTTCCAGTCTTCTTTGGTGTCTAGTATTACAAATGTGAGTTGAAACTTTAGTGCCAATTTTAGAAAGTTTACAGCAAAAGAACCATAGTAAAGCACTGAACTTACTGAAAATTTGCCTTGAAAAGACAATGCTCAACTAACTGGCACAACCTTGAATTTACTCTAAAGCACATTAGATTTGAATCTCTGAATTTTTTACCTGATTTCTCTGACTGAAGGTTTGATTTGCAGACCGTTGTTTCTAAAGACTAACATACATATAGCCACATCTAATATGTTAAAAATTTCTTTTTGGGAAATGTTCCTCATGCTATCAAGACATAATCATATTATTAGAAATTAGATTTAATTTGAAATTAAAAAATATTCTCTACCAAAGAAATTTCAAAATACAAGTATAATCCTCCATGAAATATTTTTTCAGAAATATTTTACCCCAGGACTAGCAGGTGGCATGGTGATTAAGGTGCTGGACTCACACATGGCTGACTGGGGATCCAGTCCTGGGGCCAATGGCTCACAAATCATGGCCTGTGTGTGTACATTGTGCCCAAAATCCCAAGAGCAGGATACAAGAGATAGGATTGTGGCATGGCCATGCCCTCTTGTGGGGGGGGTGATTTTTCACTGCTCTCCCATTTCTGTCCCTCTCTGGTGAACTTAAGTGCTCTATGGTAAAAATCTAAAAAAAAAAAAAAAAAATGAAAGAAGTATTTAAACATTTTATCCTAAAATCCAGGATGCATTTGTGCTTGACATTACAAGTATTAAATTAGTACAGTGCATGGTTTATTTATAGCACTTTTATAAATTTATAGTTATATTTATATAAAGGGACTTCTAAAAGTTTGTGGAAAAGTGAATTAAAGTACATGTTTATTTTGGTGCAAAACTGTTTTGAAATTCATGCACGGTTTTTTCATAATAAAACGTTTCACAAATTTTTTTTCCCTTTAGTTCGTTATAGGGCATGTGTACTCTGCAGAGAGGGAGACAGAGAAGGAGAGAGAGACAGAAAGGGAGAAAGCACCTCCCCCTCCCCGGGGGGATGACCATGATGCAATCCCTTATGCTCCACTTTCCTGTCAAGATTTTTGGCACACAGGCACTTGCACTTGCTGTGTTTTTCAAGCCACCATGTTAGGACTGAAACCATTCATTAGGCTATGTGGTATCCTGCTGCTTAATCCACCACACCACCTGGCTTGCCCTTTTATTAACTTTTTAAAGACCCCCTCATATAAAGTCTATTTATATATTTTATGAAGAAATATTTCATTAACATATAATATTTGATTCTGTGCAATAAATATCCCTTCAGTGCAAATACATGTCATCATCTACATGGAAAAATATACAATCACTTACATAAAAGCTGTATTCATAAGTATGGTGTGTATGTTTCCATGTGCACACATGTAAGTGTAATTTACAAATGGCCACCTCTGCAGTGAAGAACATTTGCTACGTGGAGAATCCATTACTGTATTCCTGGACTCACTTTCATCTCACGCTTGTTGATGCACTTTGATGCCACTTAATGGAACATGTATAAAGAAATACTATTGTTTTCTAATAAGTTTGCTTTCACACTATGTTTATGGCGATCTTATAGAACTCCTTGGAAATTTTAACCAGTTCAAAATCTACATTGACCTGTCTAAACTTAATAATTACCTAGAGTAAAAATTAAATGCACCAGTGGAAATAAGCAAAAGCAATTGATTAATTTTCCTTCTCTGAAGTCTTTTAGTTCAGTCAGGAAATATAACAGAAAACTTTACCACTGAACACTTCTAAGACAGGAATTCTCCCACTAGGTTTGGAATTTTAAAAATATATATTTAGTCAATATTGTTTATTTGAGTTGTAGTAATGTCAGTTTTGGTTTTTCTGCTAGTGAACATAACGGTTACAAGAAAAATGTGTAAAGATTCCAAATATAGTCTAACAATGAATAAAAGAGAAGTTTAAATGAATTGCAGATCAATTGTCTTGAATATAATTCTGATTAGCTCTGGTACCGAAAATGTATGTTATTATATTCCTGGGAATATGCTTGGATAGAAGTGACCATCTTTTTGTAAGTGTCTGGGAAGTTCTAAAGTCCTGTATTGCCCGCATCCATTTGTTTAAAATGCAGAATTAAGTTGCAATTGCAAAGCTGACTGGCATTAATAGAGCTTTGCTCAAGCAATATAACATGTAATCCTTTTGTAATTTAAAACCTTTCAATGCATTATTGCTCTTGTGAAATGGCTTTATGTAAGGTAATAATACAAGGAGGGGCCAATGGAGAAATTGTAAAGTATAGAACATTAGTGTTTGAAGTATGCTTTCTGAGAACATTTTATTTTAATGCATGCCCATAGCAACTGGGTCAAAAGAGTTGCATAAAACTCTAATATAACATCCATGAAGCATTTAAAGAAAACTGTTGTAATGTGCACAGAAGCAGCTACAATTTGTTGCCGTCATAAAGGTAGTTTTGCATTGTTCTTCCTTAGTGAGTGAGTAATGACCTGAAATAGCAACCAGTTTATCTGCATTAAGTTAGAGAGGTCGGTAGTAATTGCTTATGAAGGAATTTATAGCTCCGTGTAGGAAAATATATGTGCTTATTTCTGTATTTATATATTTAACAAATCTGTATTCTCTCTTCTGCACCCAACATCCAACACCTCTGCCTTGAACGCTGGTACACTTAAATGTTCAGTTTGCAGAGATATGCTCTGTTATTACACATTTTGAAGGCATCTTTTGAATAACTTTGTTGAAAAGTGCATTAATTCTAGACTGAATTACCAAAAATTCTATGAGAGCACAAAACTAGCTTTTCCATTCTTCCTACTTTCATTCAAAATTATACTAAGAAAAGGAGATAAAAATCCAGCTTAGTGCTGGGGTCAGGAAGGTGTCTTGGTGCTGAAGGCCCTGGACACCCATATAGCATGTGGCCTTCTGTACTTTGAGTCCTGGACATGGCAGCTTGAAACATGCTGGATACACATATATGTGTACTCAAAATCCCGGGAAAAGAATGGAAGAAAAGAAATTATAGCATGGTCATCCTCACTGGGGGATGTTTTTTCACTTTCCCTTTCACTGTCTCTCCCTGTCTCTTTCTCTCTCTTTCTCTATCTTTTGCCATGTGCCCTATGGCAAAAATGTTAAAAAAATCCAGTCTAGTACAGGCTTCTTGAAAGCTGAATAATTATTTGTTTTTGGAATGTATATCTGCCTCTATCGCTAGGTCTATCTTTGTCTCTATGTATCTCTGTCTCTAGCTTTATCTCTCCACCTATTTGGGCATTTGTCAGTAGTCCTTTAAGAAAAGACTTAAAAGTCATACATAGACAGAAAATCAACAGAGTACATGTTCTCAGGAAATGGGCAATACACACACTTGCTAAAACTATATAGTAACCAAGATATTTATGGCAAAAGATTGCTCTGAAATACCATTTAAGCAATAACACATTTAGAGGAAGCTATTTCTTGGTTATGGTACTTGGAGGCTATACATTTTGCTAAATTGTTGAAATTGTTTGAAAAATGTCAGCCAGCATATGATAAAGACCATTACATTTCGGAATAGCATGCAAAAGTGAATTTCTAGGAAAAAAATAAAATAAAATGTTTCTTCCAGGAATCCAGTTTAAACCACTTGCTAACTTTTCCCAGGCTTTAATTTCACATTCTTGGTTTTTTTTTTTTTTGTTTTTTTTTTTTCAGTTCTTTTTCTTTTTTTTTTTTTTTTCAAGACGTGTTAAGATTATTCCTATACATAAAAATCTCTTTTATATCATAACTGTTTGGAAGCACGTAATTTCAATTGATTTTTTTATTGTCCTAAGTTGAAGTTGTTATTACATGAATGCTTTAAAAGTAACCCACTTATAACAACGAAGTTCTCAATAAGAAATTATCTTGGTATCTATTAATTTTAGTTGATCAGAGGGAACAATAATTGAGGGAAGCCAACTGGTCTATTTAATGGCTTATGCCAAAAGATTATATAAAATCAGCTTTTGTTTTCTCATAAATCCCACACACAATAGTCATCTTCTCACTGTTCATTGAGTGATAGTGACTATCTCCATCTGGCTAGTCTCTCTGCAAATCTGGATTAAAAATGGAGTGGCTCATTGGAACAGAAGCAAAAGAAAGTGCTTTTGAGCTAAAAGAAAGGAAAGGAGCTACCTTTGAAACACCAAGGGTCAATTGGTGGTTTAGTGGTTAAGGTGGCTGGATCTCACATGACCAAATCAATGGTTTGAGTATCAGACCTGATGACTTGAGAATTGAAGGACATGCTAGATGCTTGTGTGTGTGTGTGTGTGTGTGTGTGTATGTGTATGAGTGTGCTCAAAATTCTGAAAGGAGAGAGAAGTAGATGGAAAGGGATTGTGGGATGACCATTCCCTCTGGAAGAGGTGTTTTGTTCAGTTTCCTCCTCTCTCCCTGCAGGGAGTGTACACACCCTCTGGCAAATTAAAACAAACAAATCAATAAAATCAAGAAGGAAGAAAAGGGCTCGCCCTATAGTGCAGTGGTTAGGCACTGTGCAGAGGGTATCAGATCCCATATGGTTGACGACAATTTAAACTCTGACCATGGTGGCTTGAAAAACACTCTGGGCATATGCACATATTCCCAGGAATGATGGGATAGGGAAATGGAGAGAAAAGTTTTGTTGTATGATAAGAGCCCTGTTAGGGGGAAGATTTCTCTCTCTCTCTCTTTCTCTCTTTCTTTTGTGTGTGCCTATCCTCTAGGAAAGAAATTATTGAAAACACACACACACACAATAAAAAATAAAAAAGAAAGAAGAAAAATGGCAATTCCTAGACTGGAGATTTGGAATGGATGTTGTGAGATGGGTGAAAGATAATTTACATACAGGAAGTGGGGAGGATTACAGGGAGGTTTGAAGAAGATTCCATTCAATTTAAAGAGGTTCTGCTCTCTCAGGAGAACCAGTGGGGCAAATTTGCAAAGCCAATTGGGATACATGGCAGTGCACAGACATGAAAAAGTAAAAGGAACTAGTATATTCAAACATAAAGTGGGTAAATTCTGGTTAATACATTTAGTTAACATAATACTGTGACAAAGTTGTTTCCTGCCATGACTGTAAAGGATCCAATGCCAGGAATAAAGCATGATGACTAAATCCACTGTTTTCTTTAATATTCACAATCTAGGTACTCAATCTATGGTACTTGGGAATGCTATGTTTTCCATGAATTTGTCCATTGTGGATAGAAAAAAAAAAAAAACACGAATAAAAAAATAAACATAAAAAACAACACTCCAAATAAATTATAACCCAGAGTTAGAAGTCAAAAGAAGCCAGAACCAACTGGTAGATATAAATCATTCTAAAAGTCTTGTATATGTTCATTCATTTATTCAGTTATTCTTTTTTTTAAATTTTACTTAACAATACTTACAATGTACCTAGTAATGCTGCAGGCACTGTGGTATGGTAGAGATAAACTATCAACAGAAGGAGGACATATCCTCCTGATATGAAGGAAGGAGGGCCTGTATTTAAAGAAGTCGAGAAAGACCTTTAAGCTATAAGTAACACAGGAGAAAGAAGAACCAGCATGTTCTTTTCCTGGCTTTAGAAATGTGTATCCTACCTAAAAGGAGAGACTTGACTCAGAGTTAAATCAGAAGGACACCAACATGCACAGGGTAACTTTGCTTCTGAAGATGAACAATTTCAAGGTTTTGCAATTTATAAAGTCCTTTCAAAACCATCATCAATAGTCATGAAGTGAATGAACAGCTTTTTATCAAAACACTCTCTATAGGCTTACTTTTTAGTAAGAAATTGAAAAACAGAGATAAAGTAAAGAAAATTAAGGAGAATACTTATTTTCCCACTACCTGTTAAAATATTGTCATATTTGTGTTATTTGTTTTGAATTTTTAAGAAAAATATGATCTCTTTTTAAAGAAAAGAAGCAAAATGAACAATTCTAATGCATACATAAATAAATAACCCGCACATGCACTTGGTGTGCTTCCCAAGCCACTGGGTCCAGGACTCAAATCACACGATGGCCATGTGGAAACTAGCTGCCCCAACCACCAAACTACTGATCTGGCCCAGGAATGTTTTTGTTTTTTTAGAGGTCTTTGCCATAGGACATGTGCTCTTGCTATATAGAGAAAGACAGTGTTGGTGAGAGGGAAAGTGAGAAATCACCCCCCTGGTGGGATAACCATGACACAATCCCTTCTCCTCTATTCTCCTCCTGGTATCTTGGGCATGTATGCACACGTGCCCAGCATGATATTCAAGCCCCTGGGTCTCCTGGGTCTGGGACTTGAACCACAGTCTGCCATGTGGGAGTCTGGCATCCACCAGCAGATTACTTTTTAACTAAATAAGCTTTTTTTTTTTTTTTTTTTTTGCTATTGCACATATGGGAGTCCAATGCTGCAACGCTACCCCATTTGCTGGTCCCTAGGAATGTTCTAAGAGTCTTCATTATGTCTTGTTATAAATAGAAAGTTGTTTATGCATCTGAGAAAGTATTTTAGGATCAGAAATTTTTCAGTATAGGTGTAATTGCAATACAGATCAATATCACTGGAGAAAACACTTTCTGAAGAATTGTTCTGGACTTTTCATTTCTAGTCCTTCCTATTAAAAAAAACCAAAAAACAAAAAAACAAAAAAACAAAAAAAAACAAGAAACAAACAAACAAAAAACAGTAGTATAAACAGAGAAACGGTTCTAGAAAGAAGAAACCATGAATGTGATATCCTGGAATGTTAGTGACATAAATGCATCAAGAAGCGGGAGTCATCAGCCGTGTTGAGTTAGATGCAGACTGAGAACTACCTGTTCAATTATTAACGTGAAAATGACTGGTGATAATGCTAGAGCAATTTTAGTAGGTGGGAGTGGTTGACACCTGATACATGTGATTTCTCAAAGAAATGGATGGAGAGAAGTTGAAGACACCAATCACAGACAACTCTTTAAAGTAGATTATTTTCTGTAAGTGTGAATTTCTTACTAACTTAGAGTTTTCATATCCAAAGTTTTAAGAATGTTTTACAGTTCTTCATGAAAGGAATCTTTCATTTATTAAAATCAGTAGGAATAGCATTTTTAGTAGGAGTTGTTAACAAATGAAGTTGTTATTTAATGAAATCTATAGCACAAAAATATAAAGCTCCTGCCTCTATAATGATTGCAGAAATTTTATAACAGTGCCAATGATTTTTAGCAAACAACCCTGATTTTGTAAGAAGGTAGGAGGAGTAAAAGAATAATAATTCACATTGCTGCTATACTAGAGCTGGGTGAAAGATGTAAAGAACAACTTTTTAGCAAAGAAAACAGTTGTGTCTTATTTATGGTTGAATTTTCACACAACTTTTGTTGCTTTTGTCGATTTCTTTTCTCTTGAGATCATGATTATGAAAATTATTTCTTAATAATTTATGTCAAAATGAAAGCTAAATTACCTTATGAAGTGGCAAGTTTGAGTAGGTATTTCTATAGGTAGTGAATGAAAATTTCCTATGAACTATAGTGAGTGTTTTGGGGAGGCAAGACTTATCCATATATTAAAATATAGGCTATCAATGGAAAACACCAAATGGGTTTTAAAGTAAAAACCAAATGTGATTTGTGATTTCCATTTAATGTGATTGTTGTTATTGAGCTCTCAAGTTTGATTTACATATGTACCCTACATTATTAATCTGATTTAGTAAATCCATTTTAACCATAATTCATCATCTAGCCATTCATATTAAGTTTTGAAAATAGTAAATTTTAGAGTGGAAGAAATCTTGAGACTTAAAATAAATCTCTGTTTCAGACCGCATCTCTCCCTGAAGTAAAAAATTGTTAGGATGAAGTCATAGTGATTAAATGGATTTTCCCACAAGAGCTTTTTTTCCCTTAAAACTTTGGCTATTTATAATATTTGATCTCAAAATATTGGTTATAGCCTCTTTCTTTTTTTTTCTTTTCCTTCCATCCTTCCTTTTTCTTCTTTTCTTTTCTTTCTTTCTTTCTTTCTTTCTTTCTTTCTTTCTTTCTTTCTTTCTTTCTT
>NW_006160180.1:945221-956593 GCF_000334495.1 Tupaia belangeri chinensis | reverse complement strand
AGATTACTTTTTAACAAAAAAAGTTTTTTTTTTTTTTTTTTTTTGCTATTGCACATATGGGAGTCCAATGCTGCAACGCTACCCCATTTGCTGGTCCCTAGGAATGTTCTAAGAGTCTTCATTATGTCTTGTTATAAATAGAAAGTTGTTTATGCATCTGAGAAAGTATTTTAGGATCAGAAATTTTTCAGTATAGGTGTAATTGCAATACAGATCAATATCACTGGAGAAAACACTTTCTGAAGAATTGTTCTGGACTTTTCATTTCTAGTCCTTCCTATTAAAAAAAAACAAAAAACAAAAAACAAAAAAAAACAAGAAACAAACAAACAAAAAACAGTAGTATAAACAGAGAAACGGTTCTAGAAAGAAGAAACCATGAATGTGATATCCTGGAATGTTAGTGACATAAATGCATCAAGAAGCGGGAGTCATCAGCCGTGTTGAGTTAGATGCAGACTGAGAACTACCTGTTCAATTATTAACGTGAAAATGACTGGTGATAATGCTAGAGCAATTTTAGTAGGTGGGAGTGGTTGACACCTGATACATGTGATTTCTCAAAGAAATGGATGGAGAGAAGTTGAAGACACCAATCACAGACAACTCTTTAAAGTAGATTATTTTCTGTAAGTGTGAATTTCTTACTAACTTAGAGTTTTCATATCCAAAGTTTTAAGAATGTTTTACAGTTCTTCATGAAAGGAATCTTTCATTTATTAAAATCAGTAGGAATAGCATTTTTAGTAGGAGTTGTTAACAAATGAAGTTGTTATTTAATGAAATCTATAGCACAAAAATATAAAGCTCCTGCCTCTATAATGATTGCAGAAATTTTATAACAGTGCCAATGATTTTTAGCAAACAACCCTGATTTTGTAAGAAGGTAGGAGGAGTAAAAGAATAATAATTCACATTGCTGCTATACTAGAGCTGGGTGAAAGATGTAAAGAACAACTTTTTAGCAAAGAAAACAGTTGTGTCTTATTTATGGTTGAATTTTCACACAACTTTTGTTGCTTTTGTCGATTTCTTTTCTCTTGAGATCATGATTATGAAAATTATTTCTTAATAATTTATGTCAAAATGAAAGCTAAATTACCTTATGAAGTGGCAAGTTTGAGTAGGTATTTCTATAGGTAGTGAATGAAAATTTCCTATGAACTATAGTGAGTGTTTTGGGGAGGCAAGACTTATCCATATATTAAAATATAGGCTATCAATGGAAAACACCAAATGGGTTTTAAAGTAAAAACCAAATGTGATTTGTGATTTCCATTTAATGTGATTGTTGTTATTGAGCTCTCAAGTTTGATTTACATATGTACCCTACATTATTAATCTGATTTAGTAAATCCATTTTAACCATAATTCATCATCTAGCCATTCATATTAAGTTTTGAAAATAGTAAATTTTAGAGTGGAAGAAATCTTGAGACTTAAAATAAATCTCTGTTTCAGACCGCATCTCTCCCTGAAGTAAAAAATTGTTAGGATGAAGTCATAGTGATTAAATGGATTTTCCCACAAGAGCTTTTTTTCCCTTAAAACTTTGGCTATTTATAATATTTGATCTCAAAATATTGGTTATAGCCTCTTTCTTTTTTTTTCTTTTCCTTCCATCCTTCCTTTTTCTTCTTTTCTTTTCTTTCTTTCTTTCTTTCTTTCTTTCTTTCTTTCTTTCTTTCTTTCTTTCTTTCTTTCTTCTTTCTTTTCTTCTCTTTCTTCTTTCTTTCTTCCATTCTCTTTTCTCTATTTTTTTGTTCTAATTCATAGATTTGTAACCCCCAAAGACAATTTACATCTTAATACTCAAAAATTTTAAAAAGTGAGAAAATAACAATGTGTTATGATTTTCCTCTGATGCTATTTATTGTTGCATAAACAAAAGTTGCTCCAGAAATAGATGCAATAGAGGTTTTAAAACTAAAATATTGTTGCGATAGGGTCACAGTTGTACTGCAAATGTATTCATTGTGACTATGCTTCATGTTTCTTTGGGAAGGCCTGAGGAAAAGGAATGTTGTTTAAAACCCACCCTTCCTTGGCAGTGCTACAGCTTATAAAGCACTTATCCCACTATTGGCTAGTCATCCCTTAAATCTGATTTTATTTCCTATCTACATTGGTCTACTCTTGAATTCAATGTAATGTACCTTATATCTATCCTCATATCATTGCTTGCTCCATGGTGGAAGTACTATCCAACTACTACTGGCTCATGAGAATTTATGTCTTTGAACCGTTGCCTATTTAATTTCCTTCTCTCTGAATTTGCACCATGGTTCTCTCCTCAGCCCATCTCTCAAGACTTTAATCAGGCATCAAATCTGGGAATCTATCCTCTCTCTTTTCTGTCCATTAGCAACATGTGCATACATTTTCACATGGTCTTTTCACAAATCATGGTGGTCTTTTGTCCCATGTATGGCCTCACTGATACAGTGAGAATATTACAGATAGTAAATGCCTGAGTTGATGAACCAGCCAAATCCTAAGATGTGGCATGTATTCAGTAAATCATTAGTAAACAGAATAGAATGAGTGAATAAATGAGCAAGTGGATGAACCCACTGCCAGAGTAAAAATAGTCTTAGTCTTGTCACTTAGGCATGCTTCTACTGGGGAAATATTTGCACAAATAATAGTGAATATATCAGAACCTCTATCTTCCCAATTTGTTAAAGGATTGTATTTTCTACCCATCCATAGAAGTTTCTTATAGACAACAAGAATTCGTGTATGTAACAGTATAAAGTATTATCCAGATACAGGATTGTTTTCATGCTCACAGGCATTATTTAATATTTGATGACTTAATTAAAAAAAAAAAAAGAAACAACAAATGCTGGGGACAAAGATATAATCTGAAATAGGAGAGAGGTTGAAATTTATTATAGTATCCTGAGGACCAAAGAAGTTTTAAACTTAACCCAAGGATTCTAAACTCTAGCTACACATTAGAAATATTTAAGTATTTAAAAAATATTTAGGCCTGAGCTTTCATTTAACTCATGTAAGGTGGGGCTCTGTCACTGACATGTTTCAAAAGCTCTCCAGGTGATTCTAATATACAGTCAGCGTGAGAACCACTGATGGGCCACAGGAATTTAGGAAATGCTTCTTAGGAAAAAACTGCATAATACATGAGATGTTTTAGAAAGATTAATCAGCATGAATAGATATGAGGAGAGGCTAGGGACAGGAATTGAGTGATTAAAATGTCTAGGAACATTACAGGTGAAAATAAGTGTTTTAAAGTCTAAACTTAAAAACTAACTACTTTTGTAGTTAACAATGAAATTGTACAGACAAATTTAGGTGCATTCAAAGAATGAATATTAGCAAAGCAACATTTTAAAAACTACATGTAAAAGTTTCTTAGGTGGCAAGCATAAGTTAAACTAGCACTCACTATTTGCTGAATTCCCGAAAAAGAGTTTTTAGAGTAGGTAAGTTTGGAACAGGGTCAAAATTAAATAATTTGCAAATATGGTTATTTATTTTAAACAAACATAAATAAATAATTGATTAATATTCATAATGGAAAGCCAGTATTTTAAAATGCATTTAAGCATATAAAATGGTGGTCTTCAAACAAAAATATAGTAAATTCAATATAATAAACTTTAAAACTCATTTGCCTTTTTTTTTTTTTTTTTTTTGAGAAATTTTCGCTATAGGGCACGTGCGCTCGCCAGACGGAGAGAGACATAGAGACAGAAAGCGAGAAATCCCCCCCCCCAGGGGGGGGGGATGGTCACGCCACAATCCCTTCTCGTCCATTCTCCTCTTGGGATCTTGGACACGCACGCACACACCGGATCCATGATGCGAACCACGGTCAACTACGTGGGAGTCCAGCGACATAGCCATTATGCTAACTGCTGGTTCCCCATAGAACATTTGCCTTTAAAAACATTTTTGACAGTAATTTCCTAAAAGACTTGTCTCTGAAATGGGGAGTAATATTTCATTCCTAAGCAGAAAATATGGCATATTCATTTTAAAAGAAATAGTATGGTATATTTCCTTTAATGTCATAAGAAGTTATCCATATGTTGTAGCCTTGTGAGAGAGGAAAGGGTGCCTATACATGAGGAACCTTGTCTGGAGGCATTGCTGTACCTTTCTACTAAAGTACAAAACTAACAAACTATAAAGTTATGCTTAATAAGTGGCCAAACAGTAGTACGTATCAGTATTCCTTGCCTTGAATTGAATAAGAGATTTAGAAAAAAGGGGAAATGAACAAACAGGAAATGAGTAATGTCTTATTTTCACATAAAAAATTCTTGTGAGGAATATGGAAAATAGTCATTTTTATAGAGTCAAAGCCATAATTTAATACCTTATATTCTATAATTTACAACTATGTTCAAATGGATTATTTTAGCTAACCTGTTTTTAGAAATGTGCTCTATTTAGCACTTAAAAAATAATTGCTAGTGGGCATATGCGCTTGCTAGAGAGACAGAGAGACAGAGACAGAGAAGGAGCAAGCATGCCTAATAGTACGGTCATGCCTCTGTCCTTATTCCTCCATTTCTTCCTCTTGTTAGGATATATGTATTCTGGGGCTGGAATTTGAACCATAGACAACCATATTGTATTCTCTTAAGCACTAGGCTATGAGGCTAGCCCATAAACTAGTATTTTTCTAAGACACTAAACTTGTAGTTTTTTAGTTTTACCTATTTAAAACATATCACTTATCAAGGCAGTTTATGTGTTATATATGAGCTTGGAAAATGATCCCAAAAGGTTGGGTAGCAGTACAACCTTGGCGGAGAAGTTATTACTCAATCTCAGTTGTAAGTGGAGACAATAATATCTATGTCAATCGTTAATTGGGGGCCAGTGCATGGCCTGGTGGTTAAGTGAGCTGGATCCCAGAACCAGTGACTTAATAAACATGCTGGACATGTGCACGTACATGCCCAAAATTCTGAAAGGAGGGAGAAATGGAGAAGGGATTGTAGTGTGATGATTCCCCACAAGGAAGTGCTTTTTCCTCTCTCTCTCTCTCTCTCTCTCTCTCTGGTGAAGGCATGCACCTTCTAATTAAAAAAAAACAAAAAGTTACTATGTATAGGAGAGGTCCTCAAAAAGTTCATGAAAAATTCATATTATTAAAAAAATTCGTTAACATAAAAAATTTTTGCAGCAATGTAAATTCATACCTTAATTCCATTTTTTTCCAGGGACTTTCTGAAGTCCTCTCATGTAAATCAAACACTTACAAATACCTCACGCAAATAGTAGCATCAATTATATTTTAGGAACTGAAGTCATGAATATAGTAAGTATATATTGCTTTACAAAGGGTAAAAATAAAATAACTAAATCTTATAGTTCATTAGTGTTTAGCAAAAACACTTAGACACTATTAACCCAGAACATTTTATTTTTTTGGTAATCTTTTTGATAAAGGGTCAGGGTCAATATTAATGCATGTATCAATGAATGTAGACTCTTGTTAGAGCGATTGGTATTCCAATATTAGGCTCATAGAAAACAGCCATATCTCTCAGTAGACACTCTAAATGTGAGTAGTTTGTCACAATTATTTGGTAATCTCTTTCAGTGTAACTCACACAGCAAAAGTGACAATATTCCTGTCACTCCTCAGAAATGTCCCAGCTCTGCGGGTTTCCACAGTCAGGAGAATGAAGAAAGCCATTTCGAGGTATGCCATATCTCTATAGAGGCCATGTTGGTACTGACTGGTTTTCATTTTTCTCATGATTTTAAATACTTTATGTAAACTACTATAAATATTTTCTTTGCAAACCTCATTTATACTATAGTGCTTTTTAAAATAACATTATGTAAATGATTGTAGAACAAACAGCCAGCAATAATCTTTTTCTTATTGGTAATGGTCCAACTATTAAATATAATGTTCATCATATTTAAAGAAAAGTGCTGATTTTTTACCTATTTTTTGAGAAAGTAATAAACAACTTTCTTTTGGAGTTAAATGTTCTGCATTGAATTATTTTCATTAATTGAGATATGTACATTTATTTATTGAAAGATTGGTATGTTTCTCCCTTTAATACAGAGAAGTCCAAGAACATATTGCTTAATATGAATTGTGTAAGTTGGAATTTCTATTTATCATTTTTATTTCTTTTATTTTTTCATTTCGATCTTTTATTTTCCCATATATTTGAACCTAAAATAAAAACATCATTTTTATTTTTTTAAAATGAATTTATCGACAGTAAAATATGAAGAATTCATATTTTTCTTTTTCTTTTATGTTGGGAGATTTATTTCAGTATCAATGATTTCACCATACTAAATGAATAAACCAGTTACCTTCATTCCATTTCTTTTATCATAGTGAAAAATATGAGGGCCAGCAGGTGATGTGGTGTATAAAGCTCTGGATCTGACAGGGGTGACCAGGGTTCAGGTCCTAGACCTAGCACCTTGATATTATGCCTGGCACATGTGCATATGTGCTCAAAATCCTGAGAGGAGAATGAAGAAGGGATTGCAGTGTAATCATCCCACTTAAGGGGTGATTTCTCATTTTTCCTCTCTCTATCTCTCTCAAGTGCACGCACCCTATGGCAAACCCATTCTCCCCCTGCCCCAGTAAAGAAAAATGCATATATATGGGATTAGCAGTTAGCGTAATGGCTATGTCGCTGGATTCCCATGTAGTTGACCGCGGGGATGGCCATGCCACAATTTCTTCTCCTCCATTCTCCTCTCGGGATCTTGGGCACGCATGCACATGTGCCCGGCGTGAGTTTAAGCCACAGGGTCTGGGATTCGAACCACGGTTGACTACATGGGAGGCCAGCAACATAGCCATTATGCCAACTGCTGGTCCCCAGAATAGTGTTTTAATATTTAACTCTAATATTAAAATACACTTGCTGTTTTATTTACTTTCTACTGTCATAACATGTAGAAAGATAGATGGTTATATAATATGTATCTGTGTTGTATATTCTTTTTCTCATTGAACCCTAGGGTTTTCCTCCATTACTAAAAGTTACTAAAAATATTTTAAATATTATTAGCAGTAAAAGATTTTCCAATTGTCCTTGCCTTCTAAAGGGATCTGTCTTCTCAAAAGCCCCAGAAGTAATACATATTAAAGAAACTATCGTGACTAATAGAAACTTAATCGGGAAAGAAAAACTGTTTCATTAGTTGGGATTGAAACAACTATTGATATTTGAAACAATTATGATATTTGAAAAGTTTTATTCTCTAATTCTTTCTTCATATATTTTTCTTTGAATCTAAATATTCAGAAATGTCCTTCTGAACTTCTTTGTTTCTTCTTTTATTATCTTCCTTTAACTCTCTCTTTTGCGAAAGCCTAAATCACTCAAAAGTTGAGGGAAGAACAATGGTTGCTTAATCTTTGAGTTTTGTTCAACACTGTAAAGGTTTCTACCATCCAGAATGGTGGAGTTCCTCCCATTAATCACGAACATTAGCTCAACAGTTCTTCCTCTATAGCAGAAATAAGATTTTATTCATAAATGAACATTCATTGAGATTCAAGTGAATTTTAAATTATTAAGAGTTTCATTTATTTTTATAACCCTTCATGAGTGTGTTCATTGACTAAAGAAGTCATACTCTTCAGAAAAGCTCTTTGATTATCAAGGGTGGTGGGATGAGGAAATCGTTTACTGATGATTTCTTCATATTTTGTAGAGAATTTAAATGAGGTGTAGTTCAAATAATTTTTAAGCCATAGTTTTGTTTTTTTTTTTGTTTGTTTGTTTGTTTGTTTTTTTCTTTTCTAGATGTCTTACAAGGCCCAAAGTATAAGAACACTTCGTACAGGGTTTATTTGACTAAATTTCTAGGGAACTTGGACAAAAATATGATACCCAGGTTTATGTTGTTGATTTGTGTTATTAATTGGACTGTAAAAGAACATTGAGTGTGGCCCTGCTGTGCTATATTTATAAACAAAGGGAAGGACAAATTAATTTTTGAAGGTTTTTAGCTTACAGATTCTCAGTTAAGCATCGTGTTTCAGGCCCATACTAGTCTGGGTGGTTTTGAACAGTAAGGTCATCTATAAGGTCCTAACTGCTTCTGGTGATGATGAAATTAAATATGATGCTAATACCAACAACCTATACTTTTGCGGCTTGTAATCTGTGCCAGAGATGGCTTCAAACGCTTTATGCATGTATTCTCCTATCAATTACTTTATGTCTTTGGTCAGTTTAAATTGCTTTTAATCAGAATACATTTAATATCTTAAGCATGCATTTTTCTAAATTTAGGGAGACAGTCTCTGATGTTTCTTATAAAATAAAACTTAAAGAGAAGAGAAAAGTGATACCAGCTTTAGAGACCTATAAAGCATCCTGAGACAGGATTTCTATGTAAATCATTAATATCTGCAGACTAATAATAAAATAGGAAATTTTAGTAACTGATTCTTTTTTTTTTTTTTCGAGGTTTTTGCTATAGGGCGTGTGCGCTCGCCAGACAGACAGAGACATAGAGACAGAAAGCAATAAATCACTCCCCAGGGGAGATGGTCACACCGCAATCCCTTCTCCTCCATTCTCCTCTCGGGATCTCGGGCACGCACGCACATGCCGCACATGCGCCCGGTGTGAGTTCTAAGTCACCGGGTCCAGGATGCGAACCACTGTCGACTACGTGGGAAACCAGAGACATAGCCATTATACTAACTGCTGGTTCCCAGTAACTGATTTCTTAAAAGTTACTAATCTAGTATTAATCATTCTTGACACCTAATAATAAAGGTGGTAATACTGTATGAAGCTGGTGCCTGCAATATCTTATTTTTTCTTTATATTGAATAATGCACGAAACCTGGTAAATTTATGCATTTGTCTAATTTATATTTTTTGCACAATTTATATTTCCCTTATGTAGTGCAAATACCTTAATGAAGTGAAAAGTAAGATGTAGTTTGACATAGAAAGATATTCAGTTAGATAAAATTATACTATTGTTCGACTATAAATCATATTCTAAGTCAATTAATTTTGATCGATCAGGATGAAGTTATTACATTTGTGTTATAACACTAGATACAAAATAAATCCAAGACTGGTATGACTAGCTAATGTAACAATTATTAGCATCACTTTTGACTTAAATATCATAATTACTGCTTACTTACATGTTATTATGAGCTATTGAGAAATATTTGTGCCAGACACTATTCTAAGCATTTCATATGTATTACAATAATTCTTCTGATCTCAGCTATGACTAAATATAAAGCATGCCGTTGTTTTATGTGCATAAGAGGAAAAGGTCCTTCAGCAAAATTCTGATAAATGCTTATTTATCATTTCTTTAATATACATCCTCCTTTAAGATATTGTAAAAAGCAGAGGAATTGTTTGTACTGGGATTGGTGACATTTAGCTTATTTAATCCTGACAACAGCCCCATTAAATAGTTAACGATTTTTATTCTCACTTTACAGATGAGGAAACGAAGGCACAGAGAGGGTATGAAATTTACTCACATTGACAGAGATAGTAATTAGCAGGGCAGATAAGAGCTGTAGACACATGACTTCAGAAACCACAAAGATAATTTCACCGTGATAGTGGCCAAGTAAAAACAAACAAATGAGAACAGGTTATATGACAACAACATACCACAGAGGTAGATTATATATTTATGTTAGTAAAGCATATCCTGAAGACAAGAGAGAGATACAGTAACTTGCCTTAAGTTATATAGCTAGGTAGTGATAGCACGAGAATTAGATCCGAGGATTTTGATTCTGAAGTAATCTAATGTCTCTAACTTTCAACTGCATATACATTTCTAAGCAAGTGTCAAAAAAATAGCTCATACTTGGAGTTCTTCCTTAAATTAAGTTTCAGATAAGGTGTGAAATTCAAACTAACTGTCATGTTTAAGGTTTCTCTTTTCAGTATACTTGTCATTGGATACACAGAACACCATAATGGTTAAAATAGAAGCACAAAATGAAAAAGTACACATTGCTTTCATACCATAAATATATATTGTCTTTGCTAAGCATCTTCAATCTATATAATAATTTATTGTCATTCTCTCTATTATATCCCATTCCCTTTGCCCATGAAACAGCACAGAGTGCAAACAGAGCTTTCAGCGTCTGTATTCTGCAATCTGTAGGAAAATGTCTCAGAGTTATTGGAATTCACACAAGACTGCATCTCAGTATGAGTAGCTGTTCCCTGTCACTGTTTTTGATGCTTGAGCTAAAGAATTTTTACAAAATGGTCTAGTGTTCAGCGTATGAATTTTTGAGATAAGACTTTTCCCTGGGAGGGATGAAATCCGAAAATCAATGTTAGATGGAAATCTGAGCTCTAAGAGTTAGGGAGACTGGTGGAAGGGTTTTAAAATAAGTGTGCATTTTGGCCGCCAGACTTTGGAAATGTGACAGTTATCATGAGTGTGAAATTCATGGGTGCAGATGGTTGATTAAGATATCCCAGGATGGGCCACTGGTATAAATCTCCACAGCAAAATTGAGAAAACCATTTTGATAAGGGAAATATTTTTATTACCTTTCATGTAAATTTATAACAGGCTTTACTGGATTTCTAAACTTATAAAAGTTAAATATCATTGGTTTCATGAAATTACCAATTGTGTCATGTGATGAAAATATTTAGTGGAATGTTTAAAAATATGTCTGATGATGAAGAAGAGGAGTATATGGGAAGAACAAAAATGTAGTAGACTATTACTATATCTCTCGTATTTCTTTCTTTCTTTCTTTCTTTCTTTTTTAATTTGCCAAAGGGCACCTATACATGCTAAAGAGAGATAGAGAAAGTGAGAAAGCATCCTCGATGAGGGATGGAATGTTCATGCTGTCATTCCTTCTCTTTCATTTCTTCTTCTTTTGGGGATTTTGGGCATGCATACACATGTGCTTGATGTGTTTTTCAAGTTGCCACGTACAGGACTCAAATTGCCCAGTTAACCATGTGGAATCCTGACACCTTAGCCAACGCAACACTAACTACCCCAATGTTTCTTGTATTTCACATGCATAACCTTATTCAAGACAATAGTCTTCAGGTAACTATAAGTTTTCCCTCATTAAAGATGAACATATTGGTGTACTTGTGGCCTAGTTACCAATCAAGGTCACGTTAAGAACTAGCACACAGGGAATTGATGTGAGAACACAGCCTAGAACTTTATTGTTTAAATAGTGCCAAGTGGGGGACCAGCAGGTAGCATAATGGCTAAAGTGTTAGACTCCCACATGGCTGACGACAGTTCGAGTCCTGGACCTGGAGGCTTGCTCTCTCACTATTCTTCTCTCTCTCTCTCCCTCTCTCTCTCTCTCTCTCTCTCTCTCTCTCTCTCTCTCTCTGTCT
>NW_006160180.1:938144-945150 GCF_000334495.1 Tupaia belangeri chinensis | reverse complement strand
AAGAGAAAAAGTCAAACATTTCCTTTTTGTTTTACTTGGTTTTCTTATATTATATGTTATCTTATTTTTTAAAAATAATTATTTTATTTAACTTCATTTATCCATTTATTTATTTTTTAATTTGACCAAGAGGGACAGAGTAAGAGTGAGAGAGGGAAAGTGAGAAAGCAAGCCACCAGGTCCGGGACTCAAACATTGTTGACTGTGAGAGTGCAGCATCCTTAACCAACATGCCACCTGCCAGCCCTATTGTCTTGTCTTTTCTAAATATACACATACACTAAACAAGATTAAATGTATAAATTTTAGACAAAATATACCTGTATATTTTGTTTTTGATGTATTATAAAATACAAGTTCCCAAGTACATTTGATGGGCAGTGGTGTTCAGTTCTTAGAGTATATATTATACTTGATACCATCTTTTAAAAACTAATAAGTATATCATTGAGCAGTGATAGCCTGGACATTTTTTGTTTATGTGTTATAATATTTGGAAGTAATAAAGGTATTTACAATGAATAGATTTTTACAAATTATACTAAGTTAATTCACAAGCCAATTCTTTTTCTTAATGGTAATGTTTCCTGAAACCCTAAAATTGATAAATATAGACCCAAAGATATATACCCACATACCCACATATATTATACACACACATACCTGTATATATACATAGTTTTAAAATAATTCCTTATATATAAGCTATTTAACTTCTTTTTTCTTTTTTTGAGAGGTTTTTGCTATAGGGCGCGTGCACCCGCCAGACAGAGAGAGACAGAGAGACAGAAAGTGAGAAATCACCCCCCCAGGGGGGATGGCCAGCCACAATCCCTTCTCCTCCATTCTTCTCTTGGGATCTTGGGCACGTAAGCACATGCGCCCAGCGTGAGTTTAAGCCACCAGGTCCGGGACTCGAACCATGGTCAACTACGTGGGAGTCCAGCAACATAGCCATCACGCTAACTGCTGGTCCCTAAGCTATTTAACTTCTAATAACACATAAAATTGTCTTCCAAATAAGAAAAGGAAAATTATGAAAAATATGTTACATCTCAAGTTCTTCCTGTGAAGATTGCATATGTAAAAACTATTAGAAATAGCATGTTATATGACATCTTTTCCAGTCACTAGAAAAATACATATTTGCTTTCTAGCCATTAATCAGAGGGAATCTTTATCTATACATGAACAAAAGGATCAATAGTACAAATCATGGATTGAAGAGTTGCTAGAATTACTTTCTTACATGTCAGATTGGGAAAAGTCAAAGGTCTTGTGCCATCTCATGTAAGACTGGACTTCTGAATGATTACCAACGAAGTACAAGACAACTACTGATTTCCATTTTAAACAGCCTATAGGATTCATAATTGAAATCTCCACTTGATATGAATTAGTAATGTGGAATTAATGTTATATAGAGATGAATTTTCTCTAAATTCATTAAAAACGCGTTAGTTTCTATTAGCTACTAACTAAACACATATATTATAAAAGATTACTAAGAATTCAAAGAATTTATAATAAGGTCATTTAGTTACTATGGGAAACAATATATAAGTTCTTTAAAACCTATAACTAGACAATATACATTAAGCCTTACCGTATGACCCAGTAATACCACACCTTGGTATTTACTCAAAAGATAGGAACACATCCAGACAGAAAAAATATTTGCACAGCCATGTGAAGTAAAACATTATTCACAATTGCTAAGACATGGATTCATCATATATGCCCAAGAACTGATGACTGAATTGAAAAACATGTGTCACATACACAGTATAGAATAATACTCAGGCATAAGGAACAATAAGACCCTGTTATTTGATTCAAAGTGGATGAATATTGAAGAATTTTTTGCTAAGTAATGTAAACAAGACTATGAAAGAAAAAAACTGTACATCTCTGATCAATATATACCAAATGTCTGCACTCTATAGGAGAAATGGAAAGATCTCAAGATATAATAACATAGGGACACGTATAGATACCAGAGACTATCTGGTGGATAGTCAAGGGTGGGTGAGAGGACTTCAGGGAAGAAATACTTAACAGACACAGAATGTCAAGTTATCTGTTGAAAATTAGGTATATGGTAATGTCCTTGATTTGATTATCAGGTACCACATGCATACAGTGAAAAACCATATTGTATACTATAGAGACATACAGTGACTAAATGTGAATAAGAAATCATAAAATTTTTAAAAATTAGATTAATGCAAATAATTTATAGTGTAGTATATGGACACTCTGAACACGCATGACTAATGTCTATATATAATATCATTTTCTAGAAAATCATGAACATTGATTTGTTTTACACTAATGAACTTACGCTTTAAAATTTTTAAGAAGTATCAATTTTATGAGGGACATGAACAAATATAAAGATAGACACCTTTGGCCAACCCTATATTCCAGTATGTATCTCTGCTTTCTGAGTGAATTGGTTTAACTTTTTAAATGAGGCCATAAATATGTTTCTTACATCACAATAACAGACATTCCTTCTCTGTTGTGCACTAGACATTCGTTTCTCTGCTTCTTGCCCAAAAACAGGATGTGGTGATTACTCTTCAGAGAGGAAACAAATTATCCATCTTCCCCTTTTATCTTCTTTTATAATTATGTTGAAATTAACCTATAAGTCATAAACTGACCATTCTCTCTCTGCTTTCCTGCCTTCCTTACTTCCTTCCTTATTTCTAGAATATTTATCCAGTAAAGGTAACAGAGGCCATGTTATAAGTGTTACGTATATCATGCTGAGCAAGCAGATATACAGTATAAAGAAATACACTCACATTGATATACTACTATGAAGTGTAAACAGCGATAAAGTGAGAGTGGTTCAAGAAGTTGGAAGAATACCTAACAAGAACAATTTAACCCATTAGAGGAAAAATATAATGTCAACATAAGACTCAAAGGAGACTTCTAGGTGAATGCTCAGGAGTGGTGTGGTGTGTGGTGAGAGAAAATAAGGCATTTCTCTTAAGTAAACAGCACGCGTGAAGGCTATGTTTCAGGAAAAGGCCTTAGAGCTTTGAGGAAAGCTCTACTGGTTCTTCATATCTTCAATTTAACATAAGAGCTAGTTTAAAATGCACAACTACAGTGGTTGTCAGACTCCACAATCATAGTTAATGTGGTATCTACACACATTTTGGTTACTGAGAACAATGTTTCTCAATTTAGGCTCAAGATTGTTGACTTTAAAAACCTCTGCACATATATACTTATAAATGCAAATGAGCATATTTGCAAATATATTTCTACAAGCAGATTTGGATTTTTAAAGAAATTATGTATACTAATTTTATGTAATTTGAGTCTGGTATATGATTGCATCTGTATGTAAATATTCATATTTGATTTTATATATAATAGTAAAAAGCTCCTTATTATTGAGGAGAGCATATATCAGTGTTGCTTTTCAGAGGCTAACTGCATAGACTTGAACTATGTGGGTGGTCTCATGAATTGCTCCACCGGAAATTCACAGGCAAGCTTTCAGTTCAATTCCCTGTATTCCAGTAAGAATTATAAATCAGTTATCAAAATCTCTCCTAGTTCAGTAATTTTTTTCCCAGTTACTTAACACTGTGTAAAGACCAGCCATCACCTTCTTTTACTTTCTTTAAACGTGTTCTGCCAATGCTTTCTTCACCACCGAACGAGTGGACTTGGTTTTATTCACAGGAAGAGCTGCATTTGACAGATTTGCTGATGGTGTCAGCAGTGGTCGCAAGCTTGATGGACAGCGCCAAACCTTGCTGTGGCCCAGCTCTGGCTAATTAGTTGTTTGAAGACACTTTGTGTGCCACAGGCATAGGCTTATCAGCCCAAGACATCTTTGCCATTCAGAATGACAGCTGTGATGCAGCTGTTCGTGGGGAGAATGGAGTGTACAAAGAGAGAGGGGAAGAGCCTTTCAAACAAGTGACAACCATAGTACTTTTCACTGAAGGATCCTGCAGATATAACAAAGCAACAAAAAGGTAGAATACAAAAAGGTGTAAATCAATATCTGTTGGAGGAGCATGAAAAAGACACGGGAAGTGACAATAAATAATACCAGACTCTGAGAAGGAGAGGAGAAATACAGCTGCCTCAAGAGTATTTTTTAAATCGATTGAAATCGTGTGTTCTCGTGATTAATGTAGCTTAAGCATTTCTTCTGGAATTAACTTAGATGTGCAGAGTTGTCAAAAGGCTCTGTATATCTCCATGTATAGTAATGGGGAAGCTTCTCAGAAAGCCTTGCATTTGAACACCTGTAGAGTACATGGACTTGAAAAAGTGTATCGAGACGCTTAATATCTTAATATTTTGGAAGAACACTGAGAGGAGTAAAAGTGATATATGTACATGTGAGAAAAATATAGAAATGTAAATAAATACACATTAAATGTTTAAAAGAGGATAAATTAGCCCTGCCCTCAGTATCATATCCTGGTTATTGCAGCATGTTAAAGCCTCATGGGAGGCCCAGGTTTGAGTCTTGGGTCACCCTAAAAGCCAAGCACAGTGGTACCCGCCTTAGTCCTAGGTTCTTGGGAGGCAGAGGCACAAGAATCCTTGCATAGTGAGACCCTATCAAACTCAGAAAAAAAAGAAAAGAAAAAGATTAATAAATTAAACAAAGACTTTTTCTTATATGTCACTTATTCTTCAATTTTGGAATTAGGAGCCTAGAGGATCATTAGTGTTTGCAGGGTGTTATGCATGGGAGAGATAGATTCTGGAGACAAAACTACCAGGAGCTTCAGCAAGTCAAGGGTGGAATCCCAATCTAAATTTTTGAAAAATTTACAAATTTTATAAAGTGTTTAATGGATTTTATGTGGGAGTGAACAGAGGACTGAAAGCAGGGTTTAAATGAATATCAAGTTATATAGTTACATCAGTGTCTTACAATCTGAAGATCAAGACTAATTTTGTTGTGTTTCTTTTTCAATAAAATGTAAAAATAAAAGAATATAACAGGCTGTACAGAGTAGCATAAATAATCAGAATGCAATCAAATAAGAAAACAAAGATGATAAGTGAAAAAAAAAAAAAAAAAAGAAGAGAATAAAAATTATTAAAGTATATGATATAGGGACCAGCAGTTGATGTAATGGCTATGTCGCTGGACTCCTGTGTAGTGGACCGTGGTTTGAATCCTGGACCCAGTGGCTTAAATTCACACTGGGTGCATGTGCGTGTGTGCCCAAGATCCCAAGAGGAGAATGGAGAAGGGATTGCAGCATGGCCATTCCCCCGAGGGGTGATTTCTCGCTTTCTGTCTCTGTCTTTGTTTTTCTGGGGAGCGCACACACTCTATAGCAAAAACCTCTCCAAAAAAAAAAAAAAAAAAAAAAGCCCATGATATATAGCATAGTTTAGTATTATTTCCCCTCACTTTTATTTGAGATATGTATGTTTTTGTTTATATGTGTATTTATATTGTGTTTCAGTGTAGGTTGATCTCTGTGTGTCAAAGTCTGAAGTTTGAAAGCCACTGGTTAAAAAAACAAACCCACATTTACATTCCACTTTTCATAGTCTCCCCCCACTTATCATACTTTGATTATATTAAGTGAATTAACACCTCCTTAAAGGAAAGTCTTCTATGGTATCTTATTTAATGCTGAATGAAGGCATAGAAAGGCTACTTGCACACAGTCCACCAGCAAATAAGGGCAAGGCAGATTTTAAAGTTTTGAGAGACTCTGCTCTCAGCTTCTAATGTAAGACCACAACACACTTGCACTTCATCCATTACCTGTCTTCTTAGCCTAAATAGTAACCCCAGGTCAGGATTGAACGCCATGAATTTCATGGAACATTTATCTAAACTAAATGGAGTTGAGAAGTTCTGCTCTTGGTGACTCACAGCTGGATTGACATACAAATGCATTTGGCAAACTTACAACAAATTTATCTATATTTATAGGTTTAACCCACTCATTTGTATTTGATTATTAAGGGTTATTTTAAAATACCCATTTCATGTAACTTATTTTGGGAATACTGACCTATATCATAAGTGATGCCATATGCTAAAATTAATTTTCTAATCTTATAATCAAGACTGGAATCAGTACAATGAGGCTTCCATTTTAAAACATGGTGCATAAGAGAAAATCAAATAGAAAATAAATGAGTATGTGATATCAAAAGTTGCTTGTGAATGTATGTGTGTGTACCTATTATCCATACACTTCTTATAAAAGAGGTAAAGGTATTTTTTAAAATCCCCAACTCTACTTGCTGTTTAGAGACAGTCTTCAGTGATATATATCTGTCATATTTTGTTCAAATAAACATCCATTCAGAAAGCAGAATCCTAAATTCCTGCTTCCTAAGACTAAAGTCTTCTTGTGTTTGGCTTTGTTATCCATTATAACATCTGTCTTTGTTTTTTTTGTAAGAGGCTTATATGTCTAAGACAAAAATAATATCTTCATTTTTCCATTTCTGCCAATATTTTTCTTAAGAAAAGATCAAAATAAAATTATTTTTCTAGCTTTTATCTCTTTTTCAAAATAGAAAAGCCCTACTCAGTAGCATATTGAACTAATTGAATTGAATAGAATGGACATTTTATTAATTTGAACACACTTGTAAAAATGTAAAAATTTTGTATATAGGGCCAGTGAATGGCATGGAGGTTAAGGTGGCTGGATCTCATATGGCCAACTGCATGGCTGGAGTCCCCAACATGGCAGCTTATAAAACATGCCTGGTGCACAAGCAAATCCCTAGAGGAAAATGGAGGAGATGAGATTGTAGTATGACCATATCACTGGGGAATGCTTTTTTGCCTTCTCTCTGTCTGTCTCTGGAGAGCACACGAGCCCCATAGCAAAAAAAAAAAAAAAAAAAAAAAAGTATGTTTTGTATATTTATATTCAGATTGACCACTAATATTAGAAACTAACTGATTAGTTTTTTTTTTTTTTTGAGAGAGATTTTCACTGTAGGGCGTGTGCGCTCGCCAGACAGACAG
>NW_006160180.1:915650-937830 GCF_000334495.1 Tupaia belangeri chinensis | reverse complement strand
CTGCCAGACAGACAGAGAGAGACATAGAGACAGAAAGCGAGAAATCACCCCCCAGGGGGGATGGTCACGCCGCAATCCCTTCTCATCCATTCTCCTCTAGGGATCTTGGGCACGCACGCACACTTGCCCGGCGTGGGGTTTTAAGCCACCGGGTCCGGGACACGAACCGCGGTCGACTACGTGGGAGTCCAGCGACATAGCCATTTTTTTTTTTTTTAACTGATTAGTTTTAAAGGACAATATGAGAATAGAGAAAAAATTGATCTTACTATATTTTAATATTTCAATATGCCACTTCACATGCTTGTATCTTTTTTTTTTTTGAGGAGAGGTTTTTGCTATAGGGCGCATGCTGTCGTCAGAAAGACAGAGAGAGACAGAGAGACAGAAAGCGAGAAATCATCCCTCAGGGGTGATGGTCATGCTTCAATCCCTTCTTCTTCATTCTTCTCTTGGGGTCTTGGGCATGCACGCATACATGCCCAGTGTGAGATTAAGCCACCGGGTTTGGGACTTGTACCATGGTCAACTACATGGGAGTCTAGCAGCGTAGCCATTATGTCATCTGCTGGTCCCGAATACTTGTATCTTAAAATTGAAATAAAAGTGAGAGGACTGATAGAACTAACATTTTTTTTAGTGTTGTTTCCTATCTGTAGAAGATGAAAAGATCCTGGTTCCATGGACTTTAGACTTTTTCAGACAATTCTACTCAGTGCCAACTAAATCTAAAAAGGAGGGAAAAAAAAGCAAAACAGAACTCAAAACAAAACGTAATGTATGTAGGGTTTATAATGAATTCTAAAATAAAGAAGTTCACACATTTAAATATTCTAAATATGTGTGTCTAGCCCACATAACAGAAATGTTTTAAAAGCAGATTTTGGAAGAATGCTTTATGCTTTTAACAATTATCTCATAGTCTAATACTCTTATTCAATCGTTATATAATGATTTCTATATTTTTGGCTTGAACACTAACAAATATGTAAGGTTTTAGCTAATTTTTACTGCTGTTTAGTTTTAAGCAATTTGTAGACATGATTTTTTTCCCAAAATCTTCAGGAGTTTTATTGTTATTTTCAAAATGGTTGTAGATGTGTTTCCTCATTTATTGGCATAGTTACAGTAGAAATATGGGACTAGCCAATGGCATAGCACTTTTGTTGCTGGACTCCCATGTAGTCAACCACAGTTCGAGTCCCAGATTTGGCAGCTTAAAACTCACACCAGGCATGTGTGTGCCCAAAATCCTGAGAAGAGAATGAAGGAGAGGGGATTGAGGCATTGTCAAACCCCTGGGGGTTGATTTTTCACTCTATATCTCACCAACAAGTGCATATGCCCTAAAGTAAAAATCTCTCCAAAAGAAAAAGAAATCTCTCCTGAGGCTAGCAGATGGTGTAGTGGTTACTGCACTGGACTCCCAAATGGCTGACTACAGTTCAAGTCCTGGACCTGGTCACTTAAAAATCTCACCTCATTGAGACCAACAGATGGTATAATGGTTACGTTGTTGGACTCTCCCATAGTCAATCATGGTTTGAGTCCTGGACCCAGTGGCTTAACTCGTGACAGGCGCATCATGGTCAAAATCCCGAGAGGAGGAGAAGGGATTGTACGTGACCTTCCCCCCGAAGGTGGTTTCTTGCTTTCTGTCTTTATGACTTTCCTGTGAATGCACGTGCCTTATATCAAAAAGCTCTCTTAAAAAAGAAAAGAGAGAGACAGAGAGAAGGAAAGAAAATGACACCTAATGCATATGGTGTGTATATGTCTAGGATCCCAGGAGGAAAATAGAGGAGAAGGGATTGATTGCCTTGTGGCCATTCACTCTTTGGGGTAACTGATCACTTTCCCTCTCACTGTCTCTGTCTCTTTCTGGCAAATGCATGCATTCAAAGACAAAAAACTCTTAATAAAAACCTCCCACTTGAATGCATGGAAAACTTTGGCATACTCTGGGAAGGAGGAAGTAAGAAACATTTGGTAAGTATAGTCTTAAATCACAATATACCTAAAAAAAAAAAAAGAGTAATATCTTAACATAAAAGAGAGCCAAATGTAAATTATAAATGTAGATGGGAAAAAAATAGATAAACAAATTATGGTAGTAGACAATGTATTACTTGCAGCAGTACAAAATTAGTGAAACATGCAATAACATGGCTGAATATCAACAATATTAGGCTAAGTGGAAAAAAAGACTAAAATAAGTTATATACTATTGGATTTATTTCTATCACATCAAAACAAGACAAAGCTATAGAGACAGAAATTAGATGTGTGATAACAAGACAAAGCTATAGAGACAGAAATTAGAAATGTGATTACTAGGAACTGGAACTTGAAGGAAGACATTAACTACAAAAGGGGTCAAGGAAAGTGTTTGTGAAGATCAAGATGTTGTATTTCTTGATTGTAGTGGTAGTTCATGAAAGAAAAAAATGAAATGATGGATTTAAACAGGGAAGGAAGACTTCATTCAAGACTATTGCCATAGGTGAGAGAGTTGGAAATCAACTCTGTTGAAAGAAGGCAAGCAAGTTCTTAAGCAACTTAGTAAGCTAGTGGAAAGTGTTGGCAGACATTAGTTGGTCAATTGATTAGGCCATCTGTGTTCACTAATTGACTTTCATCCAAGTTAGCCTATTGCCCTTCCTAAGATGAGGAGAGCAGCACCATTTTTCTTGATGAGTATATTTCAAAAAGATGGCTTCTAGGTCCTTGAGAAAGATATTCCTGGAGTATAAAACTGGCAAAAAGCCAAAAGAGCAGAAAAACAGTTTATAATTACAAATTTTCTATCTTAGATGCTCTAAAATGAAACACACACACGCACACACACGTGCACACAGAGGTGTGTGCACCTCTTCACACACTCACAGAGGTCAGGAGCCTAGAGTCAAGAAAAAGTCTGTTGGATCAGTTGATGGCATGGTCATTAAGCTGGATCTGACTGACTATGGTCTGTGCTGTTGGAGTCTTGGACCCACCAGCTTGCCAAAAACATGCCCGGAGCATGTGCATGCATGCCTAAAAATCCCTAGGAAGAATACAGGGGACAGGATTGCAGCGTGGCCATCTCCCCCTGAGGGGTGATTTCTCATTTTTCCTCTCTCTTTTCTTTCTTTATCTCTCTGGCTAGCTAGCAAGTGCATGCACCTTTTATCAAAACAAACAAATAAGAGAAAAAAACAAATGTTAAAAAACAAAGAAAGAAAAAGCCTGTCTATAGTCAAACTGAGCAAAAAGCTAAGGGGTTCTTAGTTAGGTCCCAAGACTATGTGTATTTATTAGAACTCACAGAACTCTACCTTTAAAAGGGTGAATTTTACTGTATGCAAATCACACCTCAATAAGCCTGACATTTAAAAAATGCAGCTGGGAAAAATGTCATCATTGGCATAGAATGAGAGCAGCAGAATCACGATGCCATAGTGAGAGGGAAAAGTGAGATTATAACCTCACTAGAAACAACTTCTTTTCTCATCTTATATAAGACATCTAATAACTCTAATTCATGGGATTGGCTCAGAAATACAAAACAGAAACCAGGACTGCTACAGATAATACTGTGTTTGCTTGCATATATTTCTGTTTACTGAATTGTTAGAAAAAGGAAGAAGCCGTTACCCAGAGGAAAGCCTTTGATTTAAATCTGTAAACAGATATGTTCAGATGCTAGCCCCAAACTCACTACTCCCAGGGCTTCACAGAACTGGAGCAATTGTCCTGTCTTGACACCAACTGATGTGCCTCGTTAGGTATAAACATCTCAGCAGGAGTGAACTTGGCTTTATGGAATGCACCTCTTTCTCAGAATGTAATAATTCTGTGGCCAAAAGAGAGAAGAGAGTTTCTGTGTGTTGACTCCTATGCTGCTGAAAGCTTTATTTTAATTCCACAGTCTGAGAGTGTCCTCTTTCCTTGTAGTAGCGATCGGAGGGCAAAGTTGTCATTTTCACCACAGAATAAGTCACATGGAGGTCAGGATGTGGGGACCAAGCTTTCCAGGGAACAGCTTGCTTTATGTATCTTATTAGCAGGATTCACAAGTCTTCTCTCCCCCTCTTCAGTCACTTCATTGAAAATACAAAAACCTCATTTACCAGCACCCATAGGCATAAGCATCACAGAACCAGTCATCAAAACAAAGACTTCCCCTCTGCAGCTCTCTCATGACCTTGAAGAGTGTGATGAATGACTTAAAGGATGGAACAGACAGAAGTTTTCGGGATAAACCAAAAAAAAAAAAATATGCATTCTGCTGCATGATGAACAGGAATAAAAAAGGAGAGAGCTAGATAGATGTTTAGTTTAAATAAGACCCGATAAATTCTATGACTGCTCTGTGCAGCCTTGGCCGGGATCACAGGTACTCAGCCTGCACAGTGATCAGGGCTTTCTCAATAAACCTCAGCTGGTTACGGTTCTTACCACATTTACTTTCTCAATATGATAGTACTTTACAGCTATCTACTCGATTATGGCCAGAGGTCCTAGCAGTTGTTGATAACCATACTGTCGACTTTATATCTCAACCAGCACAGCAGGGGGCAAGACAGGCGGCGCCGTGAATTTCCTAACCTGGATACATCTTCCTGAAGCTGGAAGATGATGACTCAGTTCCACAATTGAGCTTGTGATTCTCACTGTGGCAAAACTTCTTATGTCATTTTTATTTTTAGCTCTTTGGTACAATTATAGAAAATTATTGTAGGAAAATCACAGCTTCTTTAGAGCCCTGACTGCTTTTAAGAGGTTCTAAATGTTGGGAAAAGTCACAAACACTGTGCAGTGCACTTTTGGGTGGAGAAAGGCGGATAAAAATTTGTTTACTAAGAGAATACAGCAACATCGCAAGAGTTTCCATTTATTTTTCCCAGTGGCCACCTTCTGTGTCTGAACTCTACTTTCCAGTCTTTGTGTCTGGACTTCTGTCAGAAATGCCTCCTCTTCGAAGGCCCAGCTATCTCTTCAACAATCACGTCTGTGATTCGAGGGTCCACTTTCTGAGCATGCAGCAGAACTGTGAGGTGAACATATATCGCTGAGGAGAGTGACAGTTTTGAGTAGTCTTCCACTTCCCTTTCACTTAGATGCAAGTGAGTTAAATGAATTAGCATAATAGCCAGCAGTGTTTACAAGCTGAGTTCAGTAAAACCAGGCCACAGTGATCTGATGTATCACAGAGTGACTTTTCAGAAGCCATAAAATATGGGGCAAATATTATAGGACACGGTCTATATAACAATGTACTATTATTATTATCATCCATACTGTATGTATAACATCAAACCTTGATTTTAAAACATAGTTATGACTTTTAGGTCTGCAAAAATAAAACTTTTGAGATAGTCATGTGAAAAACTGACACATTTTATGGTTTTTAGTAGTTTTCACAACACGAGTATGCTTTTACCTCTAAGTCAGGGTCTAGTTTGTTTACAATACTAGGGATGGTACAAAATAAAAATATGAATGGAAGATCTAGATGATAGTCTATAACAGTTCTTAAATGACAGTCATTTCTGAGAGATTACTAAGTAGTATATTAGTACTAGGATAACTGGAACTTAAGTATAGCAGCAACTAGTACTGACAGTATTTTTAGTGATCTCATGTGAGTATATGTTGTTCAGAAGATCACTTTACAATTATAAATCAGCATATTCCTTGTTTGGAAGCTTTAAAATGCCTTTACTAACATTTCCTCGCCATACAAATATTCTCATGCTTTTATTTCTACATTATGTTTGTTCAAAAATGTTCTGCTGTAGAAAATAGAACATAGCATTTTTTTTTCAGGGCAGAATGCGCATCTCCGTTTTTAATGCATGAGCAGGCGTTTTGGTTCATTAAGCTCGGTGGCACTGATAGTAAACTAAAGAGGAATGAAAGGAAGAGGAGCTGAAATACCGTCATCCCACTAATGATACTGAAGCTGTTAAGCTTTATTGGGAGACTGCCCAGACATCCACTAACAGAAGGCATGGCCCAGGATGTGAACTTGGTGTTGGAGTGCCAAAATTACATCCTGAAAAAAAAAAGCATTACTAGAAGACTGTCTGGAATAATTTAAGGAATTGTCTAGAATTATGGGTTGTGTGCGTGGGGGAGCTCTGTAGTTTTAAGTGGGTAAGACAGAGAAAAAGTAGAGAGTACAACAAGATAATAGGATAGAGGAAACAATGGCAGTGGGGAGTTGTTGGTTACTTCAACTTGAGTAAGAATAACAGTTCCGTCACAGGGAAATATTTATCTCAGGTGGATGAATTGGGTTATATATAGATAGCCTGGTATTGCTTTTTGCTTTCAAGAACTTAGTTCGCAACGTTAAATAATTTCTGATGAACATGTGTTTTCTGAAGAAGGGACTAGAATACTGCTCTTCAGATATCCATACATTTCCATATCGCAGTGCAACTTAGGTGTTTCCTAACACCCTGTTACGATAATTAACATTATGATTTCCTTTATAAGTGAATGTAATCATTTCCAGTTTACTCCTGCACATGAGGGAGTACACAGAAATGTGCCCTTTGAAAGTGAAGGGAGGAAAACAGATTCTCTGTTCAAATTGGGCTTCTGCCCAGTTTGAACAGAGAATCACTCAGCTGGGGATGGCAGCTTTCGTGGCCTCTGGCTAACACAAACTCCTCAGTGGCTTTTCAGAACCACTTAGAATCAAGTTCCAGCAGGCTCAAAGTGGAAACTGCAGCTGCAGACACTGAGGAACACCTATGTGGTTCTAGACGAATGCTCACAGGCCCCTCATGATTTTAATTCTGCTTATGTTTTGTGCAGAATGTTGGAGGCAGGTAAAGAAGGGATGTTCCTCTTACCCAGTTTTCTCATCCTCATTTAAAACCCCTCAGAGTGAGATAAACCTTTTAGAGATTGCACAGGTATGCTCTGAAAAACACAGGTCAGAGATTGGGCTCAGCAACATCTTTGCCCTTTAAAAGACACAGAGCTAAACACAGAGTCTCCTTTATAAGTTTAATGGACCAACACAGGTAAATGAATCAACAGAACAGAAATGGTAAGAAGGCCAGGTTTGATAATTGTTCCTGAGTTCATGCTGAACATTTACACGTGGTGTGAACATCGATTCACGGTTAAAGCTTTTCCTGCTGGGGGACTTTACTAAGGCAAAAAATAGTATATTTTATGACTCTAAGAAGATTCTATAGGGTTAGGCCATGAAACATATGAAAGAAACGAAAAAAAAAAAAAGTCCATCAGAGATGACCTTAAGTAAAAAATGGGTTTTTAGATACCTGCTGAGGGACTTTACTAAGGCAAAAAATAGTATATTTTATGACTCTAAGAAGATTCTATAGGGTTAGGCCATGAAACATATGAAAGAAACGAAAAAAAAAAAAAGTCCATCAGAGATGACCTTAAGTAAAAAATGGGTTTTTAGATAAAGATAAGTGTTTTATGAGAAGGACTTATAAGCTTTTTCTGTGTCCAAAGTGTTTACGACCAGCAGAAATATCCATTTACTATCAGCGTTATCATAATTCCTACAGTTTACTTCAATTTTATCTTTCTTTTTTTGGAGAGAATTTTTGTTATAGGGTGCATGCACTCGCCAGAAAGAGAGACAGAGAGACAGAAAGTGAGAAATCATCCCCCAGGGGGGATGGCCACACCACAATTCCTTCTCCTCCATTCTCCTCTCGGGATCTTGGGCATGCACACACATGCGCTCAGCGTGAGTTTAAGCCACTGTGTCTGAGACTTGAAACATGGGAGTCCAGTGACACAGCCATTATGCCAACTGCTGGTCCCAGTTTATTTCAATTTTTAATCCTATAAACTTTGATGTAAATATAGAAAAGAAAATTAAGTATTCTTGCCAACTGAGAGACTAAAAGACCTTTGTAAGCATGTTAAAAACAAATTAGAGTTCAGTAATATGATTTAGAGAATTATAATATTAGCTAATTTGGCAATATAAATATATAACCCCCAAATTTACTTGATCCCTGTCTCCCCTTTTTACCAGTTATTCATTCATTAAATAATTATCCCAGGATGTCCATTTTTTTTTAGAGACAGATTTTTGCTATAGGTTATATATATATCTTGCTGGAGAGATAGAGAAACAAAAAATGAGAAATCACCCCTCAGGGGAGATAGCCAGGCTGCAATCCCTTCTCCTCTATTTACCCTCCAGATTTGGGGCACACCCACATGCTCAGTGTGAGTTTCAAGCCACCAGGTCTGGGTCTTGAACCACAGTTGACCTCGTGAAAGTCCAGCACCTTAATCACTGTGCTACGTGCTGGCCCCAGGAAGTCTATATTTTTAAAAGATATCCAATAAAGGAAAAGTCTTGAACCTTAATGAAAGCAAAAATCTTGAAGCCATTGTATGTTATGAATTGCTTTTATATAAAATCATGGCTCAAAAGTAAGTACATTTAGTTCGTAACAAACCAGCTAATTAAGCACATCTTTTTAAACATTTAATTTAACATGTATGTATTAGTATAGTGCTTTTCTTCTATACACTGATGTTTTTCTAGGTACTTTACAGATACACAGTTATGGAGTTTATGACTTCTATACCCATGTTTTCTAAAGCGTGAGACAGATCCTACAAACACATCTATAGTGCAACCTATTTTTTAAAATTTCATTTATTTATTTATTTTTAATTTTAGCAGAGAGGGAGAGAGAGAGACAGAAAGTGAGAAAGAAAGCTGCCAGGTTCAGGACTCGAACTGCGGTAAGCCATGTGGGAGTTCAGCACCTGTAATCATCATGCCACCTGCCAGCTCTGCAACATAGTTTTGATTGTATGCAATAATAGACCACAAAAGGTGGAAGAGGGCTGGAAAATGAGATTGACTCAGACATATATATCTTTGAACTCTTCATGGAAAAGAGAAGACCTAAGCAGAGCATCAGAGAGTAATTTAGAGAGCTATCGGGAATTCTGAGAGCCAGTAAGGAAGATTGTTGTGGAGTAGACAGCCTAGGCAAATGTGGCAGCAAAATGAGGAGCAGAAGATGGGACAGCATAGGGACCATCATGGCACAGAGAACGCACTATTGAGAAAGAGATTTTCATCAGTGTTATTGCTGATACAAATTGGTAAACCAGAAATAATATTCTGAGACTAAAGACTTAATGAGATAGGCAGCAACAGAATACTATAATATAAATGTTTAAAAATATTTTGGGGAGTAACAGCATGCAATTGTCATTTTTTTAGTAATTCACAAAACTTGTCATAAGAAAAATTTTCCCTTTTTGCAATAGATGAAAAAGAAGAGAAAATAGCAAAGATAAAACATTTTTATTGGCACCAGTTGGCGTAATAGTTATGTCTCTGGACTCCCATATAGTCAACTGCGGTTCAAGTCCTGAATGCAGTGGCTTAAAACTCACACCAAGGGTGTGTGTGTGTGTGTGCGTGTGTGTGTGTGTGTGTGTGTGTGTGTGTGTTTGTGCCACAAATCCCAAGACTAGAATGGAGAAGAGATTGCAGTATGACCATCACCCTTGGGGGGTGATTTCTTGCTTTCTGACTCTCTGGTGAGTACACACATCCTATACCCAAATCTCTCTTGAATAAATAAATAAAACATTTTTATCAATTAGATTGATGTGGCATATCTTCTTTACTTCCTTCCTCCTTTTTTCAAAGGTGCCTCTTCTACTCAAATACCTAAACATCCTATATACTTGATCAATCTGCAAAAGCAGACTACAGATGACCTGATCAACTATTAATACGATTTTACCAAACAAAAATACTACAATGAGGGGGAAGTAGTCTAGTTTTAGGATCTTTTTCTTACACTATCTTTCCTTTTTATCTTTTTCCCCCCAAATGAGCAAAACTACCACCAACTCACTCTACCCAAAAACATCCATAGAAAACCAGCCTAACTCACAGGATTGTTTCAATACTGCAAATACTTTGGATCACTTGGTAGTAGGAGATTGGAAAGGACAGAGTTGAGGCTGAGTACATCTACGTAGGCTGGAACAAACAGTTTCCATGTGAGCTGATGCTAGAGATAAAAGCAATAGCAGCAAAACAAACAAATAAAAAACCCAGGATAAGACATGTGAATAGTTAAACATCTAGGTTTCTTTGTTGTAGGCTTTTTTTTTTTAATCCCTTTAATAAGCTAATGTGGACCTTGTATGTAGCCTGGAAACTATATGAGCTGAATTCTACATGGTCAACCACAGGGTTCAAGTCCTGGACCCAGTGGCTTGAATAAAACATGGTACATCCATGTATGTGTATGCCCAAGCTCCTGCAAGGAGGAAGAAATGGAGGGGAAGGAATTGCAGCATAACAGTTCCCCAAGGAGGGTGATTCTCACCTTCTCTTTCTCTTTCTCTCTCTCAGAGCTCAGGTATCTTCTGGTAAACTAAAAGTAAATAAGATAATGTGTTTTATTATTGTCACTTAAGGTGAATCATTAGGCTAACATTAGTTGTACATAGAACCGTTATTCCAATAGGCATCTAATGTGACTAGTGTTCCATGGAACACAACTTGGGAAAGGGTGAGCAGATTATTCTATATCAGTAAATAAATGTGCCATTTTTGTTAGAGGAAGGAATATGGATGTATTCAAGATATATTAGATACTTGAAACTGGGACACATTCATTTAATCAAACACATACGTGCGCGCACACACACACACACGCACACAATTAGTGCTTATTCTATATCTGTTGATATACCTATGGCACCATTGACACCACAAGCATTAAGAAGATGAATTAAAACCCAATCTAAGTCTTGGGAACCAGCAGTTAGCGTAATGGCTATGTCGCTGGACTCCCACGTAGTCGACCGTGGTTCGTGTCCCGGACCCGGTGGCTTAAAAAAACTCACGCCGGGCGCGTGTGCGTGCGTGCCCAAGATCCCGAGAGGAGAATGGAGGAGAGGGGATTGCGGCGTGACCATCCCCCCTGGGGGGTGATTTCTCGCTTTCTGTCTCTATGTCTCTCTCTGTCTGGCCGGCAAGCGCACGCGCCCTACAGTGAAAAATCTCTAAAAAAAAAAAAAAAAAAAAAAATATACACAATCTAAGTCTCTGTGTAATTTACAATTGGGTTTAAGTTTCACAAAGAAGTTAAAGGATAACGTATACCTCTGGAAATAACATTCATAGAGCAGGTGGCATGTGCTCAGAGCCATAAAGGTGTTGGAGATGAACATAAAGGGTTTCCAGGCAAAAGAAACAGCATAAATGAAAGTCTACCCAAGGCTTCTGGGCGGCCGGGGTGGGGGTGGGGGATGGAAAGGAACCCTAGCTCGGCTGCCTGAATATAGCATGCGTTGAAAATTAAAGATGAGAAAAAGAATTTCATCTTATCTAAATACCAGACACTGAATGTCATGATAAAGAGTTTGAAAGTCATTCTCTGGATAGTGGTAAGTTGTAGGTTTGTGAACTGTGACATCATTATAAGGCAGAAACTTTGAGGACTTCATGAGGTCAGTATTATTTATCTTCAATTAAGATAGTGGAGGTAGATAGACCTTATGTGCTGAGGTGTTTTGTTGATGTCAGTTTGATGAGATTCATATACTTTTTAATGTTTACCTTCTATAAAGAAACTTTCCTGTTAAACTATGTCACAGAAAAAAGTAATTGCTGATACTTTGTCTTTAAACAGATGAACAAATTGCTGCCGAGTATCTGCTTTAGGAAGACGTTTTGATGACACACTGAATTAAATAGATATTTAGCAAATGCCACTGCAATTGGGAAAGTCATAGCTACATAAGCGGCCCTGTGAGGACAAGTATATGCTTATATTGTATGAAATTAAAATAGAAATACAATAGTTTAGAACACAGAAGAGGAATGCAGATTGACCATTGTCAGCTAAGAAAAAGAGAGCCAAGTCTTGATAGATAGGGAAAATTCAGAAGCAGAGAGCAAGCATTGGGTTAACCTGGGAGGAGAAAGCAGGAGCAAAGCTGTGGCATTAAATGTTGCACGGTTCACCTGGCATTTGGGAGGAACAGGCAGGTGTTCGACATGACAAATAAGGATTTTTGTTGAGTTGAAGTACATTAAGGGACTATAAGGCACATTATAACAACAAGGAATTACAATTCAGAGAAGAGTAGAACATTTTTAGATCTTTTTAAAAAAGTTACCCAGAGTTTTTCCATGGTGCATGAGATAAATGTTACTTTTAGGAATGATTACATTGCCACCAAGAGAATTTCTAAACAATGTTCCATGGAGACAGAACACTGTTCTTTTTTTTTTTTTTTTTTTGACTTTGGTGACTTGACTTTCTAGTCTAAATAGGCAATACAGCAGTTATGTTTTAGACAAACAGCAGGTACATTTTAGACTCGTGTACATTTGCTTTTAAGAATGGATGATGTTATATATACAGATTTGATAGTTTATAGTATATAAACATATTATGTCTAGATCCTATAACATGTAATATTATAATTACTGAATTAAGAACAGACCATGTATTTTTCATTGTTTTTAGACAGGGTCTCACTATGTTATGATCTCCCTGACTTTGCCTTTCTGTAAGCTAGAACTCTAAGCATGTGCTGTCACCCTCAACTTTTTCAAATAAGTCTAAGTTGCCACACTGAGCTATAATCCTCTTGTCTCTGCTCCCTAGTACATGACTATTGGTGAGCACCACCACCACACTCCACTGCTGTAGGGCAGGAAAAGAACCCAAGCTTCCCATGTGGCCTTGTCTTGCTAGATGGCAGTGTATAGTAGCATGTGCTACCATACTGAGCTATAGGCCATGTATTTTTTTTTTCTTTTGAAAGGCAAAGGTCATTAATAAAGTAGGAATGAAAGTACACTCTTGAGAGAGAGGAGTGGGCCTGAGTGGACAGGGACAGAGTCACTTAAAAAGCCCCAGCAGTTACCTTAAGTGAGGTTTATTTTTTTTTAATCTAGGTCGGGCTGGTTAACCATTGGCTGGACTACTTGATTGTTCTCCTCTCATTGGCTCTATGAAATATAGCTGAGTCCACTGATTTACCTCATTGGCTATATCAAATGTGTCTTAATCAGCTAGATATCCCTCAGTAATTTCCTGCCTACACTACCATGGATGGGGAATTGTCTACCCTGCTCAGGTTTTTCTATCTCGTTACATAAGCAGATGTTCCAGCCCTTCTTACCTGCTTCCATTTGCTGGCTTTTTTCCTGCCTTATTTCCCCCCGAGAGGCTTGATCCCCATAAATCTTTTGGAGAGTTGAAGGTGGATGGCCCATCTTCTGTAACTGCTTCATGCTGGAAAGTGGCGTTGACCCTATTATCAGGGATCACAGAATTCTAGCCCTATCTGATCTTGGAGGGACAGCAATGTTAGGGGCAGGTGGCTGAGATGATGCTGGGGTGTGTTGTTGAGAGGGCTGTCATTGGTGTTGGATAACTTGCTGTAGGATTTAGCGAAGGTCCCTAGGGCTTAATATCCCTGTTGTATTGTCATTTGCAATTTTATAGCCTCTAAGTGAGAAGATAAAACTTGGTTAGGAGATTTAAGAGTCAGGGCCCAAAAGGAAGGATGAGAATTAGCATTGACAGATGTCCCAAGACAGGCAACAGTCAAAGGAACCAGTTTCAGAATTTTAACCAGATTCCTCATGAATCTAAACATTGTATACAGTTATCTTAGATAAATCTGTAATGTTATCTTGGTTTACCCCCCAAATCCTGGGGCTATTTTTTTCCTATATTACACATATGCTGTACTTAAATTCTTTTTCCTGATTTATATGGTTATGAATGCAGGAATATACAGAACTTAGATATTTACAGAAGACATTGGAAATATTCCTGGTGTTTTAAGCCTAGAATGCTAGAAAACATATTTTTATGCCTTGTACAAGAATCCATTTTCAGATATTTATCATTCTTAGTTTCTTTTGTAAAATATTTTTAAGGAATATGCTTCAGAATCACATGCTATTATATGTCCCTTACTAATAAAAACACTTCCCTAAATTACTAATTAAAATTAGAAATCATAATATTTTATTAATAGTTTGGTAAGCTGCACTTAATAGATATTTTGAAGATGACTTTCTAACTAATAGTCACTGATAGTCTATTATCATCAGGCATACCTGAATTACTTTACAGGAAGTACCTCATTTAAAACTCTAAAATATTAATTTGTCCCTTTTTTGACAGAGGAGATTATCGAAGTGTAGAAAGATGGAATTATTTGGCCAAGGTCACACAATAGGTTAGGTGTTGGAATTTAGATTATGACCTAAAAACATACAATTGTCACCAGAATATCATCAGGAATTTATAAACAAAAATAATTGAATCGATTAATTTATTAAATTAGTATTTTGACAAATTAAGAAAATAATCAAATATGTATCAGAACCCTACGGCTCATTACATGCTTTATATACATCATGTCAGTTAAATTTTCTGTTGAGTTAATTCTATTCGTGTTACAGGTAAGAATTTTTTTTTTTTTTTTTTTTTTTTAGTGTAGACCTGAAAAGGCAGTCAAACCTTGAGATAATTTGGGATAACTATAACAGAACCACAGAATACTGGGTTTTCTGGAAAGTCATGATACATTTTTGCATAGAAAAACAGAATAATGTGTCATGACTTTTCCCATGACATAATATTATGTACTATAGAGTCTGGGAAAGGTACCTAAGCAGAATTAGATTTTTATTTTCTTTTATTTTATATTTCAGTTTGTGCTCTTTTCCTGTTCAACAATATAAGTATTTGCTTCCATACTATTTCTCTGTAGCCTAATGAAGTTTCGAAATTTTTCTGTATATGATTGCTAGTTTTCAATTACCGAGAATCTACCATTCTGATTGAAAGGCACTTGTCTCGTCCCTCATCAATTCTTCTCTATTTCGGAGGCATTGCTGTCACAAGTGATGATGTCTGATGTTTGAACTTCATAGGATGATTGTACCCAGGGGCATTTTAGGCAGCTGTGTTTGGTGTCTCATGGACATTAAAAGTAATGCCCTCCCATAGCTTCCTAACAAAGTACTAGTCATATAGTAAGTACTATGAATCCATCCAGTGCTTTATCATTATTCTACTTACTTTGATTTATTCTTTAGTACTTCAATAGCACAATACCGCTAACCCCGGTTTGTTGTGTTCACTGTAGCTATGCATTGAGTTGAGTGCTCTGCAGCTATTTTTCCTTCAATAATAACATCTTCCTTGTCTTGTATCCTGGAGCAATTTTGGATTTGCTCATATTCCTTCTGTTTGTCCTTTGGTTCCAGCATTTGTTTGCATTCATTTGTAATAAGCTGCTTTTTATTTTTTTTTGGACTTTAAGCCAAGCCACTTAAATTATCTAAATGTGTCAATACATCCTACAGGATGTCTTATTTCATTTCTGAGATAATTCTGCTTTTTAATTTTATAGTACAAGGACTTGTGAAACCTATTGTAAACCTAATTTGAATAATTTTTTATTCAATTAGATGTTTGATGTGTTGTCTCACAAATGAATTTTTTTGAGGCTTCCTTTCATGTTTGCTTCCTATCTTTAGATCTGAGCAAAATGAACAGAGCCATCTTTTGTGAAAGATATGCTTCAGTTGAGGTTATTTTTAAATCGAGTAAGGTGAGAAAATGGACTTCTCTCAGATTCATGCTATTTACACATAATTAATCCTAAAGTGCCATTTGGTATTTGGAAGTGCATTAGTTTTTTTCTTTCTTTTTTTTTTTTTCTTAATTTTCCAAAGCTATATGCCATCTGTAGAAATGTGTGTGTGTGTGTGTGTGTGTGTGTGTGTGTGTGTGTGTGTGTTTCAGAATAAGGGGAATAAAACATGGTAATTTGTCGCTAGCCACTGGGGACTACAAGGAAACCAAGCATGTTCGTGCTGCTGGGCTTCTTCATTTTTAGGCATATTGTTTTTTAGCCATCTATTTTTAATACAAGAATACATTTTAGAGTAGAGGCTGGTCTATGACTGTTGCCAAAGCAATTATGTAGCCAGCTGTAAAATTAGCTTAAGATTTGTATTTGTTTATTTTTCTGCCACCCCAGAGAATGCCTTCCACTAGTGGTTAGAGAGTGGGAATTTCTAGTATTCAACATAACAAAATTCAAAATAGAAGAAACATAATTAATAACTATGCTTTATACATATGATTTTTTTCACTTGATTTGACAATAGAACACTGCACTCTACTCCTTTTAAATGAGCTTTCAGCAAATCTGCTATGTCTATTTTCCAAAACGACTGTTTTCTCCATGTGAGAGGCATCGCTTTCACAAATCACAGCTTTGCTCTTCCTATAGTGAAGCTTCCTTGGTATGCTGAGTGACTGTGTCACAGTCTTAGGTTATTCACACTACATGCACTCCCTTGTTTAATTGTTTTCCGTGCATGGAATGCCTTGTGCAATTTGGAAACAGACATGCTTCAGAAAAGAAAACAGAGAAGTGTGGAATCTGGCCTTCCAGTTCCTTCTTGTATGTCCTGTACATCTTTCTTCAACTTTTGGTCTCTTTTTAATATACTTTAAGCCCATCAAGACTTCTTCTAATCTCAAATATCCAATGCTTTTTTTTTTTTTTTTTTTTTTTGTGGGGGGGGGTGTGAGATTGTTTTTTTTGTTTTTTTTCTTTTTTTTTGCTGTAGGGCACATGCGCTCTCCAGAAAGATAGAGAAAGAGAGACAGAAAGCAAGAAATCACTTCCCAGGGGGGATGGCCACACAGCAATCCCTTCTCCTCCATTCTCCTCTCGGGATCTTGGGCTCACAAGCACACACACCCAGCATGAGTTTAAGCCACTGGGTCTGGGACTCGAACAGCGGTCGACTACACGGAAATTCAGTGACATAGCCATTACGCCAACTCTTGGTCCCAAATACCCAATGATTTTAAACTTTGCTAATGTGTTTGTTTACAAATAGATTTTTCTCATACTTTGTTATTTAAGTCCTAACATGTATAGTCTTGCAAATATCCTCATTCCTTTCAGTTTCAAGGATGTTAAAACTTGTTTATTTTTTCACTCCAACGTGGTATACTCCATAAAGATGAAATCTGGGCTTCAAGGACCAAATGTGAAGAGGTTCTCTTTTCTTTTCTATTTAAATTAGTATCACTGATCTTACTTTTAGCCTCTCTGTAACTTTGGTTGCCTTTATTCATCGCACTTTATCATTCTGCATTTTCTTTGTACTTCTTTAGAATGCAGTCATTATTTTTGGTGACTTTAACTATCTGTAAAAATATTTCTGAAGGTTTTTGTTTGTTTGTTTTTTGTTTGTTTGTTTGTTTGTTTTAAATCTCTTAGATTGAAGACTGGCATCAAATGCTGATAAAGTTAAAAAAAGGGTATTAGATTTAAACATTTGTCTTTAATTTTTGATCTGTGTTTAGCAAGTGAAAAGTTAATTTAAGCACCAATTAAGGTGAAAGGGCTGATGGGAGTCATTGAAGTATGAAAGTGTTCCCTATTCTTTACTGAGTTCAGAAGAATATGGTGCCAGATAAGGCATTTTAATTTGCAGGAGCCACCTACCAGAAGAAAAAGAAAAAAAAATGTAGGTTCTAAGAAATGGAAGAATATTTTTTTTTTCCTCTATGAATATCAAACATTGTGTACTTGAAAGGTGAGGTCCAATGAAGATGTTGTTTCTTGACTAAGGTGTTGGTTTAAACATAAAACTAACTGTAAGATGCCCAGAGGGAGAGACTGGAGTAAAAATGATCTGATTGCTTTCACAAATCTCTGAAGCTTGGAATGGGCAGAATGCAGGCACATTTTCCCAGAGGAAACCTCTAAAAACCTGTTTAACTGAAGCTGGTGACTTTAAGGCTTATGTAAGCTCATACTGTCTTGTTCTTTGACCATTTCTGACTCAGGATTCTCCTTGAATTTAAAACCACTTTGGGAACTGTCTCTATGTCTCTCTTTGTCTGTCTGGTGAGCGCATGTGCCCTATAGCGAAAAACCTCTCAACAAAAAAAAAAAAAAAAAAAAAAGGTTTCAAGGAGAGGAAATAATATAATGGTACTCAGATTTTTCTTAATTTACTTCCTATTAAACCTAATATTGCTATTTATAGCATATAGTAGTCTTTTTTTGTTATTTTAAATATAAATCTATTTTTGGATGGTTCAAAGAATATATATCTGACTTTTCTCTCTTTCTACTAACACATTTTTAATAAAATGTTAGATTTATCTAAGACTTTGAACACCAAGTATTATTGTAGGTCTTCATGTATATTCTCTTATTTAATCTACTCCAATCTGTGAGGTAGATATTATTTTCATATTTGGCTTTTATCAAACTATTACAGTATGTAAAAGGAATCCAGTATCAAGTGATGAAGTGATGACAGCTGCCTGAATTGTAGAAGAGCATTCCAAAAATATACATAACTTTAGGAATTTGGAAAATGTCACCATGTTAAAGTTTTTGTCTTTATTATGCCAGAGGACATGTATACACTCATGAAAGAGAGAATGAGACAGAAAGACAGAAAGGAAAACAAACAAACAAACAAACAAAAAATACCCTTCAACAGGGCTTGGACATTTCACTATCATTTTTGCCTCTAATTCTCCATTCTGTCAGGATCTTGGGTATGTCCACCTATGCCTGGATTGTGGGCTGCCCGGCCTGAGACTTGAACTCTGGTTCACCATTGAGGGATATAACTTCCTCTGCATAGTGTTTAACTCCTGCACTATGGAGAAATTCCAGCCATATTAATAAAAACAGTATTTGTGAAACTATGAAATTTTCTTTAGGATTGTGTTCATCTTCTGTTGCTTTGAACATTCAATCTTTAGAAGTCTCTGTACAATACTGATTTTGAAGATAATTTATCTGACATAGTAGTATAATTTTTCATGATTTACTTTTACTTTGTCTACAAATTAGAACTAAAGGTACTACACTTAATCTAAAGTTACCCATGATGACAACATATGTAAAACAAAAGCATTTCAAAATTAAGTAATATCAAAAACAGAAGAAACTGACATTTCCCTTTATTCACTCTTAATATTTTAAAATTCACTTATTTCTTCCATGAGTGAGGAAGATAGAAAGAGAGGAAGAGAGGAAGAAACAGAGACAGGGTCTTCATGCCTTCATGCATCCCCAGTGTTGCCTGACCCAGATCACAGGCTTGGAACTGTCCCTGCCATGCCGAAGGTCTCTGTGTATGAACCCAAGACCTTCCCCATGTGAGTCCAATTGCTAAAAAATAAAAAAAAAAAAAAAAAAAAAAAAGGTTTCCAGGAGAGGAAATAATATAATGGTACTCAGATTTTTCTTAATTTACTTCCTATTAAACCTAATATTGCTATTTATAGCATATAGTAGTCTTTTTTTGTTATTTTAAATATAAATCTATTTTTGGATGGTTCAAAGAATATATATCTGACTTTTCTCTCTTTCTACTAACACATTTTTAATAAAATGTTAGATTTATCTAAGACTTTGAACACCAAGTATTATTGTAGGTCTTCATGTATATTCTCTTATTTAATCTACTCCAATAAATGAGGTAGATATTATTTTCATATTTGGCTTTTATCAAACTATTACAGTATGTAAAAGGAATCCAGTATCAAGTGATGAAGTGATGACAGCTGCCTGAATTGTAGAAGAGCATTCCAAAAATATACATAACTTTAGGAATTTGGAAAATGTCACCATGTTAAAGTTTTTGTCTTTATTATGCCAGAGGACATGTATACACTCATGAAAGAGAGAATGAGACAGAAAGACAGAAAGGAAAACAAACAAACAAACAAACAAAAAATACCCTTCAACAGGGCTTGGACATTTCACTATCATTTTTGCCTCTAATTCTCCATTCTGTCAGGATCTTGGGTATGTCCACCTATGCCTGGATTGTGGGCTGCCCGGCCTGAGACTTGAACTCTGGTTCACCATTGAGGGATATAACTTCCTCTGCATAGTGTTTAACTCCTGCACTATGGAGAAATTCCAGCCATATTAATAAAAACAGTATTTGTGAAACTATGAAATTTTCTTTAGGATTGTGTTCATCTTCTGTTGCTTTGAACATTCAATCTTTAGAAGTCTCTGTACAATACTGATTTTGAAGATAATTTATCTGACATAGTAGTATAATTTTTCATGATTTACTTTTACTTTGTCTACAAATTAGAACTAAAGGTACTACACTTAATCTAAAGTTACCCATGATGACAACATATGTAAAACAAAAGCATTTCAAAATTAAGTAATATCAAAAACAGAAGAAACTGACATTTCCCTTTATTCACTCTTAATATTTTAAAATTCACTTATTTCTTCCATGAGTGAGGAAGATAGAAAGAGAGGAAGAGAGGAAGAAACAGAGACAGGGTCTTCATGCCTTCATGCATCCCCAGTGTTGCCTGACCCAGATCACAGGCTTGGAACTGTCCCTGCCATGCCGAAGGTCTCTGTGTATGAACCCAAGACCTTCCCCATGTGAGTCCAATTGCATTACCACTACACCACACATAGACCCCTAAATTACTCTTCTAATGATCCGTTTGTTTCCTTGTGAACAGGCTGAAGAGCATGAAGATATATGAGAGTTTAGAGTCAATAAATCAGATTTAAATGAATAATATGAAACTTGAGGTTTTGTGATTTCTTTACTTCATTTTTTGTGAGGCAGGTTTATTTGCTGTGTCAAGCTTCCATTCTTAATTGGCAGTAACTGAATATTGGTTCTGTTGTTATAATCATTTTTATATACTGAGTAAGACAGATGCATAGTAGTTGAGTTTTTTTTTTTTCTTTTTCTATTTCCTTCCTCTCTAATTCTTGATGCACTGTATTCACTTTAATTCACAGTACAAGGCCTAATCAGTTCTGGTCATTGGTTCAAGTAAGTTCTGGCACTCTTGTAGTGAATAACTATTAACTTTAAACACTATAATAATACACTGTGGAGATTTATCAATTCATTATCATTCATATGATGGCAAGATGGCAAAACAGAATTTACTATGAAGACATTTAATGCCTTGGTGAATTGTTTTTGTGTTCAGTAGTATCTAAATATAAAATTCAAATTCAACCTTTTGTAACAAATAGACCTATTAGAATTGGCTGCCTTTCAAGAGAAAGGTAGAACTTCAAGACTTGGTAGGCTGCCTGAGATGCAACATGTCTTTACGGTATTGTAGGAGAGGGAAAGTATACACATTAGGTCCCCAAATTATTCCATGAACTGAAATAATGTATAAAGTCCAGTGTAAAGCAATATGAAGGACCCACTAATGTCTTTACATGTGTAAATAGCTGTACGTTGTTAGCAGCAAATTACAAATAAATGAGAGACAGATTCCTTTTTAAGAATCTAGATACAAACATATGGGATGACATGGAAAAGACTGGGTAAAACGTGATTCTTATGGTAAGTGGGAATTTTTTTCCCTGGTTGACATTTAAAAATACATAGTGCAGTTCTTTTCACTGAAATAGACCCTAGAATGGAAACTGCCCAAATCCTCTAGCATAGATAAGGAGGAAAATGTTTAAAGCATCTCTTCTCTCTGTGCTCTGTATGCCTTTATGTCTGGCATTGTGCGCACTCTGTGAGAACCCACTCGTGTTGATGTTTACGAAACAACAGGGTGCACAGTTTCCTGCCACGGTGCCTAGGGACATAAGCATAACATATGCTTGAATAGTCCAAATTTGTTAGGAAATACACATGGATCTACATCTAATATGAAATTAATTTTTCACACACACAGAGTTCTGCAACCAGATTTCTACACAGTGGGTTGTGATATTGTATTCTCTCCTTTATGAGCCATGTGTTTGAATTATGCTACTTGAATTATCAAAGTCATCTTGCTGTTTGAATGCTGCTGGCATCATTTTGAAAAAAAAAATTGTAATCAAGTCTAGCTCCTTTAGGGGAGATGTTGATACTGCCCCTGTAGGTGGTACAATAGATGTTAGTTGCTTGAAGTTATCATTTTTTTTTTTAATTTCTTGTACTCATGAAGCATCAATATTCCAAGAGAAACCAAAATTCTGATATGTTATCATTCTCTCTCTCTTTCTCTCTCTCTCTCTCACACACACACATAGGCACAATTTTGTACATATATTATCTGATTTTTCACCACTAAAACACTGATGGAACGAGTGTTCTATG
>NW_006160180.1:908200-915537 GCF_000334495.1 Tupaia belangeri chinensis | reverse complement strand
CACCCACACCCGGGGGGGGGTGGCCATGCCGCAATCCCTTTGCCTCCATTCTCCTCTCAGGATATTGGGCATATATGCACACATGCCTGGCATGAGTTTTAAGCAGCCTGGTCCAGGACTTGATCCGTGGTCGACTATGTGGGAGTCCAGTGATGTAACCATTCTGCCATCTGGGGTCCTAAAAACTCCATGAACTTTTAAAAATTGAGATAGTTCAAGAATTTTATGGAAAATTTGGTACTTACAGAAACCTTCAAGTTTCCAGATGCCCAGTGAAATGAGTCTTATTTAGTCAAGTGAGTCTTTTATACAATTTTAGCCCCCTCAAAAATCACACCAGGTAGAGTTTACCTTGCATCTATCCTCAGTGAAATATTACCCCAGGTAGCCTCATTCATTTCATTTATTTTTCATAGGTGTATAGTAATTATTATCACGTGATGGCTATGTAAAGAGTTCTGTGTATTAGTATAAAACACAGTGTTGTCCTTGGTTTTAGTTTAGCCTAGTCTTGTTATTTTTTTTTTGAGTTTACATTTAACCACTGTACATCTTTATAATGTACAACATGGCTTTGCTCATCATGAATACAGTGCATATTAGTCAAGTCAAAGATGGTACCATATGTACTATCATCAACAGACAAGTTCTCATTTTTATGTCTATTAAATATATTGTTTGTTTGTTTGTTTTTCCTGATTCTCTCCCTCTCACCACCTATAAACCAATCCTATTACCCCCTTCCATAATGTCTTTAGTATGATGATAAATGCTGGTGAGGCTGTGGTGAAAAGGGGACCCTCCTACACTCTTGGGAATGTGAATTAGTACAACCATTGTAGAGAATAATATGAAGGTTGCACACAAACCTACAAATAAAACTACCATACAACCCAGTAATTCTACTCTTAGGTATGTACCCAGAGGATAAGGAATCCCTCAGTCAAAAAAACACTTGAATGTATATGTTTATTACAGTATTATTTACAATTGTTAGAACATGAAATTAACCCAGATGTCTAAGGACAGACAAGTGGACTGAAAACAATGTGGCACATGTACTATATGGAATACTATTCAGCCTAAAAGACAATGAGACCCTGACATTTGATAGAAAGTGGACAAATATGGAAAATGTAATGCTAAGTGAAGCAAACAAGACTTTAAAAGATTGGCATTGTATGTCCCCACTCAATATATAGTGAATGTCTATGCTCTACAGCAGAAATTGAAAGATTGGAAGGATAATAACAGAGAGGGCAATGGTAGATAGTAGCCTAGCCTTATTTTTAATATTGACTGTGGTAAAGATCCACAGTGTGCCTATTATATCTGCATGTTGTATGAAGTGAAACTTACAATGTAGATGACAGAATCAGGATAAAGAAAATCTCTAAATGACTACAATAAAAAAAGACTAAGAAAAAAAATACAGCCTTGTGAATGATGCTCAAGATATGAATTAGATCTAAAGAGAAATATAAATAGAAAATGCATTTGACCTAGCTTTTTAGTGACTAAAATAGTATGATGTAGAGGATTAAATTGATCATAATCTATCATAATCCAGCATGTATAGATTGTTATTGAAAATGAAAATATTCTTTTAAACCAGATTGAGAAATTCCAATATTAAATAATTTCACAATATGACTTCATATTAGGTTGGTCAAATTATATTTAGAGTTTTATATTTAATTCTGAGCAACCAAATGTCAAGGATGCATTATTGGGGGGGGTGTATATTAAAAGGAAAAACTTGACTAGAAGAATCTGGACACCATTTCCTTCATTAACCAGGGATGATATGTTAGAAACAAGAAGACTTGAGAAACCGGGGGTGACGATGTGGGGGGAGCTATGTTTGTTCAATGTATCTTCAAATATTAAAAAGATTATCTTGAGGAAGTGGAGGGAACTAATCTATGGCATTCCGTAGGATCAGTGAATGGAGATTAGGAGAAAAGCCTGGAGCATTAAAAGAAAAATCTTTAGAGCAAAGAGAATTGTTACACAATAGAACAGGTTGACTTGATAAGTAATGAACTCCTTGTCCTTAGGAATTTGTTCCTCATATTAAAAAGTAAATTGGACTATTTGACATTCAATATTTCTTCCATTTCAAATGCTTAAGGTTTTACACTTAAAATGTAAAATGATGTAGTAGGAGAAAAAATAGCTTATGCATATTTTAAATGTATAAAAATTGGCTTTCCCCATACAATTTAATTTTAATTTTTAAATATTTTTGTAGATAATCATGGTGATGTATAGCAGGCAATTTTTTTTTTTTGAGAGGTTTTTGCTACAGGGCACATACACTTGCCAGAAAGACAGAGAGAGACAGAGAGACAGAAAGCGAGAAATCGCCCTGCAGGGGAGATGGCTACGTCACAGTCTCGTCTCCTCCATTCTCCTCTCAGGATCTTGGGCACGCATGCACACACCTCCGGCATGAGTTTAAGCCACCGGGTTCGCGACTTGAACCACGGTTGACTACAAGGGAACCCAGTGACATAGCCATTACGCTAACTGCTGGTCCTAATAGCAATTTTAACAACAATGAAAAAAGACATACAAAAAAAATTCATGCATTTTGCTTATTAAAAAAACATAAAAGTTTGAGTCAGCCAGTGGTTTGGTGATTTGGGCAGCTGGATCCCACATGGGTAAGTTCGTGGCTCAAGTCCTATACCAAGCCACATGAAAAACATGCCAGAGGGTGTGCTTGTGTGCTCAAAATCCTGAGAGGACAATGGTAGGGAAGAACTGGCAGTATAACCATCCCCCAAGAAGGTGATTTCTCACTTTCCTTTTTTTTTACTCTAGTGAGTACATATACCCTGTAACAAAACTTTAAAAAAAAAAGCATAATAATAAACTAAATTAAATTGAAATGGGCAAAATTCTATTAAGACAAAGCTTAAATCAACTTTTTTTTAAGTTTATTTATTTTGATGATGAGTGAGAGAGAGAAAACCCTAACAGCACCTTGCTGTCACAATATATTTCAAGCCTTCAGCCAGTCCCAGATCAAGAAAAATTATGTACCTGGCATCTCAAGGAGGTCTCTGGGCTTGAACAGAAAACGTTTCCTGTGGGATTGCCTTACAGAGTGTCATGTTTTACCACTGCAATATTGTCTGACCCCTGACTTAACTTCTCTGTTAACTTGTCAAGGCAATGTTTACCAGAATGAATGAATGAGTGAATAAGATTTATAATATTTAAAGGTAACTTTAAAGAATGTGTCTATCTAGGGCTGACCCTGTAGCACAATGGTTAAGTATTGTGCACTGGAAGCTAGATCCCACATAGCTGACTATTCTTTGAATCTCAGCCCTGTCAGCTTGATAAAACAGTAGGTGCGTCTAGGTGCATGACCAGAATTCTGACAGGATGATGAAATGGAAGAAAAAGAATGGCAGCATGAATGTGTCCCATGTAGGGGTGCTCTCTCCCTCTCTTTTTGTCTCTGGTCAGTGCACACGTTTTCTGGCAGTGACAAAAGATTGTGTTTACATACACATTAAGAGGTTCGATATTATACCTGAAGTTTGGAAATCATTAGTCTGTATGTTGCCATCATACCTTTAACCACTGGAATTTATTCCAAGTCTTAGAGGTATTGTTACCAAAAATATGTCAATTTTGTAATTGACATATTCCAATAAATTATAAGTAGAGAGAGGAGTATAATAGAATGTATAGTGGGATGGTTAAAGATCCATATGGATCCTATATGGCTGACTGTGTAGTTCAAGTCCCATACCTGGTGTCAAAAAAACAAACAAACAAACAAAAATACTGGGTATGTGTGCCTAATATATCAAGAAGAGATTGGGGAAGAAGGGATTTCAGCATGGTCACCCTCCCTGGGGTGGGAGGTTTTTTTTTTTTTTTCTCTTTTTCTCTTCTCTCTTTGTCCCTTTCTGATGAGCACATGTACCCTATGGCAAAATAAATAAACAAATTAATAAATTTGAAAAGGAGAAACTAATGTATGTGTTTTGTCATCTTAAAATCACTCTTTGAAGCCAGTAGGTGGTTAAGGCGCTGGACTCCCACATACCTGACCATGGTTCAAGTCTTGGGTCTGGCATCTTGAAAATCATACTGGGAGCATGTGCATGCATGCCCAAAATCTCAGAAGGAGAATGGAGTAGAAGGGATTTCAGTATGGCCACTGCCCCTGAGGGGAGGATGATTTTTTACTTTCCCTCTCACCATCTTTCTCCAGCAAGTGCCCATACCCTATGGCAAAAATCTGAAAAAAAAAAAAAAAACAAAAAAAACTTTGGGCTGACCCTGTAGCCTAATGGCTAATGGCACTGGATTCCAAATGACTAACTGTGGGTTGAATCTCAGTCCCAGACACTTGAAAAGCATGTCAGGTATGTGTGTATGTGCATGCCCAACATCCTGACAGGACGGAAAAATGGAGAGAAAGAGCTGTGGCAGGACCACTACCCACTGAGATCTCCTTTCTCTCTCTCTCTCTTTCTCTCTCTCTCTTTCTTCCTGTCTCTTTGCCTTTCTATGTCAAGTGTACATGACCTCTGGCAATACAAAAATAATAATAATAAAATCACCTTATCAAGTAGTTCATCTTCAGTAGAGACCAGGAACTGCGTTGAAGGACAGGTTACTATAGGCAGCCTCGAACCATGACTGACAATTCTAGGTCAGATCTAAAAATGGCACCGAATCTATGATCATTTTCCTTGAATTAATTCAATCAAGAGTGGTTTGATTAAATGAATGTGAATTCAGTGCATAGTCAGTCAAGCAAGACTCCCACATTTTATTCTCCCATAGCATATTTTCTACTACTTTATGTATGGATCTTTAATGTAGTTTTTAAGTGTATATTCACCATGGTAGTTTTTTAATTCCTGAAAGAAAACTTTATTTTCCTCATGTTTTAAATCTCCACAATTCTTAGCAAAGTGTCTGGCAAATGGTATCTATTCAATAACCAGGTAAACAATTTATTTTTCCCGCTTCCCCCTTGAAGAGAACAGAATTCATCAGCTATAATTCATTCAACTTCTGCTATACCTTTCTGTGGTATGTCCCTTAATCATCGTACTTAATAGCGTATTGACTTCACCAGCAGATTTCACAAGTCCAGTATCCATCATAGACCTTTACTTTACTCTGGGTTTATGTCCATGATGTTTTTCCTCACATGATGACAGAAATATGATATATATCTTCTATAGGACAAGTACCATATTTCTGTTCTCACGGTTCCTAATAATTTTTATTGCATATGGTTGGTATTCTTCAAATATTTACTAAAAATATGTATAAGGAAGGTACATCAATATATTTGTGTAAGTATATCTATAAAAGAATATGAACACCAAGGCCAATAATTATAAATGATTCTTGTATTCCAATATAATTATATATTATTGTCTATAAAAAATTTGATGATGACTTGAAAATGAGTTAGTCAGTATTATCGAAATTCACCATGTAAATAAATGTAATTATAAAACTAATTATAGTATTTTGTCATGGTAAAATTACCTAATTTGCCCAGTTGTTCTGTTATCTTCACAGACTAGTATTGAATTTAGCCATGCTAAATTTGTACTGCACATTATATTTTAGCAGCAGTGTCAGGAACCCATTATTAACTGTCAGATGTCATATTATATCAGTGAAATTTGAATCACTCATTGCATTTTGGCATTTATATTATGACAGTAAATCAGTCTAGGAAACCTATTTAGAGAGATATTTTAATTTTAGCCAATTAATTTTTTAAATAATATATTTCTGCAATCTACCAATTATATTTATAGGAACACCTACTATAAAGAAAGCTTTTAATTAATTAGAATCAAATTAATGGGAACTCACACTTACTTGTTCACCAATATACAGAAATAACAGAAGGGCAGACTTTTTTTTTTTTTTTTTGGCATAACGCACATGCTCTAGACAGAGAGAGAGGGCAACCCCCCAATGAAGTGTAGTCATACCACAATCTTTTTCCCTACTTTTCTCCTTCCTGTCAAGTTTTAGGGCAGGCACACACATGCATTTGTCATGTTTTTCAAGCCACCAAAGCTGAGATTTGAAACATGGTAGACTATGTGGAATTCAGCTCTCAAGGCCCAGCACTTAACCACTGCTCTAAGAGCCTGACCCAACAAGAGACATTTTATAATTAATTTTAAAAGGAACAACATGGTTGTTAAAGTGGTGGATCCCACAAGGCCAACTCTCTGCTACGATTTCTGGACCGGGTAACCTGTAACACACTGAATGCATGTGTGTGCATGCCAAAAATCCTGAGAGAAGGATGGAAGTAGAAGGGGTTATGGTGTGACCATCACCCCGGTGGGGGTGGTTGCTAACTTTCCCTCTCTCTGTCTCTCTAGGGATAGTGCACATGCTCTATGGCAAAAATATCTAATACATATATACATACATAACTAAAACAACAAAAAATGAAAGAAGGATTAAAAACCATTATTTAGATTTTTTTCCAAAATGTTGATCATTTTTGGTGAAATCAGAGACAACTCTACGGCATAGTAGTAATAGGTTGCTCTGGAGGAACTGGATTCCACAGGGCAACTGCAGTTCAAATTCCTAGCCTGGTTCATCTATTCCACATTTAACACAAATGCAAGTGCCCTAGACCTGACAGGCTGGAGGACTGGAACAAGTGGATCCTGGTATGACCAGACACTGTACAGGGTGCTTCTTGTTCTCTTTCTCTCTCACTCTTTCTCACATGTGTGCACACATACTCTATCATGCATGAAGAAATTTTTAAAATGCAGTAAAGTTAGAAAAGACTCATCTACTGTTCTGTACTTGGCCCCTCCAGAATTACTTATACATGATATTTTTTAAATGATTGCCTATTGGCAATAAGCAAATTCTGTCATCAAAACTTGATACACATCCCACGATAATAGATTTTTACATGTTTTTCAATAGAATGGCTTAAGAGGTTTTCCCCCTCTAATTTAAAATATTGAGCACATTCTATCACTCTAAGCAGCTTTTCATAGCTATTCTCATCATACATACATACCTCTGTTCTATCTTTTGCATTTGATTGTTCATATGTAGATATTAAATTGCATACTATTCAGTAACTCTGCATTGCAGTATACAGCCTCCCTAAAGGGAGAAAATATTACTGAGAGACAGGCAATTAGGTATTTTAAATATTTAGATACCCAAATATCATTCTACAGGCTTAGTCTCTCTTATGGAGACAAATTGTTCCCTGGTTCTGCATCCATAAACATCACCAGAGAGAACATTAATAATCATTAGGTATGTGCCTTAGTAGAAATTGGGAA
>NW_006160180.1:894730-907854 GCF_000334495.1 Tupaia belangeri chinensis | reverse complement strand
AAGAGTTTTAATTGGATTTTAACTTAAATGAAGACCAACCGTGAGTAACACTTACTTTGCGATGGATCCTCAGGGACTGAGAGATAACCACTAACAAGAAAATGATCACTTATATTTGAGTTTCCTCTTTCTTTCTGTGAGAATTCAAAAATAAAAGGCTCAAAAGGAAAACTGAAATAGCCAACCAGCCATATTTAATGCTGAATACATAAAAATGCAGCACAAGGAACTGATGTGTTCATTTTTGTAAAGAGTTTGAAAATTATCTAAATCTAGTGTTTGGGTTTCCAGTATCACTATTTATTATCATAAAATAATTGCCTTTTGCCTTAGACTTTCTGGATGTTAAAAATTTAGTGTATCTCTCTATTACAACATGATAGCATTCACATACATGTGTGAAAAAGTTGTTTTTCTTCTCTCCCAAGATAACATATATAGTGCTTAAGGAGAGTCTCACTCAACAAATATTGTATGCACACATTTTTTCTTCTTCTTCATTTTCTTCTTCTTTTTTAATGACAGAAAGACATGCATATGCATGCAATAAAGAATAAAGAGAGAGAAAGAGAGAGAGAGAGAGAGAGAGAGAGAGAGAGAGAGAGAGAGAGAAGAACCCTCAACAGCACAATCTTTTCCCCAGCCTTCAAGCTCCTCAGGATCTTGGATACCTTTTTTACCATTTGACATGCTTCTTGGCTTTTTAGAGTATTTTTTTCTCCATCTCCTCAGACAAAAGTAATTTTCACATTTTTTAAAAATTTTTCTTGTCAGGGCCCATTCTGACACCCTAGGTATATCCATTTGCTTAGCTGGAAGCTTTGACTCTTTTCTTATAAACTTTGCTTACTATACTCTCCTTTTCTCCATATTTCTAATTCTTTGTGACCATCAGAGAAGAACCTGCCCAGGTGTTGTATTTGAACACCTAGCACTTCATAAAAAGGATGGTACTCTGTATCTCAGTAAGTTTACCCATTTGTTATACCAGCCTATTTCTAGTACAAGTGAAATGCCCCCAGTTTCCCAGTAAAATAACTGTGGAGTCTTTGCAGACAGAGTGCTCCTATGGCCATTGTTACTGACTCCAAGCTGGATCTGTATTATGTTTTGTTTTGTTTTCATTTTTTGCTATAGGGCATGTGTGATTGCTAGAGAGAGAGAGAGAGAGAGAGAGAGAGAGAGAGAGAAGAACCCTCAACAGCACAATCTTTTCCCCAGCCTTCAAGCTCCTCAGGATCTTGGATACCTTTTTTACCATTTGACATGCTTTCAGTTCATCTCAGGGATCTGAACCCTCAGTTGGCCATGTGACTTCTAGCACCGTGGTCCAGTATATTGTGGTACAGACTGCACAACCAGGTTGAGTCACACACATTTCTTCTTGCCTTTCTTTGTTTCACTTTCTTGTTTCTATTTTCTCCATCACATCAAAGCAATCTGCCATACTTCTTCTATCCTCATTTTTTTTTTAAATGTAGAAATAGAAAGGTATAATACAAGGTCAATTCCAAGTAAAAATATTTAGTGGGACCAACAGTTAGCATAATGGCTATGTCACTGGACTCCCATGTAGTCGACCGCGGTTCACATCCTGCACCTGGTGGCTTACAACTCACGCCGGGCGCGTGTGCGTGCATTCCCAAGATCCTGAGAGGAGAATGAAGCAGAAGGGATTGCGGCGTGGCCATCCCCCCTGGGGGGGTGATTTCTCGCTTTCTGTCTCTCTGTCTCTGTCTGTCTGGCGAGCGCACACGCCCTATAGCAAAAACCTCTCAAAAAAAAATTAGTAAGCTAGTTAACTTAAAACAACAAAATTTAGGGATAGCTTTTAACTTTGCACAGGCTTTATATATTTCATTGAGGTTAAACTCATTTTTTTTTTTTGGAAACTGGTAAGTTCTTACATCTCAAGAACATGACCACTTAATATCACTATATATCAGTTTTGCTATGTGTCATATTTTAAGAGTTTATTTTGGAATAACTTGAAGGAAAATAATCTCTATCACACAGAATGAGGCTTTATAATGGAAGGAAATGGACACTCCCAATACATCACACACCCCTCCCTGTAATGCTTTTCAGGCATCCTAAGTGAGAGCAAAGATATTTGGCAACGTGTCTTAGCAGAGAGTCACTGAAATGATCTTACCCCCTGTTGCATAATGTTTCTAATCTATGAAAAAGTCAAAGGATTAAAATGGTCCTTATAAAGAAAAGCTAGTAAATATCCAAAAGTTTTTCTATAAGTCCTACTTAAAATTATTGAATCATTTTGGTAGTAAAGATTATCACTACTTACAATGACAACATGAAAAGAAGTGTTTAAAACAATGTAGAACAATTTGACTACATAAAATATAATAGACTATGACATTCTGTGACTGAGTGCCCTACTTGTATATTATTAGTTATAGATTTCTTCATATCTGAAGTGTATCCATTTATGTCCATAATTAGCTCAGTGGGTTTTACTGTGGCCATGATGTGTGTAAAGATAAATTGCTTTGGGACCACCAGATGGTGTAATGGTTATGTTACTGGACTCTCATGTAGCCTACCGTGTTTTGAGTCCCAGATCTGGTGACTTAAAGCTCACACCGGGTGTGTGTGCACGCATGCCCAAGATCCTGAGAGGAGAACAGAGGGGAATTGATTGATGTATAGCCATCTCCCTTGAGGGGTGATTTCTTGCTTTCTATCTCTGTCTCCCTGGTGAGTGCATGAACCCTATAGCAAAACTCTTTCAAAAATAAAAAAAACAAACAAACAAACAGATAAATTACTTTGCTGATATTTAAACTTTTATTTTATAGTACTGTCTTGTTTCCAAACTATTTAGAAGAGAATAACTATTCCAAACTTTTTTTAGGAAGAGAATAAATCATAAGAATATAACTATTTTGTTTTAGGGACACAGACTTCTAATTTTCAATATGTCTGTCAAACTCAATTAGAAGAATTTGCTTTTGAGATCTTAGCATATTCCTTTCACTGTATCTATCCTTGTTCTGTAACTTTTTTTTTTCCTTCAGTTTCTCACCATGACAAAGTGATTGAAAGCATGTGTTGGATTTTCTTCCTTAGTGTTTTTGTTCAGCAGTAATTCTTTCTTGGTACTTTCCAGGCAATTGGTCAGCTTTCAAGCTTATTTGCATTTTTAAAACAACACACTAAATAAAATGACCTCAGATCTGATTAAAGCTTCTCAGTTTAACTTCTGAAATACAAACAAACAAGCAGAACAGAACAGCCACCTGCAAATCACTAAAGGAACCTCATGATTCTTGGAAAAAGAGAATTACATGAGAAATTATGGAGGCAGAAAAATTGGGCAGAGTTGACCCTAGAGCAAATGAATTTGTTCACACATTTTGGATGGAGTGAAAATAAAATAAAGAAATACTCTAAATGTCCAAATATGTTTTTGAAATGTGCTTTGGTAGTTGTGAGGCGATAGTGAGAGTAATCCATCCATAATCACATCTTTTATTAAATGACTTTTGGTATGACAACAACAAAAACGAAACCTACATAGATTTTAGAATGAAGTCAGTCTGGTTTTAATGTACCTCTTATCTCCTTTTCTGTCTTGTCATTCCCAATGGGAGTGAGGTACATCAAGTGAGTTTCAGAAACTGAGTGGATCAATGACTGAAAAATCTTGGAAGTATTTCCATTTGTCACCAAGAAAATGAGAAATACCATGCAGAATGTTTGCACTATAATTTTCTGTAATTCTATAATGTATTTTACTGTATTACAGTTTCCTATAATGTCATATCATGCATTCATTTCTCTAGAAATTTTGCATGTCTAGAAATTTTGCAGGTTATAATGGTATTTAAAAAATAAAAATTGAGGATCAACTCCATGGCCTTGTGATTATGGCGGTAGACCTGCCTTACATAGCTGCCTGCAGGTTTTGAGTCCCATACCCAGCAGTTTAAATAACACTCTGGACATGTACAAGTGTGTGCCCAAAATCCTGAAAGGAGAGAGAGATGGGGGAGAACAGATTGAAGCGTGACCATTGCACATGGGGAGTGCTGTCTGTTCTCCCTTTCTCTGTCTCTCTGTCTCTCTCTGGCAAGTGCATGTACCCTCGAGAAAAGAAAAATGGAATTATCTCAATATGTCAGTTTTAAAATGTGCTTAACTGTACATTTTATTTGGACAACTGGAAACACAACAATTGAATTACTGGAATTTTCCACTATCATCATTTATTATTTTCTAGGCAGTTCACTAAGTGCTTTTTCTGAGTATTATCTCAATTAATTCATAATCTAATTGTGAGGTAACATTATTACCAATGTCTAACAAAAGCAAATTGAAGTCTAGAGAGGTTAAGTAACTTTTAAAAGTTTTATAACCAGAGGCTAAAGAGCTAGAATTAGAACCTAAGCAGTTTGTTTTTATATACCTTGTCTTTTTCTTTCTTTCTTTTTTTCTAAACTTACATTTGCCCTGTGGAATAATTAAATTAACCTCCAAATAAGAATATTTACATATTTGACTAATATCAGCTACTTTTAAAGAAATAGGACACTGTGTATCTAAAAATGAAATTTTCAACATCTCTCTGTTCAGGAAAATAAAAGGTATCAATAAGAGTTTCCTACTTGCCATGGACAGCAAAAATGAAATGAGATTATTTTTTTGCCCCAGATGTCCAAAAATACATAATGAATATTCTCAACATTCAGCTTTTTTTATAATTATTTCTCAAAATATTTTTTTTCTTGTGACTATTCTGTCTACTGGAGTGTGCTTGAGAATACAAAATGTAGAGTAGGAGCAAATAAATACTAATCAAAAATCCTGAACACAGCAGTGATGAGAGTCATGGGAGATTCTTTGCTGATAGACAGGTATTCATTTCATGACTCTAGATTGCTTATGTTATAGGACATTACAATGATTTCTGTTACCAAATTATTCCATGTTCACATTAAAAATTACTAGCTTTAAGAAATTTACAGAATAGTTGTGGAGAGGAAGGATGGGAAGATTTTTAGAATACAGAGTGACAAATGAAATGAAAGTTACAGGCAGAAAAAGTACCCTGAATACAAATAATCAATTCAGTTTGGGGCTTCTAGTATGTTTTTTAGAAGGAAAATCTCAAAAGTTAATAACTTAAGAAAACAAAAATAGATAATATTTTAGTAGTTTATATTTCAGATAGTTTAGAACAGTTAATAAACAGAGCAGACGATGCAGCAGTAAAAAGTTGTACTCTGAGAGGCTGACCTACGTGGGAAGGTTTGGTTCAGGTCTGGAGATCTCCCCGAGTCACTTGGCACAAGTATGCCCATAATCTGGGACTGCCTGAAGCTGAGGTTAGATTGTGTTTTTGGTGGTGTTGTTGTTGCTGCTGTTGTTAGAGAGATTATTGCTATATTGTATATATGCTCACTGAAGACAGAGAGAGAGAAAGTGAGAAACTACACCCAGGGGGATGACCACATCTCAATCTCTTCTCCTTTGTCTTCCTCTCCAAATTTGAGGCACACACACACACATGCACTCAGCATGAATTTCAAGCTGCCGTGTCCAGGACTTGAACCAAGGTTGCCCATACGGAAGACCAGCACTTTTACCACTGTGCCACCTGCTGGCCCCTAGAGTATAGTTTTAAGGTCTTATTTAAAGCGCATTTTCTATCATCACTGTTGCTCATGGAAGAAAGAAATTAGTTAATTAAAACAATTTGTCTTCATACTAATGTTAACTCGCAAAAGTAAGACACATATTGATATAAAATTCATGTAAGAGATTTACATTTAATAGCTATTTATTTTGCATTTAATAGCTAAGCATATGGAAGTTCCGTAATATGCAATAAGGTAGTGAATTGAAATCTTTGTTTCTCCGTAACCGGGAAAAGGGCTTTTTGTTCTCAAAATTGCTAACCGTGGTGGTTTACAACCCTCCATCTACTCACCACAAACACATACCAAGAGGAGGGCCTTTGCTGGCACACGTTGTTTTTTTCAGCAGTGATCCTTCTCCCTTGCACTCCTTTTGGCCCTCAAAGAATACCCACATGATATGAAAATAATTACTTAGATAGGTGCAATCCCTTTCTTTAAAGACTGGTATGCATTAAAAATTGAGGTTTGAGAACATATTACTTAATGGCTACCAAGCTAATGTGAAGGCAGGAGAGCCATGCTGTTAATACTGTTCAGAAATATTTCACTATGACTAATGAAGGCACATTGCTGTGAAACTGAATGCAGAACAAACAATAGATGAGAACGTTCGAGTCCGTGATTGTTACAGAATTCTCCTTTGGTTTTCACTTGGGTGGCCCTCCTTTTATTAAATGAGATATCAAGAGAGAAAGGAGAAGAGGAGCAAGTTTTTCCACACAAATACTTTAATCCTTCAAATCCCATGTAGATTTGAATTTCTTTCCTTGCACGATTCATCTTAATGATAATGTACAAGTATAACATCAGCACTATTTCATTTACTTGAAAGAAATCCCATTTTTATTTGTGTATGGATATGGAAAGCTCTAGAAATATGAAAATATTTTTCTAAGAGTAGAAAACAACGGGTGAACTGTATGTAATGGAAACAACACGGCCCATTGGAGGCATTTAGAGTCCAGAGTGGAATAGCCTTTGACTGATTAAGTGGGCAGATTTTATTGACTACATTATTAAATATGAAACCTATTAAACTTAAGTACAACCTTTCCCCCCTTCAAATGTTAACATCGGTGCCAGTGCGAGAGTAAAACTCGTGACATTTAGAAAGGAGAGAGAATCAGATGAGATTTACCAGAAAGAGGATATATAAATAATTGAATAGGAATGTCTGTAACAATGCAACTCTTTTAGATAATGCGTGACAAAATATTTCTCTGTTTTCTGATGGGGGAAAGTTTCTCATCGAGGGCTCAATCAGTTGTTCCTTAGGCCTTGCAATCAGGGTAATTTTGGAGGCTTCCTTCCAAGTTCTGATTTATCACCCCAGTATCCCAAGGGCCCTCCTTGTGATTGCCTTGGCACTGATATTTATGCTGGATGAACTCAAAGTGCCGCACTTAACTTGATATTATCCTTCCTTAGGTCACAAGAGTGCTATCTTTCAAGTACATTTGGGTGATTTTCACACCACCCATATCTCACCAACGCTAGAGGTATCTCTTCTTTGCAACTTAGAAGGAGCCCACTAGACCTGTAAATAAAATTCAGCAAGTCTCAGTAAACATTTCTTTTCCCAGCTGGGATGCCAGTTCATAGAAGAGGAAAGTCAATGCACTGAAGTGGGATAAATTAGTGCATTGGCTCGTAGTACCAGCTTCACAGCTGTGTCATGATTTCCTTCAGGGGTCTAGGAAAATGTAGCTTTTCATGCCTGATATTCTTTCTATTATTGTTATCTATCCTCTTCAGAGGTGTAAAGAAATGACCTTTCCCCTGGAAATGCCAAACTGCTTCTTTCAGAGAGACTGCAGTTGCTTCTAAAGAGACAGGCTTCTGTTTCACTCTTTTGAAGAATCTGCCATTGCAATCACAGGTAAAGTACTTAGCAGGAAGAAGACAGGGCCAGGAGTCTCCAAGGTAGGCTCAGTCTCACAACGGGGCACTGAGGTTTGCCACTGCCTCAGCGCGCGTTCAAGCTGCCAGAGCGTTTCCCGCATGCTGATATCTTTAGATAGCAAGACCTTCACTGTCCTTGTTTACATTCTTAAAGTGAGGCTTTTCTTTCTGCTGAAAGTTTGCAAGCTGACAGCTTTGGAATTTGAATTTTTCCATGTCTTTTCAGATCAAGTACGGTTGCCACTGACAGGAGCTTCCCACACTGTCTCATGTTAGTTTTCTGTAAAACTTGGGCTAGAGACGGGTGTCAGCTGTGTTCACCAGAAAGCTGGATCCTGGGACAAAGGTAGCAGGCCTTCCCAACAGATAAGGCACACAAGTGACTTTGCAGGAGGGGCTGCCATGAATACACATGGATATTTTGGTAGAGTGAAGTCGTGTAGACTGTGTGTTCGTTCATACAGCAGAAGGGTAGGAGGGAAAAGATGCTCTTGCCTTGCGAAAACAGATGCTGCTTAAAACTGGTATTGTTAGATTGCTTTAGATATTGGCATAGTTTGGAAACAGCAATTATTGACCCTGGGAACTTTGACCTTATGATCTCTACTCATTAGTGTCACATTACATGATTGGCCAACTACTTACTGTATACTGCTTCATAATCCAATGTATTTGGTACTCAAACAGATGGAGTACCTAAAACATAGCAGGGCATAATAAACCTAGATTGTTAATGTTTGCAAATTTTTATAAAATTCGAAAATTCATTACGTTCAATATTGACTTTTTTTAGGCCATAAACAAATTCAACTTTTTATTACTGGAGGTCTTAAAGAGGGAAGATCATGAAGCAATCAGGAATTATGCTATAATGACACCAGAATTCATTTCTCCTATGTACTTTCTTCATGGAGTGCACAGTTGTTTTTATACTGCATTTTCTCAAGATAATTTTGGAAGTCTTATTTTAGAAATGCTTTCACAATTGGGTTAGATCTAACACAAGAAATAATATTTATTATGTTTTGATTACTTTATATTAATTCACCAGGAACAGCATTAAATACTGGCTTTATTACCAACTTTCTTCACTAAACTTGTACTCGAATGACTTCTGTTTGTCCTAAAGACATGTACAGCTTTCTGTTCTGAGAGTATTTAAATACTATAAAACTCAAAGGCAGTTTTTATGAGCTACAGCATAAACTTAATCACTCTACCTAACCTACATATAGTCTTTAAACTGTATTTTATGCAGAAGTGTTGGCATCGTATTCGAATACAAATATTCACAGAAATTCGTATGAGAGAATGCCAACCAGAGAAACGAGGAGTCACTGCCTCCTCCGACACCATGAAGGGAATGTTAACAGTGGTGGAGTGGAGTGCTGAGTGTACAACAAATACAAAGTTTTCTACTAAATTAAACGTAAGGTTTAGAAGTCTAATTAGTGATTAGATAAAAGAGAGTTTTATTCATATATATTTTTCTACTTTTAAATGAATAAGCTAGTATGCCAGTCCTTTGTGGTGCATGATAATCATGATTTAGCAAACATGTATTCAGGAAGGTGACATTGATAAAAACCATAAGCAAAAGTCTTTGTTTTGAAAATAATTATTTTAAGTATCAGATATTCAAAGCACTGACTAGTAGACTGGTCAAAGCTTATTTTCACCAGGAATGTCTATAAAATATTAAATAAAATTAGGCAGTGATTTTGTAGGCAAAATAAAATTGATATCCGCTAAAGCAGGAGAGAGAATGGGAAGGGCCTTAGGAGGCATTAAATATCAATTCTGAACCAGACATTATCTTGAGCACTGTGAAACCAAAATCAATAGAGGCGTGAGGAGTTGTTACCTAATCAGGGAGGCAGACATCTAAACAAATAATTATAGCATGTGAGAATTATTAAAATAGTAGACAATAGAGAACTCTGGGAGCATCCAAAACAATTTAGCACAAGTCTCATGGAGATTACTAGCCTGAAGGTGGCAGGGCAGAGATTTCAAAGATGTACTAAAATTTGAGCTATTTCTTAAAAAATAAACTATTCAGGAAATAAAAATGAATTTTACACAGAGGGAACATATGTACCAATACTTATAGGCTTAATATTAACATAAGTAAGTCATTTTGGCTGGACCCAGTAGAGTTGTAAGTGGACCTGCCAAAACATGAATTTGGAAAGATAAATATAAAACCTTAAATTTCATGCTGGAGAATTTGGACATATCATCTGTACCATAGGAAAACAAGAAAATATTTTGAGCAAATTTGTTGTTGTTGTTTTTTCTCTCTCTCTCTTTTCTTTGGTACAGGTTTTTGCTTTAGGCTGTGTGCGCTTGCTGGGGAGAGAAAGAGGGAGAGAGACAGAGAAGGTGAGAGGGAAAGTGAAAAATCACTCCTCAGGGGGGATGGCCATGCAACAATCCCTTCTCCTCCATTCTCCTATCAGGATTTGGGACAGGCATGCACACATGCCTGGTGTGAGTTTCAAGACACCAGGTCCAGGCCTTGAACCACACTCAACCATGTGGGAGTCCAGTGATACAACTGCTATTCCATCTGCTGGCCTCCGTTTTCTCTTTAATAATAGAATATGTACATGTACATATGCCAGAAAGAAGTACCTTCAACAGACTTTAGTAGCACCATAATCCCTTTTCCCTAAGCTGTTGACTCCTTAGTTCTAACAGCTGGTGTGTTTTTCAGGCTGACTCAGGGATCTTAAACTACAGTCACCATATGACTTCTAGCCTTGCAGGGCATTTGCATTACCACAGTGCCACAGAGGCTGGATCTTAAGCAAAATTTAAATGATCAAATTAGATTTCCGGAACCCCAAAACAAAACTGTAGCAAGAGTTTGAAAGTGATTATCTTACTGTTTTTTCAGGGTTATGGTGCTGATTATTTAAGGGCACTCCCCAAAAGAAACTAAAGAGATAATAAATACAATACAATGAAAACTAAATAAATTCACTATATTCAAATTTTAGGAAGAGGTAGAGGTGTCTCTAGTCATGTATTGTGCTATTCATCTTAGTAAAGACACAATTTAAAGAAGCATTACTACTTTGGTTGAAAGAGTCCACATATTCCTGTTCTTCCAGGATTGCATGATGGTCTTGGCGTTTTTAGCAAGGTAAACAGCAATGATTGAAGGTCTGTGTTTTTGTTTGGTACTAGCTTTGAAGCTTCGGAAAGGGAACTATTGATAAGGTCAAGGAAGATCACATCAGTGTATCTATGGGTCTGGAGGAGAAGATGCTGCACCTTCTATGTGTAGATAATATTTCCAAAAGAAATAACTACAGGGCAAAATGATCTATCAGATTTTCTAATTCTGTTACATTTGTTTTACCTAAAAAAAAATAATAATAATAATAATATGAAATCGCTTATCTAGTTGGAATTGGATAGTTATAATTTGAGAGAGAGAGAGAGAGAGAAAAAACATAAATTCCAAAATGAAGAATGTATTTGTTTAAACTTCTGATGCATAAATTTTGTGTTATACTAGGGTACCAATAGAACAATATGTGTAACGGTCTATATATATTCCTTAGTTACCTAGAGAAGTTGCTGCTTTCAGTAACACACTTTTCTGCATTGCACGGTAGAGAGGCTGCTTTTCCACACCGCTTTCTGATGTATTCGCATCCTTTTTCCTCATTTCCTCTATCCTCATTCACTTGAACACCTTTTGATAATCAATAAAATTTAAAAAAAAGAATTATTTTGGACTGCTCGTTTATTTTTCTGAGGTAATTCAGTAATCCAAATGTACCAAGATAATAATGCTTATTTGCTCCAAGGCAAGAGTCTTTTGAACATGAAAAGTTAGAAGAATACTGTAAATTTCTGGTAAAGCACATGTCTCTCCAAAGCTTATGACCTCTTCAAAGGCTTTCTATTAAGTATTGTTAACATTTGGAGCCCTTAGAATTTAAGACAGATGTGAAGAATTTAGCTTCTAGGCTAGAGAAATTTAATTGGTATGATTAAACTTTTGAGAAATAGAAGCTTAAAGTAAAAAAAATATATATATTAAAAGGACTAAAATACTATAGAATTATTTTAAAGTTAAGAGGTTAAAGGTTTAAGAGTTTGAATGATTCTATAGAGTCTGCCAAATTCCTTATATTCAATTAGGTGAATTTTTAAAAAGGAAAATCTTTATAATATTTCATAAGAAAGAAAGAACTAGATGTTCAATAGTATATGCCTCTCTCTTCCAAGGAAAATCTCTCCCTCCTCAAGGGAATGGGGTATGTACCTAATTATTAGGACATATGCTTTTTGAAATATCATTTTAGTGGTGGGAGTATAGAAGCATAGATCAGGCAATGAGTATTATACATCTGGCATAGACACCACTAGTACCTATGCGAAGACCTTTACTGACTCTCCCGTGTTTACTATGAAAATTCCATTCCCATTACGGCATCTCAGGTTTACATCACCTAATCATTTTTGAGCCTGTTGCAGCAGTGCTGGATCAAAGGAATAGGATGAATAGATCTATTATGAACATTTTAAGGGAAATTTATAATGTTCCAGAGAAAGGGCAATGAGATAATGCACACATCCTGTCTCTGAAGAAACACAGGAGGGAAAAATTATCTTTCTGTCATTGCTGCTGCAGGTTTCAGAAAATACTTTCTAGGCATCAAAATTTTATTTTCAAAAGAAGCCATTTATTGTGCTTGATAACCTATTTTCAGGTGATCAGAGAAACTAATTATTACTCTGTTTCTTATTTATTTTGTAAGACTAGGTGTCTTACATGCATGTGAGCTCCTATTGCTTTTATAAGTTACAGGAGATTGCTTCCAACTTTCTCACATTCCCCGTGATCTGAGTGTAGTTTACTGTTCTTTTACAACCTCTACAATGGTGATAAAAACCTTCAGTTTAATCTATCGACTGTCAAGCTTACTTCAGTGTACTAGAAATTATCAAGATAGTATCACTTTTTAATGTTTCTATTGATATATGTTATTGATGATGTTAAGTCAACTATTTACTTAGTATTATAGAAAGTCAAAGAACTGAAATAAGAAAATTATCTTTTCTTGAATCTGAACATAAAGCAGGGCTTCCTAAGGTAAAAACCTGTCATGTGTTTAGATATGTGATACTGATCATTTGAATGACCCACCTTTCTCGATTTATATATCTATAGAAAGAAATTGGTGAATCGTTACAGTTTTTTGAGATTATTTCATCTCTTTATGTTATTTTACAGTAGTTTATAGAATCCCTAATGTTTCACCCTTCAGTAGATCTCACCCTCAAGAAGAAATGCCTTGCTTTGCTCAAGTAGATTGCTGTTTATGTAAATATTTACGTTTATGCCTATATAAACACCAATACAATATCCTCCCTTGTTAAGAGAACAAAAATTAACAATCAATAAGACATTATCCAAGGGTTTGAATTCCTAGCTCAACCACTCACTCACTTACTTAAGTAAATTACAAATTAAGTTTCCTTGCTTTCCTGTTTTTTGTTTTTTTTTTTTTTTTTGGAGGTGGTCAATAATTTGGG
>NW_006160180.1:863689-893719 GCF_000334495.1 Tupaia belangeri chinensis | reverse complement strand
TATATATATATAACATAGTATGGTGTAGTGTCTGGCATAATAGATCAAGAGACATTAGCTATTACTTTAGTCTTTTGCCAATTGAAAAGCTGTTTATATTTCTTTGACAAAAAGTTTAGCAAAATCAGGAATTGAGTGAAGGCTACAAAAGCGTAATTGTACTCTTTAATAACAGTGGTCCCATCACAGCAGATTGGGAGATTTGCACTTTGTCAGCACTCAGCGCATATTAAGGAAACAATCAATCAAGACATCGTTACAACACAGCAATCCCTAATCCATTATTCATTTCCAAAATACTAGTTATAAGGCAAAGCCCTGTGTGCTGGAACTGACTTCCCATCTTATCACGTGTTACCATTTCGTAGTGATTGAGAAGAGTAACTTTCCTCTCATGGACCACGTTACATTACTACTGTCAAAACAAAATCCAAAGAACATGATTCAAGGGCACAGACTAGTCATCTTCCACTTAGCCCTGGAAGGACATTACCAAACACGCTTTTATACCTGTTGCAATGTCCTCGTACTTCATCACTTATATAATAGAAGAATTTAGTGTTTCGTGACTTTTCAAACTCCATATTTAGATTCCTATTTAGCAAATAATACCTTGAGTTCCTGTTATACACAACAGTTATGTTCTATAAAGTTACTTTGAACACTTGGATTTTTGAATACTGAACCACACTCCTAGGGAAAATACAGGGCCAGTTTCCTGAAAGCCTTTGGTTAAAGTCTTTTCATATACTGATCAATATATCATCTTGTTTTATGTATGTTTCTTGTTTTATGTGAGGTGTTTAAAGACACCTTATTTCATACACCCGATTGATTCATTAACATGAGCTTACTGCCAGCTATAGTGTATCTCGTGCCTGAACAAAGCTTACCTAACAAACATATTTTCTCCGTAAGGCATATCACGACTCTTCCTGCTTAGGAACATTAAACAGCATGTCAGCACCATGCTTGCAGTCTATTTTAAATAGTAAGATTCACCAACAAAAAGAAGAAAACTACAAAAAAAAAAAAAAGACTCCAAGTTGACTATAAAAAAGACACTTGTTTACAATGCAATCATTGAGAAAGAGCATTACCTTGTTTGACCTCAGTTAAAAACATGCATCAGGTGAGGCCAGCAGGTGGCTTGGTGGTTGAGGTGATAGATTCCCACAGGGCTGACCACAATTCATGCCCTGGATATGGCAGCTTGCTTTCGTACTCTCCCTCTCCCTCACTCCTTATCTCTCTGATCAAATTGAATAATAAATAAAATAAAAACATAAAATAAATAATTCTTTAGAAAGCACATCTCGAATTTTTCAGACTCTGTACATGCCTATGAATGAATGCAAAAACATTGCAAATATCGTTTTGAGGGGTAGGAACAAAATTTAGCAAGGTAAATTTACAAGTGTAAAATACATGAATAATGAAAATCGTATGATGAAATAATCTGTATCTTTAAAAACTTCTTAATTTTACTCTAGGAAAATGGCCCAGAGATGATTTATAATAATAGTAACAACAATAATAATAAGTATTATTGAGTAAGTGTTAGGTCAGAGTAAACATTTTGTATTTCCTTAATAACCATGACTATGCTATTTTATGATGAAATAAAGTTTAATGAAATAAAACTAAGGTCACACAGCTAGAACTGAACTAGCCAGCATTAATACCAATGTCTTCTTTAATCTAAAGATTCCAAGTCCTTGACCACTGTTATATTTCTCTTTATAAGCAATAGAATATTCAATTATTCACAATAGAGCCCATTAGTGGCTAAAAGACCAGTATGTTTCATTCTAGTGCTCCTTTGATCTTTGAATCTTATCTTTAATGCTTTACTTCTTACTTTGAACACGCTATTGAAACTAAATAACTTTCCCTCTGTATATTTTGTGAAGCCATAATATTCTCAATTTTTAACCATCTGAATATTTTCATATTTTTCACAATACTAATCACTGTTAAAAATGATTCATGGATCAGTATGTTTCCAAGACCTGTGAGTCATTTGGAAATACCCTAAATACGCATAGTGGATCATGTCCTAGACTAGCCCTTTCAACTCTTTATATCTCATGATGAAACTGTACTAGGAAAAGAAAACCGTGTTCTTGGAACCACCTTCTACATTATTGTGTCCTTGGGAGAGCACAGTTCTGGGCAGAATGACAAAATACACAAAATCTTTAGTACAGTTGATTAGGGACTCACACCCCTTGATGAGTGGCAGGTATGGGACTCCTCCAACTCAAAGGCATTGCTGGAGTACAAAGAAAACACATGAAAGGAATTCCAGAGAGTTCCGGACTGTAGAAGATAAAAAGAAGGAAACAGACTGAGCTCAGAAAGCTGGGGCAAGGAAAGAAGTTGAGCGTCAAGAATGGAAACCAGTAGATTCACTAAGTCATCGGTTTGCACCCTGGCTAGTCTTAATAAGTAGCTGTGTGATTCCAGCTTTATTTTGTTAAGCCTTTATTTCTTTGTCTATAGAAGAAAGCATAGACATAGTTGTTAGATAAATATAAAGAGATACCAGTTGAGTAGGAAGATGTCTCTGACCTTAAAGAATCAAGGAGTAGTAAAATGATGAGGAATCTGGATCTTTTCAGGACTAGGGCACCTTCCTGTAACTGCTACCTCTTTTTACTGCTTCTGACTTAAGATTTGGACTTGTTAGCTAACTTTTTCAGAACCATCATTAGTTGCTTTTGACCCATGTTTGTTGTTGACTTTCTTTTTAATCTCCCAATTACTCTGAAGAAGATAATTCCACAAGATTTATTTAAAGTTCAAAATTTACACATCATTGATGTGTTTTGGGGGTACTTAGTGCTCATAATAAAAAAGAAAAAAAATTTTGCAAAATTTTCTACAATTCCTCTGATATTTCTCTTACTTCCTCCTCTGTAATTGTTAGGTCTGTGAAATGTTAATATAAGTAAAAATCACCTAAGGACTATATTTAAACATATATATGTATATACATATATGTATGTATATGTGTGTGTGTGTGTGTGTGTGTATGTATATATTTTTTTCCATGAACCTCACAAATAGGTCTGTAAAGGAGTTTAGAAATCTTCACTTTTTATTTTTAAAATTTTCTCATGTGAAAGAGAGAAAGAAGAGTAGGGCAGAGAGAGAGATTTGGGACAGGATTTTTTATGTCATGATCCTCCTGCTCCACCCCCTAGTTAGCTAAGACGATAGGTACACACCATTGTACCCGGCTGGTTTAGTTTGGGCTGGGCAATGTGCCTGGCGCTTTCCATGTGGGTTCAGCCATTGCACAGCAGCACCCTTCCATTTGCGTCACTGCAGATGGGCTCAGGAATCTGCTTTTCTAACATGGACCCCAGGTAGCTCTTCTAAAGGCAACGTTGTACATCTCTAATCATATGATTTAGTGCTGAATAGGAAGTGAAGTTATACACACATATTATCAGTGAGATTTTACTTACAAATATAGGAATGTAAATAGCATCAGCATTTCAGAGATCCTGGAAACATCTGTGGAATACTTGATTGTATTAGGTCATCAGGAAAGCCATGATCATATTTTTCTAAGCAAGAATGCATTATGACTTTCCTCACAACCCAATACCATTAGAAATGGTACATTGGTAACAATAGTGCCATCTTTGGGGAAGAAGGGCTGTTGGAAATTTGACCTATTAGAACTTATTCCTTTTGACCTCAATGCTCAAGAGGAAAATGTTAAAATTAACCACAGAGCTTGTCCCTGCCTTCCCATTTTCTGTCATGACTGATAATTCTGTCATCAAATACCTTACCTTTTCATCTGAATTACCTTATTGGGATTAAATATGAAGAGAGATATTAAGATTGAAGGAGAGGGGACCAGCAGTTAGCGTAATGGCTATGTCACTGGACTCCCATGTAGTCTACTGCGGTTCGCGTCCCGGACCTGGTGGCTTAAAACTCATGCCGGGCGCGTGTGCATGTGTGCTCAAGATCCCGAGAGGAGAATGGAGGAGAAGGGATTGTGGCATGGCCATCTCCCCTGGGGGGTGATTTCTCGCTTTCTGTCTCTCTGTCTCTTTCTGTCTGTCTGTCTGGTGAGTGCACGCACCCTATGGCAAAAAAAAAAAAAAAAAAAAAAAAAGATTGAAGGAGAATGATTGACAGTGCCTACATTGGTTGAGAGGGAAAAGAAACTTAATTTTGCCTACCAGGTCATACAACCAAATGGCACTTTCTGGAAGAATTGTTCCTGTACTAGTGAGTGAACAATATTTTCTCCATCACTGTCATCATCATTACTATAATTTCTATCACCATACATTACTACCATTTATTGAGGATTAAAGATAGCTATGAATTGAACTGTGAAATAAATATGTTGAAGCCCTAACCCCTAACATCACTACTTGTTCCGGTCTTTTTAGAGGTAATTAAGGTTAAGTGAAGTTATAAAAGTAGGGTCATGTTCCAATAAGATAAATGTTCTTATAAAATGAAGTAGAGGGACCAGAGCTCTCTCTTCATAACACGTTCAGGAAAAAGGTCACACAAGGATTCAGTGAAAAAGTAGCCATATACAAACTAGGAAGAGAGACTTCACCAGAAACTAATTTTTATATCTTGGACTTTACAGACCCCACAACCATGAGAAATAAATTGCTGTTGGTTGAGCCATCTATTCTATGGTATTTTGTTATGACAGCTTGAGCAGATGAAGACAAGGACTTTATCATACTCTAATTTTGTTATGCTAGGAATTCTAAAGACAAATAAGTATGATGTGCTTGCAGTCAAACCGAAGTCAAAAGAAGTTACGTAATTTGTTTGAAATCATAGTCAGTAAAAGTGTGTGCACAATAGGGAGGTGGCAGAGTAGGAGGGTTTAACTGAGGCAGTTTAACTCAAAAATCTAAACTTTTAATGATGAACTTCCCATAAATGCATATAATTTGATTTTTTTTTTACATTTTTACTATGGATGTATAATTTTAATATTTTATTTTTCTTTTAAAATAACTTTTCATCTGAAGTAACTTATTTGCTAAGAAGTTTTGTAATTCTTTGTTGTATAAATCTATTGTTATGTTTTTGAATAGGTTTTTTGGCAATAAATGTATTTATATTTCTGTTTTAAAGTGCTTGTGAGTCTTTATGCTACCGTCAGGAATTTTGCAATCCATTCAGAGGAGATTTTTTTTTCCTTAATAGTTTGAAATATTTCTATTTCTGCTTTTGTGGCAGATTTCAAAGGAAAGTTGTCTAAGGGTAGCATGTATTTTAGACGAGTTTCTCAAATGCTTTCCTGTCCTTTGTTATACTTTGTGTTTTTAAGTTCTTTGAAAGTAGGTACAGTGCCTCATATTCAAAAGATGTTAGAAGAGCCTAAACTAGATTTCTATTGGTTTAATTCGACATTTCTTTGAAAACATGCAAGTTGGCAAAGACAGAATTTCCTCAAGGAGGTCCAAAATTTCAGTTCAGAAAAGACTAGTTTGTCTATACACACACTATTTCAAAGCATTTAACACAGTGATAAAACTGGAGAAGAACACAGGGACCCACATAAGATATCTGAAAGATCAGCTGGGCGTATTTTTCAAACAGAAGAAATTTCTGTAAAGTTTGCCACATTTGTTTGAACTAAAAGTTTCTAATGTTTCAGCTCAATGTTCAGTCATCAGAACTTGTAACCATTACCATTACAAATGGGAAAAATCAAATATGGAGAGGGCTAAGTATTGGGATGTAAGTTCACATAAGGGAAAAGGAATTATATTTGTTATCTTTAAGTTAAGCTTCAGTATATCTTAAAGAAGTATATTTTAATAACTTCTTGAACAAAGGGAATAATGGACACATCTTTTTGTTTGTTTTTTTCCTATTATGTTGATATTTAAACTTACTTTTTAATTTTTTTCCTTCCAGAGAGGTTTCCGCTATAGGGCACATGTGCTCACCAGAGAGACAGAGAGAGACAGAGAGTCAGAAAGGAAGAAATAAACTCCCAGGGACATAGCCACACCGCAATCCCTTCTCCTCCATTCTCTTCTCGGGATCTTGGGCACTCATGCACACATGCCCCGCATGAGTTTAAGCCACCAGACCAGGACTTGAACCGCAGTTGACCACATGGGAATCCAGCGACATAGCCATTATGCCAACTGCTGATCCCTATTATGTTGTTATTTTAACTTATTTATTTATTTTATTTATTTATTTATTTTTTAAGAGAGTTTTTCTATAGGGGGTGTGTGCTTTCTGGAGACAAAGAGAGACAGAGAGAAAGTGAGAAATTATTCCTGGGCTTGGGTATGTCCATGCCACAATCCTTTCTCCTCTATTCTCTTCTCAGGATTTTGGGAATGCAAGCACACACTCTTGGTGTGGAGTTTCAAGCCACTAGGTTCAGGACACAAACCACACTCTGCCATATGGGAGTAAAATGCCTTTACTACGCCACCTGCTGGTCCTGCTATTTTAATTTACTTTTTAATGGTTGATACACCAACAAAACAAAACCTGACCCTCCAGTGGTGTCCTTCTAATGTTCTTGAACAGTCCGTTAAAATTTTTGCACCTTCTCAACTACTCCCATATGTAGTGGCACAAAATTCTTGTTTTCTTTCTTTGGTAAGTGGAAAGTAGCAAATTGTAAGAACAGTTTTCTTTTCCCCACAGGGTATTAAGTGGTCATTAGAGACTGAACTTCTTTTCTCTGAAGAGGGACTCAGTATGAAAGAGAAAGTTTACTTCTGCTCTTCCATTCCCTTTATGCTAATATGATAGCACCACATCAGCAGCAACTCCCACAAGCTTCTGTTACTTTTAAAATTATATATATATATATTTAGGTCAGCAGGTGGTATGGTGCTTAAGTGCTGGATTCCCCCTGTGACAGACTATGGTTCAAGTCCTGGATGTCACAAGTTGCTTTCTCACTTTCTCTGTTCCTGTCTGTATATCTATATATCTTTTTCTGGTGAGCGTATATATCCTGTATAAAAATAGAAAACAAAAGATAAATAAAATTTCATATACATATTTGTACGTATATGTTCAGTAATTATAATATTTAATTGACATGAAATAGTTGTACATATTTATGTTTATAGGCACCATGTGATTTTTCAATATATGACTACAATGTGTAATGAACGAATCAGAGCAATAAGCATACTTATTATCTCAATTATGTATTATTATTTTGTATTAGAACATTCAAAATCCTTTCTTCTAGGTATTATGAAATATACATGAAATTATTATAAACTGCAGTTACCCTACTGTGCTGTAGTATTCCAGGACTTCTTTGTCTCTGCTAGCTCTTCTTAAAGACTTGGAGATGCTAACATCATCATCCCCTAGCAGCTGAGATTTCTTCCAGCCTCATTTCTCACTAGCAGCAAGTCCTAGTCATAATTATATTATTATATACCTCTGATTCCTGCTTCATCACCTTCTCCAAAAGATTCACTTGCATGGTCTTCCCTGAGGCTAGATAGATACAGATTTATGGACTTTTCTAGAATCCATTACCTTCAAATGGCATAGCTCTCCCATCCCACTCAAGCCTGAAAGACAGTATAAGTAATACTTGCAATTTTTATCTGTCTATCATTCCATATTTTTCTATTGGCCTCACTATCTGTATCTATTATCATCTATCTACACAAATATGGAATTATTCCTAAATGTCTTATCAAATGGACCTCAAAAGACATTTACATATACCCAAACCAATTGCAAGATTATAGAATGCCCTATATCCAGTGTGCCCTAAAGAAGAGCTGCCTTGTAAGCTATGTTGTAACACTACCATGCATTGCCAGTACTAAGTATGCTGTCACACTGAGCTGAACAGTTGACTGTCACTATATTTTTAATCTTATTCGGTAGTAACGAGAGTAATAGTATTAGTTAAATCATAATATATTAACAGAATATTACCATGGAAGAAAAACTAAGTAATATAAATCCTTATATATCCAATGATTGTAACTTGAATAGATAATGAAAGTATCTACAAATGCATAAGGTACTCAAAATGATAATATGTAAAATTCAACATTTAAGTTAGAGAAGATCACATAGAGAAGAACATTCAGTAGTAAAGTTATGGTAAGCTCTTTATAACAAATGAAAGAAAAATTAATTTTCTCTTGTATTATGTATGAACATTTATTAATCCTCCCACATTAAAATATTTAAATTTTATCTGTTAGGACCAACTGTTGCTACTTTTCCAGGATAAATGTTTGATTAATGATGTTTTTAAAACAAACAAAAAAAAGACTTCTTTTCTTTGATAATATAAGAAAACAATAAATTGTTTTTGGCAATTTGAAGATACATTGTACCATTTTGACAAAAGCAGAGGTAAAAAAAGTCAGTTATACAATATTAAAAAGTAGATTAGCTATTCTTACCTTTAAAATGTTGCATAATCCTAAATACAGTATATTTTAATAAGCTTAGTAATTTTATTGGTGGATCATTGGGAAAGACATGATGCATTTTTGCATAGAAAAACACATCATGTGGGACCAGCAGTTGAGTTGCTGGACTCTCATGTAGTTGACTATGATTAGAGACTAAAACAAGTGGCTTAAAACTCATGCTGGTGTGGGAACTAGCAGTTAGCGTAATGGCTATGTCGCTGGACACCCACGTAGTCGACCGCGGTTTGCGTCCCGGACCCGGTGGCTTAAAACTCACGCCGGGTGCGTGTGCGCGTGTGCCCGTGTGCCCAAGATATCAAGAGGAGAATGGAGGAGAAGGGATTGCGGTGTGACCATCCTCTCTGGGACGTGATTGCTCGCTTTCTGTCTCTATGTCTCTCTCTGTCTGTCTGGCGAGCGTAAGCGCCCTATAGGGAAAACCTCTCCCAAAAAAAAAAAAAAAAACCTCATTCTGGTGTGTGTGAATGCATCCCCAAAATTCCATAAGGAGAATGGAGGAGAGAGGGGACTGTGGCATGGCTGTCCCTTGGGAGAGTGATTTCTCACTTTCTTTCTCTCTGTCTCTCTCTCTCTGCTTCTCCAGCAAATGCACATGCCCTGTAGCCAAAAACAAAACAAAAAACTCTCTAAAAAAAGATTCTATTGATAATCAATTTTATTATAACATTTAAGTATATTAAAATAATTTTATGTGACTCTTTTAAGAGAATATCAACTAAACTCCTTTCTGAAGGCTAGAATCTCTCAGTAGCTTTAATGGCTCAAACTTAAAAACTTGTATCATATTTTTTATTTTTGTATTTACAGTAGTTTCTATTACTTCTTTTTTTTATTACTTCTTTACATGTTCAAAATAAATAAAGCAAATTGATCATTTAAATTTTGGAATCTGTTCTTACTATATGTTTTAGCAGGAAATACTTGATGTTACATAACTGCATGCACTGTGTGAGAGTGTGTGTGTAGCATGAAAGAGAGAGAGCGGTTTAAGTTCTAGAGAAAGAAGTTGCTCTTTTTCATAGCAACTCTTAGTATTATAGTCGATACATACAAAGTCAAGGTGGAGAGATGAATGCTTTCAAAGTAATTCATAATTTAAATCAATCCCTAAAATTTTGTTCCATTCTCAGTCATTTGTCTGATATAAAGGAACTCTAGCTGGGTATAGTGTCCAATAATTTAATTTGAGAAGAGAAAGGAAAGGGAAAGAAAGCAAAGATAAATGAAATAGAAGAGAGGACTTTTTTTAAAAAGAAAGAATGAGACAGCTTTTGCAAGACTAACAATATGAATCACTTTTCTAAAACTAAAGTGCAAGAAAACATTCTCATTATTTTAGGTGATCGAATTGTTTTCACTTGTAGTATTTTATGTGAATAATAAAAACATCTGATTCAACCTGTTAGTAGTGCCAAAAGGCTTACATATGCTCTATCAGTCAGAAAGATTGGAATCTTCTTAATTATTTAACCAAATGTAAGATTTTCTTGTACATTCAGAGACAGTAAAATGAAGGTTTATTGCTGAGAATGTATTACATGTGTTGTGATACTTTTTCCCAAGTTCTTTATGGATCATTTTCTAAATATATATTCAATACCCTGTAGTTAGCTCTCAAAAAGCTTTTATTCATTGTTTGTGTACAGGCTAGTGTTTTTCCTCTGCATTATCTATATGTGTTTACATGCTCAGCCATAAAGGCCCCAGAGGAAGTATTATGGCCTATCTTGTAGATAATCCATATTTTAAACTCTCTAAATACATGGATGACATTATCAGCTATCACCATGCTGATCTCCACTTTAAGTATCTAAATACATATTTACCAGCTTAATCTGTATCTTGAAAGGCCTCTAAGTATATTTATATTATAAATTGACACAATGCGAGCCAACGATTTTATGCACTCTTATTATTATTATAAAAATAAAACACAATCTATAGGGTGCATTTAAAGTACATACTCAGTTTCAGAAATCAAAATTGTTTCGGAGGAAAATTTACCACAGTCCACAATGAGATAATGTCTATGATTTTGGGGCTTTCTCTTAACATTTTATTTATGTGTCCCAGAATAAAAAACTATGACTAAGACCCTATAAAGACACACACAAAAAAATGGTTTTGGGGTTTTCCTTTTCTTTTTGGGACTAAATTTTTTAATTTTCAAAACTCATGGAGATTCAAGGAAACTTTTAAAAGTTTGTGAAGGCCCTGATTGGTAGCACAGTTGGTGGCATACTAAACTACAATACTGGAAGCCATGTGGCAGACTATGGGTCTGCTTCCCTGGGTCATTCTGAAAACATGTCAGGCAAGTCACACAAAATTTTGATAAGCTTGAGGGTTAGAGAAAGGGGATCTTGGTGTGGCAGGACCCTGTCAAGGGTACCTCTTTCTTTTTTTTTTTTTTTTCCTTTTTTTTTTTTAATTTTGGCCCTCTCTCTCTTTATGGTGTGCATAATACATTCTTTATGTAGTAAATAAAATAAATACAACTTTTAGAAAAAGTTTGTGGAAAGTGGAATTAAAGCACTTATTTAATGTTATACAAAACTTGAAATTCATGTATAATATTTTCATAACATGCATTTTAACTTTTTGAAGACCTTTTGCATGTTGCCGGACAAGGTTTCTGTTCCCTAATAACAAAGAACCACTAGTTTAAAATAAGATATCTTCTTGTGACCGGCACAGTAGAAGACCCCAAGTGGGAGCAATGGTGGATTTGGAAAACAATAGACAGACAGACACACAAGCAGAACAAAGTGGGGATCCGGCAGTCCTGGTGTCTCTGATGGAGATCACCACAGCACTGAGCCATTAGCGGGTTTATTCTTTAAGAGGCCATTGGAGGAGGAAAAAGCAGAAGGTAAAGGTGTTTTCTATCATCCACTGCAGCTGTGGAGCATCTTGAGTCTTATGCTTCCAAGCTTCCCCTGGACTTCCTTTAACCTCTGCTAGCTTTGCAGCATCGGTCCAAGAGAGCAGGTCTGTGTCTTTTCTCATCTTTAAAGGTCACTATTGTTTAGCTCAGATTCGCCACTCCCTACAATTTTTAGTCTCTATTCTAGAAAGAATTCTTTCAGACTGGATGCTTGTGGTTAACATAGCTACACAGGTTATTTGGTCTTACGGGGCTTCTGTACTACTTACAGTGTTTAGAGTGTTTTTTTGTTTGTTTTTATTTCTTTAAAATGTAACTCATTGATTCAGACTAGAACTAACTCTGAATGTGAATATGAGGAACTTGGAAAATATTTAAACACAGAACTATGTACAAGGTTAGTATCTCTTACCTAAAGTGATTAGGACCAGATGTGTTTTAGATTGCAGATATTTTCTGTTTCAGAAGATTTGCTTATGTTGTGCATAATTGGGTATCAAGGATGATACCCAACCTTATACACAAAACACATTATATACAAAGTTTAAGGATAATTTTATAAAATATTTTTAATATTTTGTATGAAATAATTTGTGGGTATCGTTACATAGGGAATCCTGTACATGCCTCGAAAAAATGTATGACAGCTGAAGGGGTCTGGAAGGTTCGTTATTCTCTTGAGTTTTGACTGTGATCCTCACATAAAGTAGGGATGTGGAATTTTCCACTTGTGCTGTCAAGTCAGCCCTCAAAAGTTTTAGATTTTGGAACATTTTGGATTTTGGATTTTTGGGGTAGGAATGCTCGATCTGTAGCAACATTGATATATGAAACTTTTTTCTATGTTAACTAGATCAAAATCTAAAGTTCATCACAAAAGTTTATATGCTACCCCTTACCTATTATTCTCTTAGTCAACTGTCACTCAGATATTCTTGAAAATATTTATGAGAAAGTAGACTCCTAGCCTGAAACTGTAGTATAGCTGTTAAATGCTATGAAGAAGTCAGAACAGATCCCACATGGCCAACCAGGGTTTGAGTCCCAGTCACAAAGACTTGAAAAACACACCAGAGACAATGTATGTGTGCCCAGGATACTGATGGGATGGAGAATAGAGGAAAAGGGTTAAAGAGTGACTAGGCTTTATGGGAAGGAGTTTTATCTCTTTCTCTTTATCTCACACACACGTACCCTCTGGCATCACAAGAAGAAAGTAAGAAAAAAAAAAGACAAAGAAAGACAAAGAGAGTGAAAGAAAGAGGGAAAGAAAGAAAGAGAAGAAGGAAGGGAGTGGGAACAAAAGAAAGGGAAAAAGAGAGAGAGAAAGAATAAAAGAAAGTTAAATTACTGCTCATTTTAAAGTTAAGTCTATTATTTTGCTACCCACTCAATCCTACTGAGGTAAATTTGGTAGTTTCAGTTACAGTTCATCTATATACCTATCTTCAAAAACTGTATATATGAGCATTTATTGACTTGTACTTGGAGTTACTACAGTATAATATTATATAACCAAGAAATAGCACTAGGTACAGTGTCTTAATTACATTGCTCTGAGTTGTTCCATTGACAGCCTTTATTTATTTATTTTTGTATTTATTTAATTTTGTTTATTATTATCATAATCTTTTTTATATTACATTGAATTACATATATATTTTTTTTTTTGAGAGGTTTTTGCTATAGGGCACGTGCACTTGCCAAAAAGACAGAGACAGACAGAGAGACAGAAAGTGAAAAATCACCCCAAGGGGGGATGACCGCACTGCAATCCTGTCTCCTCTAGTCTCCTCCTGGGATCTTGGCCACTCACGCACATGTGCCTGGCATGAGTTTAAGTCACTGGGTCCAGGACTTGAACCGCAGTCTGCTACATGAGAATTCAGCGACATAGCCATTACACTAACTGCTGATCCCCAATCACATATATCTTTACAGTGTATTATTACATTTCTTTTCCAGCATGAATACCATGTTTATCAGTCAAGACAAAGACATACTATCCACATCATCAACATCAAATACCTTTTCACCATTTTTTTCAGATTATTATTATTATTATTTTAAACATTCAATCACTGTATATCATTTGGCTTGTAAAATAAATTTACTCAACATGAAATATTTCTCAGACCAGTCCAGTTGAGAATACTATACATGTTATCATCAGTAGGTAATAAACCATTTCTGTGTCCCACTAATGTCATACCTCTCTATTTGTTCTCTTGCTATCCTTCTCTATACTCTTCCCTTCTGCTGCCCCGATCCACACTTGACAGCCTTTATTTTGTGGCCCCAGGAGCAATCCCAGCTCACCTTTTCTCAGCACAGATCATTGTCCAGGAGTTTACGTGTAGTACATAGTCATCTTATCTTTCTGTGGAAATGGAACCAAACATGTAATAGTGTCTGGAGGATAGGAAGTACTATTTGGTATGGACCTTGTCCAGGACTCAGATTTAAGGATTGAAAGTGAGAAAGAAGTCCATCCAAAGCAAATTTAGTACACTATTACTAAAAGAAATGGAAGACAACAGCAATATCCGATACATATGGTGTTTAATTAGTATTTGAGATTTTAGTGTGTCTAGACTCTAATGTGATCACCAGAAACCACTGTGATATGTTTCTGTGTGTGTATGGGAGAGAGGAGAGACACACACACAGAGACAGAGAGAGATAGAGAGAGCTTCTTTATTAGGCCTGGTGTATTAGAAAAGGTTCAACTAGTTACAGCAGATATTTTCATTGGTGATGTTAGGAGGTTTGCAGTATTTGGGTTTCTCCATCTGCGTCTGTCTGCTTGTAAAGCACAACCACTTAAATCTCAAAGTACTGAATGCAACAGCACTCCTACTTAATGAAGGCTCAGCCTGAATTATCTTTGCTGAGGGCACACACCTGCATGTAGCTGGCATCTTAACCCTAGGTCTACCTGAAGTTCACTGTCGATAGTAATTGATTTCCTTCCTTCAGTCAACTTAACATAGATCAAGAGTGAAGTGGTACTTGGCTGCACACACAATCTCAGCAGCTGCAATTTTGCCGTTGTCTGTCATACAGAGTTTTTCTTGTACGGTTTCCATAGAGGCTGGGCATGTTTCTGAATTTAATTTTGAGACTCGGCCTGATTCCTTCCTATTCATCTGAGTTAGGGCGACTTTCTACACAACTAGATCAGAAAAGAAAATCACCTCCTTTACATTATCAAATTCATACCTTTCCCTCTTTAGTAAATACTTGTAATAGCTTTTTTTATTGAATTATTATTTTATTCTCATTACCCAAGCATCAAGAGGTGATGTGGTATTCTTTTTCCTCACCTTTAGGACGAATAAATTGGAAATATCATTACCAAAACACAAATATGTCCAAAATTTTGTTGTTTCATATTCAAATTCAAAGTAGCTTTTTTTTTTTTGGGAGAGATTTTCACTGTAGGGCACGTGCGCTCGCCAGACAGACAGAGAGAGTCATAGAGACAGAAAGCAAGAAATCACCCCCCAGGGGGGATGGTCACGCCACAATCCCTTCTCCTCCATTCTCCTCTCAGGATCTTGGGCACGCACGCACATGCGCCCGGCATGAGTTTTAAGCCACCGGGTCCGGGACACGAACTGCGGTCGACTACGTGGGAGTTCAGCGACATAGCCATTACGCTAACTGCTGGTTCCCCAAATTCAAAGTAGTCTTATGTCCCCTCCAGCACAGAAAGATGTGGAATGTACCTGTTTATATAAATGGAGGAAAATAACACACCAGCTTGTAGGCTGTGACAGATAGATCCTCAATAGGACTTATTCTATTCCTTTCAAAAGTGTCATGGAGGGACAGACAAAGTTACTGAAGAAAAGATTATGTGGGGCAAGAGGGACCATACATTGCCCTTCCCTGTTCAGGGTAACTAGCTTTAAAGAACTGGTATTTGAATCACATAAAAATGAGTTTGTTATGTGCACATTAAATAATAAGTAAAATAAATTATTTTATGGGGGTAATAATGTTCAAACTAAGCTCCAGGTCATAGGTAAATTGTTTTACAGTAAACACTGCTCTAAGATATAATGGTGACTTATGAGGAGTTACTGGTTTTCAAAAATTAGCATACCATACAGAATAAAAATTAAGGCTATATATATATATATATATATACATATATTTATATATAAAGAGATTTTTGCACTCACCAGAAAGACAGAGAGACAGGAAGCGAGAAATCACCCCCCCAGGGGGCTTGGCCTCTCAGCAATTGTTTCTCCTCTGTTCTCCTCTCTGAATCTTGGGGACCCACGTACAGGCACCTCGTGTGAGTTTTAAACCACCCGGTTCAAGACTTGAACTGCAGTCAACTATATGGGAGTCCAACAACATGATCATTATGCCAGACACTGGTCTTGGCAAAATATAATTTTAAAGCATGAAGTTAAGGGAAGCTACATTTGCTATTAGTAAAATATCTCATTGTGTCCAGAAGAGTCCAGGCTGATATTCCTATATAATTGCTTTTCTCTCCTACTTTCTCTGCCCTTAGTTTTTCGAGATTGGAGTTTCAGATTTATGTTAAGTTCTCCTTTCTTTCATCTTCACTTTCATTGGTCTCCAGTATCTATAATCTCCCCTTTATAGAAAGTCATTGCTTTTCCTATATTATCTTAATTGAGCCCCTAGCATCTTTCATCAGAATTAATTCAATGATTTTATAGCCTTCAAAATATCTTTCTAGTGAGGAAAACTAAGTGAAATTAGTTACCTTGGGGGATGCCAGATAAAATTTTGGATATAGATTCAAAACTCAAAATTTAATAGTAGGTATGTGTGAGCTACTGGGTAAACATCAAAGTATTTTTGTGAATATTGGTTAAAATAATAATGATTTTATATTTCTATGTCATTTTCTTAGATCCAGATATGAGAATTCTCAAAAATAGTGGGTCCAGTGGGTTATAGATCAGGCATCTCAAATATAGCATGGTACTAAAATTATTATTATTGTTATTGTTATCTTTATTGTCAGTAAATATGTTGATTATGAAAACTACAGCGGAAATCTGCTATTTAAATAGCCCTAACATTTTATAACCTGTGGCTAATTCTTAACTCTATTGCTAGATTGTATGTTAGAAAAAATAATTTGTTTTCAATTGCATATTATGCTATTTTAATTTGTACTGCTTATAGTTCATTTAATTAAACATATGAAAAAACGAGCTTATAGGGGGGAAAAATCACATAACTGCCATGCAGTGTACAGAGTGGAAGGATCCCTGATTTTCTTCCTCAATATAAGATGTTTGTCAAGAAGACTTTTATATGTGCCTATATTTATGCATTCCTTATTTAGGGAGCTGCAGGCTATTGTAAAACTCATTACCATAATTTTCTTCATTTTTTACTTTGCTACCTCTTAAAGATAACCCTGCATTTTAACACTATTTGGATAGGATTTAAATACCTAGATTTAATCACATTTTTAATTTTTTAAAATAAGTTATCCTTAAAAGAAAAAAAAGATCTTTTATGCTAGATTTTCATTTAAGCTGCTCATGAGGCAACAATTACATGAGAATTCAGAATAAGACAAGCCACCAAGGCACGGTTTTCAGTACCCAAGTGGTCTCCACGAAACAGAGCATCTAGGGGTATATTTTCTTTTAACTTGACTTCATCTCTCCCTAATTAGTAGTGTGCAATGTACCATTATGATGCCTGCTTCACCCCCTTGGTTCTTGCACCTTCCCTTGGGAATTTCCCAGCTGTTTTGCTCTCCTGTTGTAATTGAAATCTTACTTGTTCTAGCCTGTAATTGATAGTGAACCCAACCATTTTATGTTTGTCATGCAACAGATGTACAATAGAAACACTCAAAGTGGCATATGGAGAAACTGCCCTACTAGAGTGAAATCAGATCCATTCCTACAACACAACTTCATTTTCTCAACATTTAATGGTTTTCTCTCTATCTTATTTTTTTTTTTTTAAGTTTTTGTCATGGGGGAGTGCACTAACCAGAGAGAGGAAAAGTGAGAAATCACCCCCCTGGAAGGCATGGCCAGGACACAATACCTTCTTCTTCATTCTTTTCTTGGACTTTTGGGCATGCATGAACATACTTCCGGTGTGAGTTTTAAGTTGCCAGATCTAGGATCTTAACCATGGTAGGCCACATGGGAGTATAGTGTCTTAAAACCATGCCACCTACTGGCCCTAGATTTTTTCTTCTCTTTACAGCTGCTTTGTTGCTATATACGTTAATTAAAAAAAAAAAAAAAAAAATCATATTATGAAGGTACTTTAAAAAGTTCATGGACAAATAAAACTAAAGTACAAGTTTATTTTGGTGCAATGATTTTAAGTTGATTCATAGTTCTTTTTATATAATAAGCATTTTTCATTAACTTTTCAATGACCCCCTATATTTACTTGAGGTATGGTGCTACTCTTAAGCTTCATTATATGACTCTGTATTTATAGTAAGGACTATATATAACAAGGTAGATTAGTTAATAAATAAAATAGAGTTTTCTGTATACTTTTGTCAGTCATGAGTTTTAATGAAATAATTAACAATACACAAATAAATGAAGATATATTAACTAATTTAGCTACAGTTTCTATTTTAAAAATGCTTGCAAATGCAAAATGAATCTCCAAATCAATTCATTCTAATTCTAATTATGTCTGTATTCAAGGACCAGAGCCTTTGCTTTGAACAGAAATAGTTTATTTCTAATACAATATAAAAGGCTTTTGAGTAGTTCACTCTATCCTATAGGATATAGTCTATATTCAAAATATGGTGCTAGGTGTTTTGTAACTTTGCCTGGTAGACTTTAGTATGGATATGTTGGACCCTCAGTGACTTGACTAGTGTGGAAAGAGACAGTGAGGGCTGACCAGGACAGGGGCTCAGGGAACTCACCACATCATAGGATGGCAGGCACTTTTCTAAGTGGAATGAGTTGCCCAAATGTAGTATCCACAGCATTAAGACCTTTTAAGCAAGTACCTATGATAGAAGAAAAACATTTGGATAGTCATGAATCAGAAAATATAACTGACAACATCATAGTTTCAAGTATTCTTTTCAACTTTTATCAAAACCCCCACCAATCTCTGAGAATTTGAAGATGACAATGGGAGAGAAAACTAATAGACAACAATTGATCCCTAGAGTCTTAAGGGTCAAAGGTCTTAGCTCAGATTTCTAAGATCCAGGGAAACATGAAAGAAAGACTAGTTACAATATTTAAGTGAGGCCAAGTATTGAATAACTGAGAGTATCAGAGAGGTGTTTTTGAAAAATGATTGAGGGTGTAATAGTGACTAGGTCTGAGGAAAATGGATGCAGGAAGATGAGGTAAATCCTGTTAAAATAAGCGGATAAGATGCCAGAATTGAAGAAAACAAAGCTGAGGGCCCTATGAAGTACTAGGTGCATAGGAAGATATTTCAAAAGTCTAACTGGCATAACTTGTATGAAGGAAATGTAAGTGGAATAAAAGTGAAAAATAGCCCAGGTGTCTATAGCCTGCCTGGCTGAAAAAGTTTAAAACAAGGAAGATACTAGAAGGAAGAAAAAAGATCAGTAGATTTTGGAAATTAAGCAAAGGTACATAGAACAAAATATGTTGGAAATTATGTTGAAATATGTCAATGCAGTACAATTATTTAGAAGCAAGTATCTGAACCCCAAGAAAGAGAGAAGTCTAATTGGTCATAAACAAATTTTAAAATCATTGAATATTCATAAGTTGTATAAATATTTTAAATATGGCTCAGAATATCCTACACGAGGATAGTTTTTTGTTTGTTTGTTTGTTTGTTTGTTTTTAGCTTATTTATTTACTTCTTCCATGAGGAAGGGAGACAGAGAGAAAGACAGCACTCGTAACAGAGTCTTGCACCACAGTCCACCCCTAGACTCAGCTCTCCCGGGATTATGGAACCATGTATGCCCAGCACACTCATGGAGGTCACTGCATAGGAACACATTTCCTTCCCAAGTGAATCAACCTTGAAGAATGTCACATTTTACTTCTGTGCCACCATCAGGTCCCTCAAGAGAGCAGTTCTGAACATAAATATGTTGAGAAATGTATGATATAATATTAACTGAAAAGTTCTTTTTTTTAATACTTTCAATTCTTTGAAATAATGTTTATACAAACTGTATTAGGAAAACAATTAAAATTCTATTATTGTATTTTGCAGTTTACAAAAGCACAGATTGGATAATCATTTGAAGAAGTTAGTTTTCTTCCACTAGTTCAAAATCTATTTGCAGTTCTTTTATTTGGTTCCCAATGTTTTGAATGAGTGACATTGTTTTTTAAAGTGATAATTTCTCTTGTTTGAATAAAAGTCTGTTATTGGAGATTAGTGCATCATACATTATAAGCAGAACAGAGAAATGAGGTCCTCTAAATTATTCTAGTACATCATGTTTTTAAGTATAAAAAAGAATAGAAGCACTGCACTTATATTTAGCTGTATTTGTAATAAGACATGGTTATAAACTCGTACTTTTTATTTCAATTGTGATATTAAAATACAAACATTCACATGGGTTTTTAAGCACTATAGTTTTTCATGCTAGCCTGAAAAATTGTGTTAATATTGGTTCAATTTTAATGAAGTAGAACAGAAGGATGTAAAATATATCTAATATATTTTAGCTATTAATATCCAACCAAGTTCTTGCTGTTGATAGCCTGGTTAAATTTAACACTATTATTAATGTATATGAATATGTACAAAGTATTATTTTAATTATGAGAATTTTGGAATTTTTTTATTCAAATAAATCTGCACATCAATGAACATATTTTTAAAATAGGAATATGTGTGAAGATTAGATTAATAAAAATGCTTTTGTTAATCTGAAGTTTGAAGTGCATGATATTGCTGAGTTAATTTTACCAGTTCTCAATGGCTAAACTGTACCTAGAAAAGACCTTTAAGGAGGAAAATAGAAAAGGATTCTCAGTTACATTGTGATGAGTTCTCTAGGTTTACAGAGAGTGAAAGAGAAGAGAGATAATTTGGAATAGAACGTTCTGTAATGTGAATATATCTTTAGAAATCTGGAAGTATGGTAATGAGTGCAAAACTGAAAACTTTGGCATAGTGGATTAATTTCATTTTTAATTTTTCATGGTTTAATTTTAATTTTCGACATTCGATTTTTCTCTTATGTTTCAGTGAAAATTTAGTATTCAATTTCATTTACACCATCTTCCTATTACTATTGCACTTTCTGGCACTCTTTGATTAAAACGGAAAAGGAAAAAGCTATTGGTGTTAATTCCCATGGGTGTGTATTTGGCAGTCATGTTGTGTTACTGTATCTACTGCCTGGGGATTACTTTTATCTTCTTGAAGCTTATTTGATGAAAATATTACCAAAATGCATAGCTACACAAGATGACTTGGAAGATTGCTATTTAAAGGGAAAGTCATATATACATAAAGAACAAAATATTTTGTGACATGTTTTCAGTAGGCGTTAAAGCAGGGCAGGTAGCATTTGAAGCGAAAGACAGAAAGTTCAGTGTTTCTGTCTACAGCACAGTTTTGTTCTCCATCTCTTAGCTATGACTTGATATGAACAGAAAGGAACCAGATGAAGAAAACATAGAAAAGAGGCAGAACAGGCTTAAACATGGAGTGACTTTGAATGAAAATGCATCTCAGAAAGGGCCAGAGTAACCCAGTGTTTCTGAGCAGTATCTTTGGAATTAAATGGCTCTGGTTTTATTATGTATTATTGCCTCATCTTGTGCAAGTTAGTGAACTCTTCTGTCTTCTTTTTATTTTTTTCAGGGAGATTTTCACTATAGGGCATGTGCGCTCACCAGAGAGACAGAGACAAAGAGAAAGTGAGAAATCACTCCTCAGGGAAATAGACACACTGCAACCCCTTCTCCTCCATTCTCTTCTCTGGCTTTTGTGGCACACATACACACACATCTGGCATGAGTTTCAAGCCACTTGGTCCGAGACTCAAACCACATGGCCATGTGGAAGTCCAGCAATGTAACCATTATGCCATCTGCTGGTCCCATGACCCTGCTTTTATATTCCATAAAATGAAGCCACCATAAGTCACTTATTTTATAAGGATATAGTGAGTTAATACTTGTAAAGGATTTAGAGGTACACCTGGCATATTTTAAGATCTAATAAGTATACTGGCTGAGTATCCCTAATCTGAAAATCCTAACTCTAAAATGCTCTGAAATCTGAAACTGTTCAATCACCCATATGAAGTCACAGATAGTAAATTTCACCCCTGACTTCATGTACTGGCAGATCACAGATAAAATCCTGCAATATGAAAATATTGTATAAAATTGTCTTCAAGCTATGTGTGTAAGGTGTATATGAAGCATAAATGAGGGCCAGTCAGCGGTGTGGTGGTGAAGGCAGGTGCATCCCACATGATTGGCTACATGGTTTAAATCCTCGACCTGGTGACTTGAGAAACATGCCAGGTACATGTGCATCCATGTTCAAAATTCACTGAGGAGCACGGAGGAGAAAGGATTGTGACATAGTCTTTCTCCCTGAAGGTTACTTTCTCCTTTTTCCTCTTTCACTGTTTCTGTCTAGAGAGCACATGCATGCTATAACAAATTTAAAGAAAGAAAGAAGGAAGGAGGAAGGTAGGAAGGAAGGGAGAGAGAGAAGAAAGAAAGAAAGAAAGAAAGAAAGAAAGAAAGAAAGAAAGAAAGAAAGAAAGAAAGAAAGAAAGGAAAGAAAAGAAAGAAAAATAAAGAAAGAAAAAAAAAGAAAGAAAAAGAAAAAAGAGAAAACGAGAAAGAGAAAGAAAGGAAAGAAAAAGAAAACTAAAAAAATAAATAACATTTGGAAGATTTGGGAATTAAGGAAGATAATTAAAAAAATAAAAGAGAAAAGATGTTTACTTATTGTACCTGAAAAGGACATGCTGAGGCAGTCGACCTTCATCATTCTATGACTTAGCAGTTCTGTCCAAGGGCAGATATTGCAAGTGATCTCCTCATAGTCTCTGCACAGGGGTCGCCATAAGTTGATGGTGACAGTGGGTGCTGACAAGGATGCTGAAGGCTAGCACCTGGGTGGATTTCTAATACGTGCTGGATGGATTTACAAGCAGTTTTTGTCCATTACCAGTTTTACCCTTCTGGCTAACTATGGGAGGTAAATCATGTTGTAGGTGATACTGAGATCCAGAGAAGTGACTTGCCCTAGGTCACATCGTTCATCCTTTAGGGATCCAGATTTCAAGCTAAGACCATCTGACCCCAGACCTTGCCTTTGGCCACTAGTACATTGAAAGTCAGCAAAAGACAAGTCAAGGATGGAGTCACTGAGAGATATATACAGATAATTCACAAAGGACCAGAAACTTTGAGACACCAATAAATCAAAAGAGAGGAGGGATGGTGTTTTCAATCTAAAATAGTTCAATTTCTCTAGAATAAGAAAGCAAAATAAGCAAAAATAACCCTTTAGTGAAATAAGTTCTTAGGTAGGTGTGCAGAGAAATAAATCTCTGCAGCTGTAAGTGCAGGATTCTATCAAAGATATACTAAAGAGAGGAAATTATGAATGACATAACTAAGGTCAATAAGCAATTTGATGGGCAGACAGGATTAAGCATCAGAAAGACCTTATACACATAAGAACTGCTATGTATTTTTTAGAAAAAAATATGAAAATGATATTTAAGTGTGAACAGAATATGATAAAAGACAAAATATGTAAAATTTACATAATATAAAATTATTTATATCCCAGTCCTCAAATTTATTTTAGACTACTGGGAAAAAAGATTGTATGTCAGATTTTTATTCGCTTTTGTTCCTAAGAAATGTAGAGCCAAGAAAGGGGCCATCAGTATGAGAAAAAGCTTTTCATTTTGAACTTCGTGTTCACTATCGCGGACAATATCAAATTCAAACAAGTACACAGTTGCTTTCAACTTTGTTTCCCCATGTGACTAAATGTTCTCTCACTTTTATTCCCATCCTGTGCACAGCTGCTATTTTCTCTGTTTCTGATGTTTCAACTCACTTAACATTACTTTCATGCTCAAACCTCAGTATTTCTCACACCTAGAAAAAGAAATGCTGGTTCTTTTATATTTTAAATTGATATGCTTTTGATTTTCAACTTTTATCTCAAATTAAGTGTCTAGGGTCATATTCAAGCTTCTTTTTCTCATTGCCTTTTATAATTTGAGTAAATAACTTGTCTTTGTCCTTGAAAAAAATCTCCCTTAATAAATATGTATTAAATAGATGGGGCAGCAGGCAAATTAAGAGCAACCTTTCCTTTTTATTTTATAATATATGAATGTCTACTAATATTTTCTGTGCTAAAGAAATAATGTTCATCGATTTTCCATTTACTAATTCTAATAATTATAGGCATTACAATGTAAAAAAAAAAATGTGTTGTGATGCTAGGTGTTTAGGAGAAGGACATCTTTTGTAGCACCATAATAAACCTCCAAAGAAAAATTAACCCAGCATACAACATAGATTCAGTGAGAAAAATTGGAACTGCAGGTCGTTCATCACTTTTGTGCTGTGACCTCTGCTGAATCTACTAGCAAATTCTGTGTTATTGAATCACAATGACAGACCCAAATACAAATGTCGTGACTTTGCTGTGTTCCCAGGGTCTTGCCATAGCACCATCACCATTTTATATTCCCTTCCTGGGGACACTTTGGAAGATTTAGAGGCTTTCAGCCTAATCTGACTGGCTCCACACAAACAGCTGGAGCTTTGCCAAGAGCCGAACCTGATTATGTCAACAAGATGGCCTAGTCCACGAGGGAATTCCAGCCGGGTGTGTGAGAGTTCTGGGAGCCGCCATGAATTAGCTTTATGTGCTCCAAGAGGCAATTTCCTACAAAAACAGACTTCAAAAGCTGCCAGAGGAAATTGTTTCCCACTGGAACTAGGCCTAGTCGGTGATTCTTCAGTGACTGTGTCCCTTCGGTAGTCAGTCCTCTGGACATACCAGCCTAGCCCTGGTGTTCACGTTCTCCACAGAACCAAGCAGTTAACCCTGGAAATGAGTAATGACTGTGGAGCCATTGCTCTGCACTCATTATTTAAGTTCTTGTTTTTAAGTGTAAAAGTTAGCTGGCTAGCTAGATCATTTCTAGGGGTTGCTGCTGAACTTAAAAGAGGTCATTCTATTAAACATAGCACCCAGGTTAAGAAGAGAGGCAGAGAGCACTCCGCAGTTCATTAGCCTTTTGATGAAGTGTTAAATGGAACAGTGGGAAGCTTCACTTACAGATGTATTTAAATGTTAGTGGCATTTAAATAAGGGTTACACATTTTGACTAACCTGTTGTTGTATTTCGTTCCATTGAGAATTTTACCTGAAAGACTGTGAGGAAGGGTAAGTCTTGGATTCCTCACTGGATTCTGAGTTGATGATATCTTACCGATAGCCGGTTACCAATAGTTACATGCATAGACAACATGATATAGTACTTCCTTACTTACTATAAAGCAAATATCTAAGATTTTAAGAGGATTTTAGTGTTTTTGGGCTTCTACACAATTTAGAAACTTCTATAAGTAATTATGTTGGCTATGGTTTTATAATATGTATACATCTGAAAGTTCCTAAACACAGACCATTAGGAATAAAAAAAGTATATTTGGGGCAAGAAATTTGCAAACAAAGGTTGAAGGGGCCTGAAGTATAAAGATTATTTGCATATGAATAGTGCCACATTATTGCAAAGAGTGAATTTTAAGAGTTTGATTTTTTTCAGTCTACCAAAGGTGCCTTTTTCTTCCACAGAAACAGATACCTTTCTGTGTACAAAACAGTGTCCTTTTCTTTGGGACCATTAAATTTAAGTATTTATCAGCTAATTGTCAGCTATTCAAACAGCACAAGTTATGGTCAAATAATTTCTTTTTTATAAATTGTTTCATTTAATTTTATTTATTTATTTAAATTTGACCAGAGAAGGACAGTGTGTGTGTGTGTGTGTGTGTGTGTGTGCGTGTGTGTGTGTGTGGGTGTGCGTGGATGTGTGTGAGGAAGAGAGAGAGAGAAAGAGAGAGAGAGAGAAACCTGGCAAGTCCAGGACTCTTTTTAATTTGAACAGAGAGGGACACAGTATGCACACATGTGTGTGTGTGTGTGTGTGTGTGCGTGTGTGTGTGTGTGGGTGTGCGTGGATGTGTGTGAGGAAGAGAGAGAGAGAAAGAGAGAGAGAGAGAAACCTGGCAAGTCCAGGACTCTTTTTAATTTGAACAGAGAGGGACACAGTATGCACACATGTGTGTGTGTGTGTGTGTGTGTGCGTGTGTGTGTGTGTGGGTGTGCGTGGATGTGTGTGAGGAAGAGAGAGAGAGAAAGAGAGAGAGAGAGAAACCTGGCAAGTCCAGGACTCTTTTTAATTTGAACAGAGAGGGACACAGTATGCACACATGTGTGTGTGTGTGTGTGTGTGTGCGTGTGTGTGTGTGTGGGTGTGCGTGGATGTGTGTGAGGAAGAGAGAGAGAGAAAGAGAGAGAGAGAGAAACCTGGCAAGTCCAGGACTCTTTTTAATTTGAACAGAGAGGGACACAGTATGCACACATGTGTGTGTGTGTGTGTGTGTGTGCGTGTGTGTGTGTGTGGGTGTGCGTGGATGTGTGTGAGGAAGAGAGAGAGAGAAAGAGAGAGAGAGAGAAACCTGGCAAGTCCAGGACTCTTTTTAATTTGAACAGAGAGGGACACAGTATGCACACATGTGTGTGTGTGTGTGTGTGTGTGCGTGTGTGTGTGTGTGGGTGTGCGTGGATGTGTGTGAGGAAGAGAGAGAGAGAAAGAGAGAGAGAGAGAAACCTGGCAAGTCCAGGACTCTTTTTAATTTGAACAGAGAGGGACACAGTATGCACACATGTGTGTGTGTGTGTGTGTGTGTGCGTGTGTGTGTGTGTGGGTGTGCGTGGATGTGTGTGAGGAAGAGAGAGAGAGAAAGAGAGAGAGAGAGAAACCTGGCAAGTCCAGGACTCTTTTTAATTTGAACAGAGAGGGACACAGTATGCACACATGTGTGTGTGTGTGTGTGTGTGTGCGTGTGTGTGTGTGTGGGTGTGCGTGGATGTGTGTGAGGAAGAGAGAGAGAGAAAGAGAGAGAGAGAGAAACCTGGCAAGTCCAGGACTCTTTTTAATTTGAACAGAGAGGGACACAGGATGCACACATGTGTGTGTGTGTGTGTGTGTGTGAGAGAGAGAGAGAGAGAGAGAATCACCAGGTCCAGGACTAGAACCATGGTTGGACTTTTGGGAATCCAGCACCCTTAACCACAACACCACCTGCCAGCCCCTATGGTCAGATCATTTCTATCATTGATCATTAGCTAGTCCTATTTTCCTAACCAATACAAGAGATAATTTGTTTAAATTACAAATTTGTGAAAATGGTTTCCTCTCCCTGTCTGTAGTTTTAACTTGAAAGCCAATGGCTACATGCTCATAAAAACCTGCTCTGAAAATATTATTGTATAACATTTCATTCACACAATTGTGACTTATTTTCTATATTAAAATGTTAACTTGGAGCTGGCTCTGTGGCCAAGCATGGCATATCACAATTGAATCCCAGCTCCAACGGCTGGGCACTTGTGAATGTGTGCCCAAATCATAACAGGATGGAGGAAAGGAAAAGAAGGGATTGTGACGTGATCATCTCTTATACAAGGTGCTCTCTCCTAGTCACTCTTCCTGTCTCTTTGGTGGGTGTATATGCCCTCTAGAGAGCAAAAAGAAAGAAGTTCTTTGTTGTGCACTTCATAGCCCACTGATATAACATCTCAGTGGCTTAAGATCTTGGGAGGAGGGCCAGAAACAGAGAAAAATTTGCTAATGATTTAATTGGTGAAAATAGAATGTATTTAGCTGATAGCAGCTATTTTTAAAAGTCTTTTGATGGAAAAAGACATACTGTTTTACATTTTGTTTCATTGATAATTGAAAAAGGCATTGAGACATTATACCTAAATTTATCTAAATGGTAGAAACTCATATATAAAAAATTAGAGATTGATAAATGAGTAACTAATGTGCATCCTTAAACATAACCATTCATATATACTATATACTCAATATACACATGTACTGATGTGTGTGAAAATTATTCCTATGAAATGTGCAGACATTATATAGACTAAATTTTGTGCAAGTATCTGAAATATGTTAGAAATTGTTAACTTATCATCATTAAAGATAAAATTTAGAGAAGAAATGTATGGTATTATAGACTTAAATGTTTAAATTTCTGCATGTAGTTGTAGACACTTCACTGAATCCACAGATATTTACATTCTGTTTCAGTTATTTATCATCTTTAAATATGTTAAATAAAACTATATATGCCATTTTATATTCCATAAGTTTATGTAAGTTCTAAGTATGCTCAAAATAATTGATAAATTTTTTATTTATAATCTTTAAAGAAAAGAATCTTTTTATAGCCTGAGGTGTATTTAGTTCCTCTCAGGCAGCTATGTTCCTTTTTGTATACTATTATTAATATTATGTCAAAGAGGTTTTATAGGTAATTGATCAGTTATCGTCATCATTTATTTTTTAAGAGAGATTTTGCTATAGGGCGCATTGCTCACCAAAGAGACAAAGAGACACAGAAAGACAGAAAGCAAAAAATCATCACACAGGGGATATGGCCATGTCACAATCTCTTCTCCTCCATTCTAATCTTAGGATTTTGGATACATATACACACACGCCTGGTGTGAGTTTTAAGCCATCAGGTCCAGGATTCAATCCATAGTTAACTAGGTGGGAGTCCAGCAATGTAACCATTCCACCATCTACTGGTCCCAGTTATTGTCATCTTTTAATTCTGAGAATTGTAGTCTTCTTCTGTACTCACTATATACATACAGCTATATATATATATATATAATAAAAAAAGAGAATGTCTTTGAATATTTTACCATAATATTATCTGGATATTACCTTAAAAAAAGAAAAGAAAAAAAAAGTAGCATATTACTAAATTTGTAGATCCTTTGGAGTTTTGTTTTTTTCCCACCGAAGTTTTTATTATACTCACTTGCCAAGAATATAATTCTATGACCAATAATGTCTCAGGTACTTAGGGTTATTCTTATGATGGATTAAAATCCACACTTAAAATTTTCCCACTAATTATAACTCCAGTATACTGACATGGTGATTGACATAAATCTATGTTTGAAAGTCAGCAACTCATCATGACAACAATTGATTTGGACACATCTTAATATACAGGCTTATTTCTCGGTTTCAGTTTTAATTTGGTGTTTCGGATGAAATTCTATTTGTGAAAATGAATCAGAGGTTAACTGAAGACTAGACTGTTCTGCTATTTAAATGTCCTTAGCTTTGATATGACATCAATGTGACATCCAGGCTTTATTTTTGTGTTTATTTCAATTCTCTCTTCTTGTCTCAGAGATCATTTCCTCATGCCAGCTAACAAACACAAGTGATGAACGAGAATTAGTATGCCTGTCACAGCTTGCTCTCATTTTGGAATTCCCTTGTAAAAACTCAGAATATAACAGACAAGGAAAACAATGCCTGTTTAGTGCCGTTCAATTTCTAGGAAAGACTGATGTCTGGAATTCTAACCTCATACTTTCTACTGTCAATTTAAAGAGCTTTTTGGCTCAAAACAAAATGAGGTTGTAGATGTATTTTAAAAATGCAAAATGCTACACACCAGCTAATGCAAATAATAGTACTCATTTTTGATAAACAACCTAGTATACACCAAGGACTTTTATGACAGAAAGAGACATTACTGCCCCAAATTAATGACCTCATTTGTAGTGTCCATAGCTCATGGAGAGTCTGACTGTACAACAGGTATTTCTCTTTAGCTTCCTAGAATCTGTAATAAGCCATGGTATAAACTCATATTTTTGTATACTGACCTGCCCAAAAGGCTTTATTTTTTCAGTAACCGTAGCTGTTTCCAATATATGTCTTTCTTGTTAATGATTTCACTTTAGTACTTGTGCCCCAGGCACAGTTTGTGAAAAGATTTTAAAATGCTGAAATTTAATAAAAATTAAATATTATTTAGCTCTAAAGTATATATAGACTATCACTTTATCATTTTCTTCTCTTCCAGACTAAAAAAAATAAAAAAAAATAGGTTTTACAGTGTGAAAAATAATCGACTTATTTTTTTAAAAGATATTCTAAGTTATTTTACATGTATATCAGTCATGGGTAAACTAAAATATTTAAATTTCTTTTTTTTATTAATTTTTACTTTTTTAGATTTTGCTATACGGCATGCAGGGTCAACAGAAAGAGAGGACAAGTAATAAATAAACCCCCGGGGGGATGACCAGACCACAATCCCTTCCCTCTGTTTTCCTCTTGAGATATTCTTTGGAACATGTATCTGGTGTGATAGTCAAGCCAACAGGACTAGGACTCAAACTGTGTTCAGCCATGTGAGAGTCTAGTGCCTTAACCACCATGCCACCTGACTGACCCTCATCATGCATTTCTCATTATGTAGATAGAGGTGACCTAATGATTTTGCTGTATGGACAATATACAATTATGTTACTTGTTTAATTTAAATCTCCACTAGATCACAGTTATTAATCTCCTAATCTTTCTCATCAAGTAAATATAAATAATATATG
>NW_006160180.1:791991-854763 GCF_000334495.1 Tupaia belangeri chinensis | reverse complement strand
TTAATATATAAAATATAAACATATTGTTTATATTTCATGTATTAGTATTATTTATATTTAATATATAAAATATATTATTAAATATAGAAATAATACTGTCAATGGTACATAAGACATATTTATAAAGTGTATTAATATTGTGATTTTGTTCATATTATATTTAATTAGGCTATATTTATTCCTTGACTTTAAGAACTCTGATTTGTATTCATTAAAAGAAATGTAGCATGACCTGTCTTTTGGAGTGGTCAGGAATGAAGGTAGGTTAATGATCACTCAGGAATCCTCCCACTTTCCCTGGTGACGTAGCCCTTAACCTTCTCAAAAGTCACTTCAGACTCTAGAGCAGTGAGCAACCTGAATAACCAGCCAGTAGTCTTTTTTGCTTTTGCATGTATATTCCTTCTCGTTGTGAAAATTATATCCTGAGCATATATGGCTAGTCAATGAGAAGCCAAGTTCACGTTGCATATTTTTCTCTCCAGCTTGAAGTGTTGTTCTGACTTTATTTGCATTAAGATTTTATTGACATTTTTGTAATATTTATAACATGGCTAGATCAATTTGTTCTTTTTCTTTTTTCTAAACAAACTCAAAACCAAAGGTAATAAAAAGTTGGAACAATTTCTGTTTCTTTTATATAATTTTTATATGTGTTAGCCTTAGGGTTGACTGTAAATGAGTTGGTTTTGAATATAAACTTTGAATTTCTGAATAAAAATTCGATAAGTTAAAAATAGGCTGAGAACTTGTGATTTTAAAATAAATTATAAAACCCCAGTATTCTAGAACAAAATTATAGTGTTTCAACATACTAAGAGGGATATCTTTTTATTTTGCTTCTTGTTTAAAGTCAGGTTAATTGAAGTATAATTTACATAAAGTAAAATTCACTATTTTCAGTGTACATTTAATGTGTGTTTTGCAAGTAGATGCTGTTATATAACTAACACTACAATTCACATAAGAAAACGTTTTCATCCTCCCTGATAGTTCTCTCCTATATATTTTTAGTAGATCTTCCCCAAATCCCTGCCCAGCCCATGATAACCACTGATCTGTTTTCTGTTACCACATTTTACTCTTCACAGTATGTAACATTTAGGGTCTTGCTTATTTTCCTCTTTCATTTTTAATAATGTCATTATTTTTTTATATGACAATTTTTTTGTTTTAAAAGAGTTTTTGCTATAGGGTATGTTTGATCGCCAGAGAGAGAGAGAGAGAGAGACACAAAGAGACAGAACGCAAGAAATTACTCCCCGGGGGGGATGGTTACACTGCAATCCCTTCTCCATTCTTCTCTTGGGATTTTGGGCAAGCACACACATGTGCCTGGCATGAGTTTTAATTCACCAGGTCCGGGACTCAAACCACAATTGGCAATGTGGGAGTCCAGCCACATACCTATTATGCAATCCACTGGTCCATATATGACAGTTTTTAACTCATGATAGAGCAAACATCTTTGTCAAATGTGGGTGTGAGAGGGGGTATACTTTAACAATAAGTATTTGTGTGATACAGAATGTATTATTTTTCCTTCCCAAATTCTTATTCTTGTTTTTGTAATATAGAGCTTATAACAAAATTTAGGAGCAACTACTGCAGCTCTCCAACTTTCGTTTAATAAGTTATTCAAATTTTGTTTCAAAGTGCTTTTGTTAATCTACGTATTCTGCCTGACACCTTATGCTCTTCATCACTTTTTAAAGATATGCTGTATTACTATTTACTAAGACAAATCAGTGATTTATGGACATTTAAATTAGTTTAGCTTTGGTCTACTGTTCTAAAACATCTTGTACGATCTGATAGACTTAAAACTTTCTTGGATGATTTATGGCATGAAGTATTGTTTATAAATGCCCACGACTTTACCTTGAAAAGTCAGTTGAGTAACATGATTAGGAGAAATACACATATTGATAGGAGAAGTAGAGACTTTTGATGAGTAGGGTGTACTTAGTAGAGCAGGCCCTCCGTATCCACGGGTTCTTTTTTAGCAGGGACAATAATCTGATCTTCTAACAAAGCATAATTTTTCTGGTGCAGGATCTTGCCTTGATGTTGATGCATGCTGATAGATCAGTGTAGTGGTTGCTGCAGGTTAGTGTGGTTATGGTCATTTCTTAAAATAAGACAACAGTGAGGTTTGCCACCTTGATGGAATCTTTCTTTCATGAAAGAATCCTGCCTCATGTGATGCTATTTGAGAGCATTTATCCACAATACTACTTCTTTCAAAATTGGTATCAGTTTTCTACATCAGCAGGTCCAGATCAAAAATAATTGAAAACAGATTGGTTATGACTATGTTCAATATGTATAGACTTTTTTTCTTGTCGTAATTACATAAATAATACAGTATAATAATTATTTACACAGCATTTACATTGTATTAAGTAGTAGAAGTAATCTAGAGATGACTAACTGTATGTGGTAGGGTTCTGGAGATTATACAAATTACTAAGCCACTTTATATAAGGGACTTGGGCATTCTAGGGGTTTGGTATCTGTAGGAGGTATCTGGAATCATTCTGCCTTATAGATAGAAGAATGACTGTACTTAATTTTGTTGTCAGTAATATTGTTATTAGTATTTTTGAGACATTTCATTTTGAATATGCTATATTTCTGTTGCTCTTGTGAAAGGTAATATCAGCACAATTCACAAATCATTTTGCCATTCAGATAAGATTGGTTATCACACGGAACTATTAAAGTCTGAAACTGCACTGATATAACTATTCTATGAGATTACTGACTTTAATTTATATTTTCATTTATCCTCACACTTGCTCTATAAATTAGTTATTAGTAGTTTTGTCTTTTAAAATTAGTAATCTATTTCTTTTATTTGTTTGGTAGTGTTTTCCTCAGCTATTACTTCAGATGTTCCTTTGAATTTCATTTCTAAGTGGGTATGTTTGGCATTTCTTCTGTAAGGAAATAAGGTAGACAGAAAACAAGATCTGTTTTTGTATTCAGAATAAAATGAAAAGGAATAATAGGTCATTTTGTTGTTTAATTAAGAACATACGTCATCTCAGGGGATGACTTCATGTCTTGCCTTTCTTCGTATTTTTTTGAAATTGCCAGAGACAGAGTGCAAGAGAGAAAACAACCCCCCAGACAATGGGACATATCTTTGCCACCAGTCCCTGTTCCTCTGTCTCTCCATCCCATGAAGATTTGTGGCATGCATGCATGCATGCATGTATAGGCACCTGGCATGTTTCTCAAGTCACTGAAAAGACTGCAATTGGCCATCAGGGATGCACTCAGTATGTACCAAAATTAACCACTGTGCTATGACCAGGTGCTTTTAACCTCTTGTCACACCTACATGTATCCTGTGAAGACTGGGAATATAAGGGACCATTACCTCGTTGTCTTTGATCATTATCTTTAGATGAGTCTCTGTTACTCATTAACTCACATTTAAAACAACTTCACTGCTTAATATCCAACATGGACAAAATATGAACTCTTGATTCCCTTTCCGCTAGCTATTATAACTTTTCTATAGGTTTAAAATACCATTCAGTCATTCTGTAATCATAAGGGCAAACTATGGGCACTCCACAGTGAACCCAGATAATAATTTTTGCATAACCTTAGGCTCATGTAACTTTTCTGAGCACATTTAAAGTAAACTATATTAAGTTTCGATTTTTGGTAGGTTAGGTATACTGAATCTATTTTTGACTTATGATAATGTTTTTAACTTATGATGGGTTTACTGGGATTTAACCCCATCCTATATCAAGGGGCATCTATTCGCAGAAGTTTCTGACACTCTTTGCTTTCACTGTTATCTGCCTTCAGTGCCTCAAAAGATCCAAATCCTTGCTACTCATTATCTGTCATTTCCCTCTGAATTAGTTTCCTATTACAACTGTAACAAATGACTACAAATTTAGTGGATTAGAAGAACAAAATGTATACTACAGTTTGGGAGGTCGGATGTCCAAAATCACTTTCATTGTCTAGATCAAGGTATCAGCATGTCTTGTCCCTTCCAGAAGCTCCAGGAGAGAATCTCTTTGCCTTTTTCTGCTGCTTGCATTCTTAGCTGCTGATCCTCTCTTTACATCACTCCCACCTCTTATTTCATATCTCCTACCACACTTTCATGGTCAAGTCTTCCTATACTACCGTGTTATAAAGATATCGTGATTACAAAGTTGTTCTACCTTTATAATTCAGAATAAATCCCTCATCTCAAACTTCTTAGCTATATCTGCCAAGTTCCTTTTGCCATTCACCATTTCTGGGGATGAGGAGCTTGATAACTGTTGATTTAATTTACCATACCCTATGGAACCAAACCTGTTTTTCTAAATGCATCGTTTTTGACACACTCTAAGATTTTTTTGCCTTTGTTCCTTCTGCCCAGAATACAACATCTTCATATCATTTGTCTCTACCAAAGCCATTTCCTCAGAAAGATCTCTGATGAGACCAGCAGATGGCATAACGTTTATATCGCTGAACTCCCATGTAATTGACTGTGATTCAAGTCCCAAACCTGGTGGCTTAAATTTCACATGAGGAGCATATATGTGCATGCCCAGAATCCTGAGGGGAGAATAGAGGAGAAGGGACTGCAGCTGTGCCATTTCCCCTATGTGTGTGGGGGGGTGGGGGTGGGGGGTTGGGGGAGCGGATTTCTTGCTTTCTGGCTCTTTGTCTCTCCAGGGAGTGTATGCACCTTATAGCCAATAAAAACCTCTCTTAAAAAAAGAAAAAGAAAAACGAAGATCTACTCTGACTCTCCACAGGCACACCTCAGTGATACTGAAGTTTGGTTCCAAACTGCTGCAATACAGCAAATGTTACAATAAAGTGAGTTGCATTTCCTTGGGTGTACCAGTGCATATAAAAATTATGTGTATACTATGTTGTAGTCTATTAGGTGTGTAGTAGCATTAGTTTTTTTTTAATGTAAATAATTCAATTAAAATAAATTAATACTAAAAAATAATGCAGACATTCACCTGAGCCTTCAATGAATCATAAATGCCTTTCTGGTGCAGAGTCTTGCCTTGATGTTGACGGATGCTGATTGATTGGGATGGTGGTTGCTGCAGGTTAGGGTGGCTGTGGTCATTTCTTAAATTAAGACAACAGTGAAGTTTGCTGCCTTGATGAAATTTTTCTTCCATGAAAGATTTCTGTTTTATGTGAGAGCATTTATCCACAGTACAACTTCTTTCAAAATTGGTATCAATCCTCTTGCACCCTGACCCTGCTTTATCAACTAAGTTTATATAACTTCTTAATATTTTTTTGTCATTTCAACAATGTTCAATATGTCTTCACCAGCAGTGGATTCCATCACAAGAAACCACCTTCTTTACTCATCCATAAGTAACTTCTCATCCACTAAAATTTAATTATGAGATTGTTCAGTCACATCTTCAGGCTCCACTTTTTCTTGCCATGTCAACCACTTCTGCAGTTTTTTCCTTTGCTGAAGTCCGTGAACCCCTCAAAGATATCTATGAGAGGTGAAATCAGCTTCTTTCAAACTTAGGTTTTCTGTCAATGTTGGTATTTTGACCTCCTTCCCCATGAATCATGAATGTTCTTAATGATATCTGTAATGCTAAGTCTCTTCCAGAATTCTTTCAATTTTGCCCAAATTCATCAGAGCAATCACTGTGTATGGTAGCTATAGCCTTGCAAAATGTTATTTCTTAAGTAATAAGACTTGAAAGTCAAAGCTACTCCTTGATCTATGGGCTATAGGCATAAAAACAGCTTAAATCTCCCTGTACATCTCCATTAAGCTATTAGATGACTAAGTGCATTGTCAATGAATAGTAGGATTTTTAGAGTTTTTTGCTATAGGGTTCATGTGTTCACCAAAAAGACAGAGACAGACAGGGAGACAGAAAAATCTTCCTTCACATTTTTTCTTTGATTTTAATTGGATTTCCTTCTAATATAACAATATTATTATTAATCCTATTACTATTTATTATGCATTATTTCCATAGCCGTAGGGCAAAGGGGTATTTTTTTTAATTCATTAAAGCATATCCTATATTTACAGAACTCATAAGAGTATAGTCATTTTTTAAATAAATATTGAGTAAACTAATATATTATTCCAATAATACAGGTGAGTAAATTGACTTGCAGGTGTTAATTAAGTACATTTTTAAGGCCAGAGAGCTATTAGTGACAGAACTAAGATTTTCTCTAAATTGTGTGATCTCACAACCCATATTATTTATGTTATCTTTTTTTTAAATTTTTGATGAAATTTAACTTTGACCATGAATTTATTACTATGCATCCACTTAAGCCACAGGAAGAATCAAAATATTATTTGCATGTTTTCAGGAAATCCTGGAAAGTAATGTTGTGTGTGAGCAATTTTGGAAATGCTTTTTTTTTTTCCTTTTTTCCCTGACATTGTGCCATTTTGGAATCAATTTCATAGCCATGTGGTGATTTATGTAAGTCCTTGAATACATTATACAATCTGATGTTTCATATGTAAGTTATCTTTCTATCATCCTAAAAACAATTATGATTAAATACATTAATCATTCTTTAGGTAGTTTTATTAAAATCCTTAGAGAATCTCTATGTTTTAATCAGTACTAAAAATGTAAATGTAATTTTATACATAAAATGCTTATTATTATTATTTCTTTAATGATAAACATTAATGCCTCACCAAATGATTGATTGCGACTAGTATGCAAAAACTTATCATTCTTTTTTTTTTTATAATCATGATTTCCTTTTATAGTGCTATGTAGTTTGTGATTTCTTTTGGCACCATTTTATTGTATCAAGCTGTTTGTCTATCAGCCAAATTCTAGAATTACTGCATTCATGTGGAGTAGTTGCTTGGATGTGTGAGAAAACTAGAATTTCATCATGTTGATTTTGTTTTGAAACACATCTACTTTTATCACTTCCTAGGCAATTTTGATTTAGCTAAATGGAAAACCTAACGAACTCGTCTTATGCTTTTGACAAACTTTTGTAACACTATGTTTTTAATGTTAATTAGAGATCATTTGATTGGTTTACAACCAATTCTAAACCTTTCTTCAATAGTAAGAGAAACATACAAAATATCCAAAGAAAAGGAAGAATATTTGGCTTGTTCCATGTGATCCTACAGTAACAGCTCAAATGATGAGAGAATATTCTGGAAACACATTTCTCTTTATCATTATTAGAAATTGCTAGTAAAATTAGATTAATTAAAATTAAAATGAAAGAATGGCATGCTATTGTTCTTAACAATAGGAATATCTTAAACTTATTGAAATATTTTATTCTTGAATAGTTTAATTCTTATTCTCAATTTATTTGCTATGCTGATAACAGAAGTATCCTGTAACTTGAGGTATCTGAAAATGAGACACAAAAATAGCTGCAAAAGCATACCTCTTCTGATAGTAAAATATTTGGACAGATTTAAAATGTTCACTTGAGATGTTTCTGGGATATACTCCATTCTCCCACCTTAATCATTGTTTTTAGTAGAAAATCATTCTTGGGACCAGCAGTTAGCGTAATGGCTATGTCACTGAACTCCCATGTAGTTGATAACAGTTCAAGTCCCGGACCCGGCAGCTTACACTCACGGCAGGCGCGTGTGCATGTATGCCCAAGATCCCAAGAGGAGAATGGAAAAGAAGGGATTGCAGCGTGGCCATCCCCCTGGGAGGTGGTTTCTCACTTTCTGTCTCTCTGTTTCTCTCTGGCTTTCTGGCAAGCACATGCACCCTAGAGCAAAAACCTCTCCAAAAATAAAAAAAAGAAAAGAATTCTTAATAACCCTATACTGATAATTGGACTTAGCATTGTTTGAACATTTAACAATATACATACCATTTTAAGAAAATGAAGGTAGAATTTTAAAAATTAGACAAGCTATTCTCGTCAAATCAACTAGATAAATCCATAACTTATTTATTTATTGAAATATTTTTGCTATAGGATGCTTGCACTTGCCAGAGAGATAGAAAGTGAGAAATCAGCCCCCCGGGAGGATAATCACACCACAATCCCTTCTCCTCCATTCTCTTCTTGGGACTCTAGGTACACAGGTCACATGACCCAGGATGAGTTTTAAACTGCTGGAACCGTGGTCAGTCATGTGGTAGTCTAGTGACGTTACTACTACACCATCTACTGGTCTCATAAATCCACAAATTTTGAAAAGGAGTTAGTTAAGACTGGTAGATAAAGATTGTATATATTTCATATTTAAATATTTTGAAAATAAACTTAAAAGAGATTCCATTTTTTATATATTAGTATGCAATTATATTTTAAATGATTTTAACTTAAATGGTTAATTTTGACTGGTCAATAAATTATTAAAACATTTTTGTTACCAAACAAGGGAAGGTCTTATTAAAAATGTTTATGTCTCCTTTATCTTTGGAGTTTAGTAAGTAAAATGTTTTATCAATATTTCATGTTTTATATATTTACTTTGAATGAATAGACACATTCAGTGAGATAAACACATAGAAAAGAGAAAACTGGACATTTTTGATAACTGGTGTAATATAAGAGCATTATCAATTTTGTTGACTAGTGCATACTTTTTTTCCCCTTTATTGTCAGAGGGTGTGTGCACTTGCCAAGGGGGAGAGAGAGGGACAGAGAGAGAGAGAGAGAGAGAGAGAGAGAGAGAGAGAAGGTACCCCCATTAGAGCAAGGTCACATCACAATCCTTTTTTCTATTTTCTTCATTTCCCCTTCTTATCAGGATTTTAGGTATGTACCCACATGCACCTGGCATGCTTTCCAGGCCTCGAGGGTGGGGACTCAAGGTGTGGGATTTAGATCCCTTAATCACTAGGCAGTAGGCTTGCTCAGAACATACCTTTTTATGGAAAGAAACTAAAATCTAAATCAAATATTTTAGCCAATTGTATAAGTTCTGTATTAATAGTTAGAATATTTTATATTAGTGCACAATTACGGGATCAAACAAATGTTTCATCTGAGGACAGGATGAGGTTTTCGACATACCTCGATAACCAGTCTGTTTTCTTGAAAGATAAATGTATTATCATTTGCAATTAAAAGTATATTATGATGTCCTATAGAAAGTTATTATGTAAAGAATTTTATTGGTTAACTCTTTCATTTAAGGAGTCAATTTGCAAAATTTTTACTTTCCTTCTGAACTATTTGCAAAACACGTAATTTCATTCTAAAGAAATGGGTACTTATTGGTACTCATCTATTTTTTGCCTGTATATATCCATGGCATATGTTGATAACTGCCCATATAGAATTAAGTATTTTAAAGTAATTATATTTTTTAATTGCTAGAGAATGTGTGCTAGAGACAGAGAGACAGAGATAAAGGACAGAAAAGAACAGAGAGAAGTCGAAAAGCAGAGAAAACACACTTGCCTCCAATGGAGTCTAGTCATGCCACAATCCCTTCTTTTCCATTTCTTTTTCCTATTTGGATTTTAGGCACACATACGCACACACCTGGTGTCTTTTCCAAGCTGCTGGGGCTCAGAATTGAACCATGTAGTCAGTCGTGTTTGATCTCTCTCCCTTAACCACTGAGTCATGAAGTATAGCCCAGAGTGATTAACTTTATGTATATATATTTTACTGTTTGCATAAGTTAAGCACACATATGTGAGGAGTCTTAAAAGCATTCATGCAAAAACTATGCATGAAACTCAACTTGTTTTGTGTACCAATCAATATAAACTAGTATTTTAATTCCATTTTCCCATAAATCTTTTGAAGTCTCATGTTTACTATTTCTTTCATTTTTTTTCTTTTCATAGAATAAGACTCAATACTCTATTATCATTAGATGAATTCATTATATGAAAATGATATGAACATTAAAATGGCTTAATTCCTTTTTTATTTTTAGAGAGAGATTTTTGCTATAGGACACATGCAGTTGCCAAGGAGACAGAGAGACAGAAACTGAGAAATCACCCCCTGGGAGGAAATGCCATGGGAATTGCAATGTCACATTTCCTTCTCCACTATTCTTCTCTCAGGATTCTGAACACACATGCATACGCGCCTGTCATGAGTTTTAAGCTGCCGGGTCTGGGATTCGAACCACAAGTAACTATATGGGAGTCCAGTGACATAGCCATAGTGCCATCTACTGGTCTCAAATGACTTAATTTTTATACTTTAATATTTATGGAAAACTAAAACATATTTTTCAAATTAAATTCTTTATTTTCTGTTAAGTATATAAAAATAATCTCAAATTTCTTCATATGTATACTTTTGTTTTGTTTTGTTTTGTTTTGTTTTGAGAGGTTTCTGCTATAGGGCACGTGCACTCACCACCAGAAAGACAGAGAGAGACAGAGAGACAAAAAGTGAGAAATCACTCCCTAAGTGGGATGGCCACGCCACAATCCCTTCTACTCCATTTTTCTCTCGGGACCTTGGGCATGCATGCACATGTGCCCAGCATGTGTTTAAGCCACTGGGTACGGAACTCGAACCGTGGTCGACTATATGGAAGTCCAGCAACATAGCCATTATACCAACTGTTGGTCCCAATATGTATAGTTTTATTATTGTTCAACTTAAATCCAGTAGAGAATAGATATAAATTACATATCTAGTTCTTAATAATTTTGCATGTATTTGATAGTTCTTCAATTACTTTACTTAAATATATAGATGACTATATATAGTAATCTCTATAAAAGTTATGAACTATTTGAAATGTCTGTTAAAACTTCAAAGTAGTTTTTTGGGTTTTTTTTTTTTTGAGAGATCTTTTTAATATAGGGCGTGTACACTCACCAGACAGACAGAGAGAGACATAGAGACAGAAAGCGAGAATTCACCCCCCAGAGGGGATGGTCACACCGCAATCCCTTCTCCTCCATTCTCCTCTAGGGATCTTGGGCATGCACGCACATGCGCCCGGCCTGAGTTTTAAGCCACCAGGTCCGGGACGCGAACCGCAGTCGACTACGTGGGAGTCCAGTGACATAGCCATTACACTAACTGCTGGTTCCCAAAACTTCAAAATAGTTTTATACTCAAATAGTTTAGCAATCCCTATATGGTAATATGTGAAATCTATTAATTCAGATTCATGCAATTCAATCTTCTTTGTTTATACGTAATTTTTAAGTATTAATGAAGACTAGTTATAAATTCAATGATTTTAATGATCCAGAGTATCAAAGGTCAGGAGGTGGCATAGTGGTTAAGGTGCTGGACTTCCACATAGTCTACTGTGGTTCAAGTCCTGGATTTTCTGTCTTGAAACTCACATGGGGCACATGTGCATATGTGCCCAAAATCCCAAAAGGAGAATGAAGAGAAAGGGACTGTGGCTTGACCATCCCACCTGGGAGGTGATTTCTTGTTTTCCATTTCTCTGTGTCTCTAGTGAGTGTACTTACCCTAGAGAAAAAAACACCACACTCTCTCTCTCTCTCTCTCTCACACACACACACACACACACACACACACACACGATTCAGAGTATCAAGCCAGCCAGTGGAATGGTGGTTAAGATGGCTGGATCCCACATAGCCCACTGTGTAGTTTCAATCTGACACCTAGTAACTTGAGATATACACCAGATGCACAAGCATAGGTACCCCAAATCCCAAAAGGAGTAATGGAGAAAAAGGATTGCACCATGACAATCCCCTATAGGGGGTGCTTTCTAAGTTCTCTCTCTCTCTCTCTCTCTCTCTCTCTCTTTCTGGCAAGCGCACATGCCATTTAGCAAATAAAAAAAAAATCAGAGTACCATAGATTATTTTAGACTAATCACATGTTTCATATATTTCTAGCACTACATAATGAAAAATTCTGGAACAAGTTTGACTCTGAAACATGTCACAAATTGAAAGTAGTATCTTTTTTATTTGACACTGGCTGTAAATCTTTGAATATTAGTATCTCACAAAACATGCTCTTTTTAACCTTTAGCTAACTTAATTAGCCTTGTGTTTTCCCACTTAATTAATTAATGTGAAAGCATGCTAAATACTTGATACCTGCATCTGAAGAAAAAAATAAACATATGTAATAATCAAATTTTATACACCTCGATGTGTAAAAGAAAACTTTGATATTTATGTATATGGGTGTGTGTGTGTGTATGTGTGATGTGTGCATATTAAGTGAACTTCATTATATAGTTAGTAATACTTGCATATTGGAAAACTGAGGGTTGACTGAGCTGAGATGTGCTGTTTTATATTGACATGTTAAAAATATTGATATAGGTTGAGGCATAAAATTCAACAACAAAGCAAATAGCTCTCAACATTGTGTAAAAGCAGTGTTCCTATAGACTGTGATTTTGCAAAGAGAAGTCAGTTGATACAAAATCACATAGACAACCTCAGTAAGAAATTTGAGAAAATGAATGTTCAGGATAAAAGAATTGTCTTCAAGCAAATAACATGTTTTCTCAGCTAAAACTTCCAAGCATGTTGCTAATTATTTCCAGTTATGGTGTTAAGGCATATTGGGAATTAAAAGAACCACAAGAATCATCACATAAGGATACCAATTTCATTCAGGGACAATTAACAGATATATTTATTTTTAAATTGGGGATTCTGGGCATAGAGTTTGTAGAACTGCTATGAAATTAGAATGACTTAATAATAATAATAAAAAAAGTTCCTGCATCATTTACCACTCTGAATTTATTTCTTCCAGAAAATAAATGGTCTGGCTTACTCTCTTAAGGATGCCATTTAAAATACTGACTTTTCCTATGAAAACTGACTAAGTACTTGTTGGAAGATATGCTGTGCCATTGCTGGTGAAGTATGACTCTTACGAGTTTGGCTTCCCAGAAAGTCTCAGAGGGATATAAAATGGTCCGTTTAGCTTATGTTTATATAAACCCTATTACTCTGTAAGGTTCAAAAAGAAATAGCTACTATATTTCTGTGATTCAATTTTCCTCTTGTTGCCTATTTCATTCTGATCCTCTGAAGTATCTTCATTTTTTCCTAATCCAAGAGGTCTAAGAAAGATCTGAGTGGGAAAACATGATTGTACTTATTTATCTAGTGTAAAATACTGCTTTCAGCTGAACATAAAAATGGAGATGAACATTTCCACTTTTAACTTACAGCTGTATCACAGAGACTTCAAGGTCACTAGGTAGAGAAATGGTTTAGAAAATATAAAGAACTTAAAATGTGTATTGAATAGTTCAATTTGAATTTACACTATAATCAGAGCTTGGTTTTCTGAACAGAATAATTTTATTAGATGAGGAATCCTTCTAAGACTTAATATGTTGACCAGAGGGTAAATAGTCAGTATTGCCCAAAAATACCTACTAAGAAGACAAAATGAATTAAACCTGTCTTCTCTTTATGTTGCAGTAATATCTTTATACAGTGTGCAGAGTATAACGTGTTTTATTTTTTATATTCTTTATTTCTAAATTTATGGTCATTGAAAAAGAAGATAAACAATTTAACCTAAATATTTGCAAAATAGCTTATTAGAACAGGTTAAATATTAAAATTTGCTGATTATACATACTATTTATTTTTAACATTTTATTTGTTTTTATTTACTTATTTATTATTATTATTTTACATTCAATCACTGTCTTTCATTACAGATACCAAATGAATTTTCCCTTCCTGAATATATTGTATATTGGTTCAATCAAAGATATTACCATACATATTATCATCAACAGACAATTGAACATTTTTGTGTTCTTAAATGTGTTGCTTCTTTCTTTTTCTCCTTGTTTCCCTCTCTCAGCCTCCCCCATTTTCTACCCTGTGCCCACTCTCTCTAGTATCTGCAGTTGCTCTCCATCTTCTGTATCTTCTGGTCTTTCCGTTTCTTCCACAGAGTGTAGACATTCAGTTTATTTTGAGTGGGGACACACAATACCTTGTTTTTAATAGTCTGGATTGCTTTGCTTAGCTTTAATCACTCATATTCCTCCTCTTTCTATCAAATGCCAGGATCTCACTGTTTTATATGAGTATATAGTATTCTGTAGAGTCCATGTACAACACTTTCAATCCATTCATCTGTTCATGGACATTTGGGTTGATTCCAAGTCTTAGCAATTTCCTACTTCTAAAAATCCTTACTTTGATTTACTCTGAATTAAGAGTAACAAGTAAATATTCCTATAAAATTTTAGAGCTTTTTTATTAATTTCATCATATCCCTAACAGATTCAACATGCTGAGATCAACTCCCATTCTCATCCAGCCAGGCTGGGACGCATGCCTGATCTTGTGATGCAAACTTTGGACCTTCTCATATGGCTCTTGCATGACAGAACATTGTGTTACTCTTGCACTAGCAGGGCTGGCCCTGTTTATTTTAAAATACCTATTCTTGTTTCTCTTTTGTATTGGACCTTATGTTTTACCCTTTCTATTGAAATAAAATGGAGAGAAATCACAAAAACATATTTTAAAAATTTACTCTTTATAATTTACCTATTTTAGGGAATCCCCAAAATTTTAATGCAAAATATTTTCTTTAAACTATTCAATAAGAAAGAAATCTCCATATTTCTTACCACAGTAAAAGTCATTACCTATAACTGGGAGCCAGCAGGTGGTGTGGTGGTTAAGACCACTGGATTCCCATAGAGCCAACAGTGGTTCAAGCCCCAGACCTGGCGGCTTCCTTTCTCACTTATTCTCTCTCTCTCTCTCTCTCTCTCTCTCTCTTTCTGGCAAGCGCACATGCCATTTAGCAAATAAAAAAAAAATCAGAGTACCATAGATTATTTTAGACTAATCACATGTTTCATATATTTCTAGCACTACATAATGAAAAATTCTGGAACAAGTTTGACTCTGAAACATGTCACAAATTGAAAGTAGTATCTTTTTTATTTGACACTGGCTGTAAATCTTTGAATATTAGTATCTCACAAAACATGCTCTTTTTAACCTTTAGCTAACTTAATTAGCCTTGTGTTTTCCCACTTAATTAATTAATGTGAAAGCATGCTAAATACTTGATACCTGCATCTGAAGAAAAAAATAAACATATGTAATAATCAAATTTTATACACCTCGATGTGTAAAAGAAAACTTTGATATTTATGTATATGGGTGTGTGTGTGTGTATGTGTGATGTGTGCATATTAAGTGAACTTCATTATATAGTTAGTAATACTTGCATATTGGAAAACTGAGGGTTGACTGAGCTGAGATGTGCTGTTTTATATTGACATGTTAAAAATATTGATATAGGTTGAGGCATAAAATTCAACAACAAAGCAAATAGCTCTCAACATTGTGTAAAAGCAGTGTTCCTATAGACTGTGATTTTGCAAAGAGAAGTCAGTTGATACAAAATCACATAGACAACCTCAGTAAGAAATTTGAGAAAATGAATGTTCAGGATAAAAGAATTGTCTTCAAGCAAATAACATGTTTTCTCAGCTAAAACTTCCAAGCATGTTGCTAATTATTTCCAGTTATGGTGTTAAGGCATATTGGGAATTAAAAGAACCACAAGAATCATCACATAAGGATACCAATTTCATTCAGGGACAATTAACAGATATATTTATTTTTAAATTGGGGATTCTGGGCATAGAGTTTGTAGAACTGCTATGAAATTAGAATGACTTAATAATAATAATAAAAAAAGTTCCTGCATCATTTACCACTCTGAATTTATTTCTTCCAGAAAATAAATGGTCTGGCTTACTCTCTTAAGGATGCCATTTAAAATACTGACTTTTCCTATGAAAACTGACTAAGTACTTGTTGGAAGATATGCTGTGCCATTGCTGGTGAAGTATGACTCTTACGAGTTTGGCTTCCCAGAAAGTCTCAGAGGGATATAAAATGGTCCGTTTAGCTTATGTTTATATAAACCCTATTACTCTGTAAGGTTCAAAAAGAAATAGCTACTATATTTCTGTGATTCAATTTTCCTCTTGTTGCCTATTTCATTCTGATCCTCTGAAGTATCTTCATTTTTTCCTAATCCAAGAGGTCTAAGAAAGATCTGAGTGGGAAAACATGATTGTACTTATTTATCTAGTGTAAAATACTGCTTTCAGCTGAACATAAAAATGGAGATGAACATTTCCACTTTTAACTTACAGCTGTATCACAGAGACTTCAAGGTCACTAGGTAGAGAAATGGTTTAGAAAATATAAAGAACTTAAAATGTGTATTGAATAGTTCAATTTGAATTTACACTATAATCAGAGCTTGGTTTTCTGAACAGAATAATTTTATTAGATGAGGAATCCTTCTAAGACTTAATATGTTGACCAGAGGGTAAATAGTCAGTATTGCCCAAAAATACCTACTAAGAAGACAAAATGAATTAAACCTGTCTTCTCTTTATGTTGCAGTAATATCTTTATACAGTGTGCAGAGTATAACGTGTTTTATTTTTTATATTCTTTATTTCTAAATTTATGGTCATTGAAAAAGAAGATAAACAATTTAACCTAAATATTTGCAAAATAGCTTATTAGAACAGGTTAAATATTAAAATTTGCTGATTATACATACTATTTATTTTTAACATTTTATTTGTTTTTATTTACTTATTTATTATTATTATTTTACATTCAATCACTGTCTTTCATTACAGATACCAAATGAATTTTCCCTTCCTGAATATATTGTATATTGGTTCAATCAAAGATATTACCATACATATTATCATCAACAGACAATTGAACATTTTTGTGTTCTTAAATGTGTTGCTTCTTTCTTTTTCTCCTTGTTTCCCTCTCTCAGCCTCCCCCATTTTCTACCCTGTGCCCACTCTCTCTAGTATCTGCAGTTGCTCTCCATCTTCTGTATCTTCTGGTCTTTCCGTTTCTTCCACAGAGTGTAGACATTCAGTTTATTTTGAGTGGGGACACACAATACCTTGTTTTTAATAGTCTGGATTGCTTTGCTTAGCTTTAATCACTCATATTCCTCCTCTTTCTATCAAATGCCAGGATCTCACTGTTTTATATGAGTATATAGTATTCTGTAGAGTCCATGTACAACACTTTCAATCCATTCATCTGTTCATGGACATTTGGGTTGATTCCAAGTCTTAGCAATTTCCTACTTCTAAAAATCCTTACTTTGATTTACTCTGAATTAAGAGTAACAAGTAAATATTCCTATAAAATTTTAGAGCTTTTTTATTAATTTCATCATATCCCTAACAGATTCAACATGCTGAGATCAACTCCCATTCTCATCCAGCCAGGCTGGGACGCATGCCTGATCTTGTGATGCAAACTTTGGACCTTCTCATATGGCTCTTGCATGACAGAACATTGTGTTACTCTTGCACTAGCAGGGCTGGCCCTGTTTATTTTAAAATACCTATTCTTGTTTCTCTTTTGTATTGGACCTTATGTTTTACCCTTTCTATTGAAATAAAATGGAGAGAAATCACAAAAACATATTTTAAAAATTTACTCTTTATAATTTACCTATTTTAGGGAATCCCCAAAATTTTAATGCAAAATATTTTCTTTAAACTATTCAATAAGAAAGAAATCTCCATATTTCTTACCACAGTAAAAGTCATTACCTATAACTGGGAGCCAGCAGGTGGTGTGGTGGTTAAGACCACTGGATTCCCATAGAGCCAACAGTGGTTCAAGCCCCAGACCTGGCGGCTTCCTTTCTCACTTATCCTCTCTCTCTCTCTCTCTCTCTCTCTCACACACACACACACACACACACACACACAAACACACTTTCTCTCTCTCTCTGGTAATACACACACACACACATTCTGTCTCTCTCTGGTGAAATTTAAAAAATAAAAATAAATAAAGTTAAATAATTTTTTGGAGAGATTTTTGCTAAAGGGCATGCACGCTCGTCACAAAGACAGAGAGAGACAGAGAGACAAAGTGAGAAATCACCCCCCAGGGGGTATGGCCATGCTGGAATCCCTTCTCCTCCATTCTCCTCTCAGGATCTTGGGCATGCATGTGCACGTGCCCATTGTGAGTTTAAGACACTGGGTCCAGGCCTGAACCTCAGTCGACTACATGAGAGTCCAGCGACATAGTCATTACACTAACTACTGGTCCCATGAAATATTTCTTTCTTAAAAAAAAGGTCATCACCTATAAAGTCTGATCTGGACAACAGAGTGCGTAAGTGACAGAATTCAGACATTTTTAAAAGTACTTTCAAGGTTACTCATTTTAGTAGTCAACTTAACAATGTGCTTTTTAAGGTTGTTTTTCCTCCTCATCAATTACTTTGGGCCTAAGCAAGTAGAGTTTTACAATAGGAAAAATAAATAAATCAGTCAATGCTTGAGTAGGCAACTCTGCTAAGATTTGAGAACCCAATGGCATCTGGCAAACTAGTGGTTCAAGTAGCTTTCTCTTTTATTTGTTTAAAATATGAACTCCACAGCCAAGCACTTTATCTTTTTTTTATACTCAATTGAAGGAAGTGATGAGCTGGAACACATCTGTTGGTTTTGGCTGCCCTAACAAACATTTCATTGTAGGGTATTTTGCTGTAACCATGAATATTGATACCCATTTTAAGTTTACTTTAAACTCTGGATTTTCATTTGAAAAAAATTATCACACCTTTGTGACAGGGAATACTTGTTCCACTTTTATTTATATGGGTTTGTCAACACTTGCAACATATAAAGAGAGTATAAAGAGTTACCAGTTAGTCCATCGATTTTATATATTCTTGGCTTTCTTTTATCACCCAAAGAGCGAGCGAGAGAGAGAGAGAGAGAGAGAGAGAGAGAGAGAGAGAAAGTAATCCTAACAGGGTCCCCCTGCCACAATCCACTGTCATCCTGAAGCAGGAGTGTGCGGGCATACCACATCCAGTCCGGTCTTAGGGCACAAGTCTAAAACCCTCCCATGTGGGTCCGGTTTGCAAAGCATCATGCTACACCTGCACAACCATCCAGGCCCTCAGTTTAACTTTCTTTCATACCATTTCTACTGGGACTGTGCTACAAAATGAGTGTAGGGCTAGTCATTTTCTATGTCTGTTTTGTAAAAATAATATTGATGAAGAGCCATTAGATGGTGTGGAGGATAAGGTGCTGAATCCCACACGACCAATTTGGTAGTTTGAGTTCTGCACCTGGAGGCATGAAAAACATACCAAGGGCGTGGGTGTGTGTGCCCCAAATCTTGAGAGAAGTGTGGAGGAGATGGTATTATGGCATGGCCTTCCCACCAAAAGGATGATTTTTCTCTCACTCTGTAGGTCTGTCTCCAGTGAGTGTACACTCCCCATGGCAAAAATCTAAAATACATGTCTCTGTCCTGTGAGAGAGATAGATAAAAAATTGAAGTTGAGGCTCAACCATGGTAGTGCACCCTGAATCTCGCTACTTGGCAGGCTGAGGACACAGGGGAGGCCCAGGTTTGATTCTTGGCCAACCCTAGGGAGCCAAATGTGTTAGTGCATGTCTGTAGTCTCAGCTCTTTGGGAGGCTGAGGTAGGAGGGTCACAACACAGTGAGATTCTGTCTTAAAACAAAATATTCTCCCCACGCCAAAAAAAAAAAAAATTACCCAACACACACATACATGCATACACACACGCGCGCACACACACACACACACACACACACACACACACAGACTTTTTAAATTACCCATGGAGATTGAAAATATTTGTTAAAGTATGCCAAAACTTTTGAAATACTCACAGAAGAATTATTCCCTTATTTCTTCCAGGCTCTATACAAACTTGTAAAGCAACATTAATGATGTATTATGGCTGAATATATATGAGTGTGAGTACATGTGCTTGTGTGTGTGTTTGAGAGAGAGAGAGAGAGAACTTGAGTGCATACTTATGTGAGTGCATACTTTTAGAGGTTTTTGTATGAAAGTGTGTGTGCTCACCAGAGAGACAGAGACATACACGGTGAGAGGGAAAGTGAGAAGTCACCTTTTGAGGGGATGACCACACTGCAATCCCTTCCCCTCCATTCTCCTCCTCGCATCTTGGGCACCCACGCACATGTGCCCGGCATGGTTTTCAAGCCAACAGGTCAATTTCAAACCATGATCGGCTATGTGGGAGTCCAGAAACGTATCTATGCCATCTGCTGGACTCAGTTTGTTTGTTTTGTAGACTTTTTTTTTTCCATCTTATTTAGAGCAATAGCATGGAGCACAATGTCCTGAAAAAGTGGTCTGTCCCAGATACACATGCTCCACTTTGCACACCTAAAAATTAGGTATATTTGGAGCAGTTCCTTAATTTCACTACTGCTTAATTTTCCAATTTGCGAGAGAGAATTATAACCACTAACTTATAAAATTGCTTTGTGGAACATATGTCATATATGTGGATCAGGTGTCATAATCAATAGTGGCACTCAATAAATGGCTTTTCTAAATATTGAATAATGTTGTGGGAAATAACCGCATTTATATCAGAGCCACTTACATTGTTAGGAGGATCACCCCAATATAATATTGCTTTTAATTTAAAATTCATTATATAAAACTAGTGCATTTGAAGCTGGTTATTTCACTGGGAGTTCAATAATGGTCATTTAGATGATTGTACCCAGAGAAATAAATATGAATAATTTCATTTCTGTGCATCAAACCAGATCTACTTAAGTCATTAGTGACTAAGAGGTTTATGTTATTACCTAATTTGATAACTATCTTTTTCTATGAAAGTGTAAGACTTTATAATAATAGCACAAACATTTAATGAATAGCATTTATATGACTATCTAAGGAGAAATAGCTATTACACTTCTTTCTCATAAACTTCAACTGACTAATAGCAGCTTAATAAATTTCTGCTAAAGAAAATTATAAGAACAAAAGAAACAAAAATTAACCTACAAATAACTACAGTTGTTGGAGCTTAAATTTCCATGCCTATTATTAGCAATTACTCTGAGAGAAGTTACTGAATATATTCTGAACAAGTCCATTAAAGTGGGGGGGGGCACTACATACTTAATATTACAACTGTTTAAAAATCTTTGTAAACTAAAAAAGAGACTTAAATTCCTATATAAGATGTTATGTATTGAGTGTTTTCATTTTTTTTTCTGTGATCAGTAGATGATAAAAATTAGTAGTATTTATTGGTCAGTCGGTTACATTGGAGTTGCCATGACTGGATCCCACATGACAGACTGAATAGTTCACATCCCAGGACAGATAGGCAGCTTGAAAAACACTCCTAGCATGTGTGTGTGTGTATGTGTGTGTGTGTATGAGTACACACAATCAAAAGAGGACAATGAAGGAGAAGGGATTACTGTACGACCATCTCTCCATGGGGTGATTTCTGACTTTCTCTCTCTCTGTCTCTCCAGCAAGTGCACATGCCCTATAGCAAAAATCTCTCACTCTTAAAAAAATTGAAAAGCAATAAATAAAATACAGAATAAGGTGAATTATACCTTCTACTATATAAAATAACACTATGCAATTAATATATTATTCAAATATATCTCCTTTTTTTTTTCTCTCAGGATTTTCTTTATATATTATATTAGGTCATCAGGAAAGTCATGATTGTTTTTCTACATTTTTCTATGCAAAAATACAACATGAATTTCCTAATGACCCTAGTGAAAATATTTTATTGTAATCTTGATCTTTTTCCTCCCTCCTTCCCTTCCTTCTAGCTTTCCTTCTTTCACTATTCATTTACATATTCAACACATACGTAAATGAGTATCAACTATGTACCAGAGTTGCGTGGTCATCATCTGTTATTAGTAAGACTAATAAGATCAATTTACTTTTCTTTAATGTATGCTTCTTTTACTTACGATCAATTCTGTTACTAATTTTATCACTGCAGAAATTGCTTTAGGCATAGTTAGGATTGTTCTTGAGGCAGTCATCTCTGCTCCATTACAAATGTCAGCCTTTGGTGGCAGCAGTCTCACTTATTGACGAGATAGGGCACTTTGGAAAATCCAATCTCCACAGCTACCACTCACTCCATTCATCGTGCACCTGTCAAAAGACAGGAAAATGAACAATTCCAGAAGAATAATATGCATTTATGGGTGTTAAAAATTACATTGACTGAGAGAGAGCAGAGGGCACAGTGGCTGTGTTGCTAGATGGGATCTCACATGGTCAACCGCGATTGGAGTCTCAGACGCAGTGGCTTGAAACTCGTCGTGCTGGGCGCATATGCATACATGCCCTCGATCCCAGGAGACTAGAAGAAAGGATTGTGGCATGGCCATCCCCTCTGTGGGTTGATTTTTTACTTTCCTTCTCAGTGACTGTCTTTGTCTTTTTCTCTCTGTAGTGAGTGTAGTGACTGTCTTTGTCTTTTTCTCTCTGTAGTGAATGTAGGCACCCTAAGACAAAAACCTATTTTAAAAAATCCATTGATTGGGGCAACAGGTAGTGTGGTGAAGACACACTGAATTCTCACTGTACAGGAAAACTTTGGGACCCAAACCCAGGACCTTCTCACTTCTCACATGGCCATGGCATTGTTGAACATGACCACTGTGTCACCATGCCTGACCCTTGTTCTTTTATGAAGAAAACTAAAGGAAAAACCACACCGATTGACTGTGGTTCAAGTCTCAAACCTGGCTTCTTATTTTCTCACTCTCTCTCTCTCTCCTCCCCCCCCCTTTCTCTCTGGTGAGCTCCCAAAATTAAACATAATAATAATAATAAATAAATAAAATTAAATAGATAATTTAAAGAATTACATTGATCATCTACAAAAGGCAAAGCAGCTTAGTCTTCCAAAGACCTGTCTCCATTTACTTTGTTTCACAATGCCCAGTGTGAACACCACTGAGCACAGAATCAGGATAGTCCTGGAATAAGCTGGTATCTGTGACGGTTGCTATTCAATTGAAACAATAAATACCAGGGAGTATTGTTACCACTGGACTTTATAGGATAAAATAAACTTTATTCTAAAGAAAACTGACAGGATTAATAAACCTGTTCTTAATCATTCCGTACACTTTATTTCTGATTCTTAAACAGCTATGCTCTGTGGGTCAATTAGACATCCATAGGGTATCCCTTTTAGCTGTGTGACTGCTCATGGAAACAGCGTTCCACATGGACGTGCCATGCACTCTCTGTGTTGCAGTATTCAGTTGCTCTCTGTCTTGGACATGCTATTTTAAATTCCCCCAGGCTCCATCAGTGCCTTAGGCTGTGAAATTAGAATAGAAAATGAGTTACTCCTAGGCGAATCCAATATGATTTATACACAAGTCATTTATTCCTCAGTACCATCCGAGAACCCTAATTTGAGTATGTGACATAGTGACTTATCAGTATCTATAATATGTCACTTAAATATTAGGGTCTTTTTGATCCAGTAGAATTTAGTTGGAGTGGTGACCAAACCTTCTAGGTTTTTCTTTTCTTTGTTCAGGTTTTATTTCCCTGATGCTTATTTTAGTATTAGCCAATTTTTATCTGCAATTTTTATCTGTACTGTATACAATATTAAGACTTCTTGGCCCCACATTTTTTTTTTAGCGATTTTTGCCTTAGGGTGAGTGTGCTCACCAGAGAGAGAGAGAGAGAGAGACAGAGACCATGAGAGGGAGTGAGAAATCGTCCTGAGGGGATGGCCATGACATGATCCCTTCTCCATTCTCCTCCTGGGATCTTGGGTCCACACCCACATGCACACTGTGTGATTTTCAAGCTTCTGGGTCTGACTCAAACTGAAGTCAGTCATAGGGGAGTCCAGCAACATAACTGTTATGCTATCTGCTGGACCTGCCCCCATATTTTACGTTTTCTCACCTTACTTGTTTTGGCACATTTTCCTCCTAATTTTTAAAAACCCCTGTAGATATTATGCTTGTTCTAAAAGGTCTACTCTAAAAAAAAAAAGAAAAAAGAAAGAAAGAGTCTCAATCCATAAGCAATTTTATTAAAAGTTTGGGGAGCAGACCACCCAGTGGCATGCTGATTAATGTGACTGACTCCTACATAACCAACTACAAAATTCAAGTCTGTAACCAGTGTCTTGAAAAACGTGCTAGACTTGTGTGTATGCTTGCATACCCAAACTCCCAAGAGATAAAGAGAAGAGAAAGGACCACTGTGTGGCCACCACCCTGGGCGTTCCCATTCTTACTTTCCCTCTTTGTCTCCACCTGGTGAGAGTGTACATACTAGTAGCAAACTGAAATAAACAAACAGACAGTTAGATACAACTTATTTATTTATTATTTATTTATCTTTTATTGATGGGGGCTTGTGTAATTATTAAAGAGAGAGAGAGAGAGAGAGAGAGAGAGAGAAAGCAACACCTCACTAAGAGTGTGGTCATGCCACAATGCTTTTTCCTTTATTTCTCTATCCCATAAGGATTTGGGGCATGCACACACACATGTCTAGTGTGTTTTTCAAGAAGCTGAGGTCATGATTCAAATTGCAGTCAGTCACGTGAGATTGGGCTCCCTCTGCACAACACCTAAGCACTGTGCCACAGGGGATGGCCTGATTGAAACTGTCATTATGCTTTATGACTTACCATACACTCGTGAAACTATTTTTGGCTATGAACTTTATAAACCAGAAAAATAAAGAAGGAAGAGGTGTTAGGGATAAATAAAGAAGAAAAGGAAGGAGGAGAGAAGAAAAAGATAAAGGAAGAGAGGAGGGAGGCAAGGAAGGAAGATAAGTAATAAGGGAGGAACTTGAACTTGGAATTGACTGCCAATAGGCAACAATATTTTCAAGTAGCAGCTATTAGAATTTGTTGAAATATTTTAAGAACAGGGAGGCAGCATTATTATGGAAGCTCAATGAGAATACTCTGTATAATATTGTGTTACTTATTCCCATTCCTATTATAACATCTTCATAGGAAGGTGCTTAATGTGGGACCACAAGGAGTTCATTAGCAGTTTCTTTAACCATAGTTTTGGCTCTTGTGTCAATTCGAATTTCTTCATAAAATATTAAGAATAGCTCTTTTCCACTTGTTTTCCCTTTTGATAGACTTAAGACCCAAAAGGCAATGAACTAGTAGTGGAAATCATCATTATTAATATATAAAGTTCTCTGTTTTAATAAGTTTTTATTTCTTTACAAAATTAAAAACAAAACCTGTTTGTAAGAAATTTGAGGCCAAATCTATAGAAATCATTTATTTTTGATCTAAGCATGCCAGTGCCAAAGTAATAATCAATTAAATCACAATCAGTTTATAAAGTGGTTCAATTTCATTAGCAGTTAAGGTGATAATTACACAATGATAAGTATAATAAAATAAAAATCCTGTTTATATTAGAAAAAAATATATATTTGTTTATCATCTTTATCTATGAAAGAAGGTAGCACATATTGGGTCATCTGAAAATCATGATGTATTTTTCTATGCAAAAATGCATTGTGACTTTTCTAATGACTCAATATATCTTACAGTGCTATAGATAATATTAAATAAAAGCTCTCATTCAGCTTCCATAACAATACCTACATTTCTTTTTTTTGGGGGGGGGGAGAAGTTTTAGCCATAGAGCGTGTGTACTCGCCAGAAAGACCGAGAGAGAGAGAGAGAGAGAGAGAGAGAAAGCAAGAAATCACCCGCCCCCCCGGGAGGATGGCCACACCACAATCTCTTCTCCTCCATTCTCCTTTCGGGATCATGGGCACGCACACACGCATGCCACCAGGTACAGGACTTGAATCGCGTTTGACTACATGGGAGTCCGGCAACATAGCCATTACACCAACTGCTGGTCCAATAACACCTATATTTCTTAAGCTTTGATTAGTTCACTAAAATCATGGTCATGACTTAAAAATATTTTGCTCTCAGCAGTTAAGATTTTTTTTTTTTTTTGAGAGATTTTCACTGTAGGGCGCGTGCGCCCGCCAGACAGACAGAGACATAGAGACAGAAAGCGAGAAATCACCCCCCAGGGGGGATGGTCACGCCGCAATCCCTTCTCCTCCATTCTCCTCTTGGGATCTTGGGCACGCACGCACATGCGCCCGGCGTGAGTTTTAAGCCACCGGGTCCGGGACACGAACCGCGGTCGACTACGTGGGAGATCAGCGACATAGCCATTACGCTAACTGCTGGTTCCCAGCAGTTAAGATTTTTCACACTTTTTAGTATCTCTTAGATACTAAAAAGATACTAATCTTTTTTAGATAGAGATTTTGCAGCTCTTAAGAAAATACAGATAAAAGTATATGGCATTAGAAGTTTAATATAAGATCATATGTGGTAGATATGAGCAAGTCTACGTAGACACTGTTGTCCATGTAAAGCAACATAAACAATAATAATAGCTACTACTGACTGAGCAACTAACTCTCACTAATACTTTATACGCATTATATTCCCAAGAATGATATAAGTTATATGTATTTATTTGATTTTTAGTGGATGAAGGAACTGGGAATCGGAGAAGTTAAATGACTTCTCCATTATCTCATAAATCATAAATGAGAAGATTGGATTTAAGTTTGAGTGGACCTTTTGTACTGTAAATCTCTTTAACCTTCCATACTGGTTATTTTTGATTTACGAGTAATTAAAAATATAATACAAGCATAGGTACCTTTAAAAATTCTGCAGTTATACTTAAAAATTCTGCAATTATACTAACTTTCTCCTTCCAATAGGATTTCAAATCCTTAATAAAAATTTATAAACATTGGGCCAGCTGGTGATGTGCTGGTTATGGAGGCTGCATCCCTCATGATCAACTGAGCTTCAAGTCCCGGGCCCAGAGGCTTGAAAGACACGGCAGACGCATGTGTGTGTGTGTATCCAAAATCCTCAGAAGAGAATGGAAGAAGGGATTGTAGTACAGTCATCCTCCTTGGGGCAGAGAGGAGTGCTTTCTCACTTTCTCTCTCTCCCTCTCTGTCTCTCTCCAGCAGGCTCATGCTGTCTGTAACAGATTAAACTCTAACCTTAGAGATGGATTGCTTTATTTAATGTTATACAGCAAAAATTTATATATGACAGAGTCAGACAGCAAACAAGAAACAGTACTTCTAGTTTTTTATTCTAGTTATTTAATTATGTTAATGAGTATATGTGGGTTGTAGGAACTGTGTGCAGAGTTGATGACTAACCCTGCTTCCATAACCACAATGGCATAGGTAACCATGCTCAGACAAGGATACACTGGGCAAAGATGTGGACAAAAGGGTATTTTCCAGCTTAGTAACTAATAATCTGATTAGTTAGATATAGATTTAGAAACTTAAGGTCTTAGCAAGAGGTGGTTGTATATATGCTTCAGATCCTTTCTTAGCCATGAGCAAGTCAACATTAGATTAGAGCCCCCTGAGGCTACTCTGCATTTCATACCAGGGGAACAAACTGCCAGCTGTCTGGTAACACTGAACCACTCATAATACCAAGCCTCAACAAGGAAAACTTAAATCTAATTGTATTTTTTTATTTTAAATAGTTGTAACATAAATATTTTTATCTGAAATGTTTATGTATTTGTTAATAGATACCTATGTGTATGTTTATGTGTGTGCGTGCATGCACGTGATTTCTAAAATGTATTATTTTCCCCTGTACTTGAACTATTAAAAAGTACATATTTGCATGCATAAAAGACATGCTGTCCGCAGCTAGAGTCACACTGGCAGCCATTGAAGAAGTCATGTTTTTTCTAGAATTGATTGATGGCTTGCTGAGGAAAAGAACAGTGGGCTTTGGGAAAAAAAATGTCATAAAACAGAAAATAAATATGAACTACTGTGGTATTTGGCAACCTTTTATCAACTCTGCTAAGCCAAAAGGGCAGTCTGCCAAACCTCAAATGCGATTGCATTGTATCCAGAGTGGACAAAAATACTGTAGCAAAATAAATAAGAAAAAAAGCAATAGTATCATCTTAATCTGAAGAAAAAATACAGTAGTGGAATATGTTTACCTTTTTATCAGAACTCTATTATTAGTATTACTATTTCTTTAATAAGAGGTAATATGGAGGAAAGGTTAGATTACAGCCCCCATGGGCAAGTATTTGTTTGGGCGACTTTGTGCCTGGTATTTAACTTCAGTGTGCCTTATGTCCATCCCGTGTAGCATAAGGGGATTAAAGCGCATCACTACTCATTTCTTCCCAGGAATAAATCCACAATTCTTTTTTTTTTTTTTTTTTTTGCCTCAGAGAGCATGTGCTTGTCAGAGAGAGAGACAGACAGACAGAGACAGTGAGAGTCATCCCCCTACCTTCCACCCCAGAGTGAATTACCATGCCACAATCCCTTCCCCTTCATTCTCCTAGAATCTTGGGCATGCACGCATTCATGCTCAACGTGACTTTCAAGCCACTGGGTCCAGGACTGGAACTACAGTTGACCACGTGGGAATCCAGAGACGTAACTGCTATGCCATCTGCTAGCCCTCCACATTTCTAGTTTTATAGATTCACAAACTACTTATTTTTGTTTAAATGTTGCAACTTCCTTGAAATTCTCTGTGGATACAGAGTTGTCACCATTGGATTCTCTGAAATGTGTTCAAGCACTACATTATTGTCTTTGGACCTGTGCTACGGAGTATTCCAGAATAAGCTGGACTGCAGAATTAATTCCCTTGTTTGGCAATTAGGACATAAGAATATTCTCCAGAGACATGGTACATATCTTGTAGGATTCTTGTAGTATGTGTATTTTTAGGAAACACTGCAAAATCAAAATTTTCAAACTTAAAGTATTTACTTTATATAACACTGAACAAAGTTGGTGCCATATAGTACCTCGAAAGAAGCATTTAATCATCTTAAGGAACATAAGTAAACAATGGATTAAACAATATTTATCAGGTATTTGCTAAGATAAGGAAGATGATAAAATAATATACATTCTTACATTTGTATCAAAGAATCTCTTCAATGAAATCCCTGTGGGTAGGAAGCTCAGTCAATGTGCTTATAACCTCAAAAACTATTTCCTGTAGATAGGCCAAAAATCCCAGTTCTTTCAACACTGTGCTGGTTATCTTAATTTAATTTCATTCTCTTAAGTGCTTGAAATGAGAGAATTAAATATTTTGTCACATCATGTATAAGAAGTATAGAAAATCTTACAAACTTTTGAAAAACCTTACAATATGTCAATATATTCCAAATTTTGCAGAAAGAGAAATAGGTCTTGAACCACGGTTGGTCATATGGGAGTCTAACACCTTAATCATCATGCAACCTGCTGGCCCCCAATAGGCTATTTTTAAAAAACAACTCTTGGAGGAATTACTAGGGGAACAAAAAGCACTATCTAAAGAAAAACTGAAAAAAAAGAAAAGTCAACATCATTCAGGGACAATTTCTATAATAATGACCACAAATTTGTTTAGCTTTTTTTCTCTTCTTTTTTTTTTTTTTTTTTTTTTACAGAAAGAGTGGATGAGCTATGATAAGAACTAACTTGACTCAAATGAGGATAGTTCCAATTAGTTAACAACAGATCCTCTGAGCAGTAATTGGGCAAAGGAAACTTCCTATTTATTTTTGTGCATTAATTTGTTTATTGATGCTACCTCTTTTGCAATTCTGATGGGAAGAGGTAAAAGACAACTTAAAATGGTCCTACCATGCTGGTAAAAGCATATACCCTTTACAATCTTCTACTCCAACCAGGAAACTTTGTTAATGCGATTTAAATTTTCTTTTTAAACCTTAAGCAACTCAGAGATCATGCAAAATGTTATATATCTGTATATAATAGAAACATATCTATTCCCTTTGTTTATGTGAAGTGACCGGTCTCCTCTGCTCCTTTACATGTGCAGTGATTATGGAAATACATTCTTATAATCTAATTATTGGTAATCTTTAGTAAAACAAAACACCGAAAAGGCTCTTAACCTGGAGATCAGTTTTACAACAGAATTATTTGAGGATGTTTGTCCCAAATACAATGTAGCAAACCATGACATCCTGCTAGAGGGGAAAACAGGGAGAATTAGGTTCATATAAGTAAATTCGATAGAAAGGGTTCTCATTGATGGTAGCCGAGTCACATACTCAAATGCTGCTATTACAGCAGGATTTCATTGATTTTAACCAGGCGAATGGCTGCTTGCAGCAAAATCATGTTGAGGTCACTCAGCAGTCCCTGTCAAGCCCAAGGCTGAGTTGTTCAAGTAGCCCCTGGCACCCAGTGAGCCAGAGACAACTGGTTATTACACCAAGCAAATCACACAGATCACTTAACAGCATGTCTGTCTCAGTCAGTTGGAAAGCACCTTCATATTTTGTGGATTATTCCACAAGCCAGCATAATAATGCCACACATGTTTCCAGATTCTGTTTAAAATACTTTACGAAGGAAAGGAATATAGATGACAGTTTCTTCTCATGGGTCAAATTATCTGTAACATTATCTGCCCATTTTTTTTTTCTTTTGCACTGAGCAGTCTCTAAACCTGTTTGCAATATGCATATGAAATGAATCATTATTATAATGAAATTCAAAACACCCTGGAGTAATGGAGAGGAAAGGGAAAATAAACTAAAAACCTGCTGCCTTGGTACTGAAGACAGCCAAAGGAAGGTGATTGCTTCGGTGAACAAGTAGTTTTGCGATTTTGGACAGTGGCTGTGGAAACTTGAGTTGGGGGCAGGGTGGGGAGGGTAGCAGGTGGCAGGTGGTCTCTCCAAGATGCTCAATAGTAAGTGTTAAGCATACAGAGAGAATAATTGAGGCTTTGCTATTCAGAATAGTATGAAATTGCTGGACAGGGGAAATTAGAGGTAGTTGAAAGTAGGAAGTTGTTTCATTTAGCTTTTAAATGTATCTCTTGACCTAATGATTACTTCATTGGAGGTGTCAGTAATAATGTACACGCCATCCCTGCATTTGATAGCTTTGTAATCAGGTTGCTTAGTGTGTCAAGAATTACATGTTTATAGACAGCAGAGAAGAGAAAAAGAATGCTAGCTTTATTACATAGGGCTGGAAACAGCTCATATTAGTTGTGTACCTCTAGGGACAAGATGTCCCCTCTAGAGAGGCTGACATCATAATTAATTACACTCATTTATTTTGTAGGAATGAAATTCAATCTTGACTCTGTTGTGTACTCAGACTTGATCCCATTTCTAAACCAATAAACTTCACTTTAATAACTTGAATTCTGGAGGTATATCATTAAGTTAGTAACGTCTTCTGTATTTTATTACTCCACTGCTAAGTTAAAAAACACTCTGTTATACTCCCTAAACATCTGGCTGAATTTAGAACAAAAAATATTCTTTATAGTGACCTATACCAGTCCTATTAAAGTCCCAACTACTCCACTGGCACCTAATTTAAGTAATGAATCATCTCTTACTTTGACATACTTGGGAAAATGATTAAATGAAAGGAAAATGGGAAGAAATTGATATATGCTGTTTTTAATCTTGAATTTTTTCCACAACATTACAGGAACAGATAATTTTATAAATCATAATTATTAATAATGTTTTTCTAATATTTAGATATAGTTTTTAAAGTTTAATGAATCTTTAGAGAAAAATTAAGAATATTTTCTCTTTATGCACCCTATAGAAGTGGGCTTTTAAATTTCAAATTAATAATTAATGAAATAATAGCACATGCCATATTTTTCAGTTGAATATAGTTCTCCATTGTCTTTAAGAATTATGCAATACAGGCCCCAGCCAATGGAGTAATGATTATGTCACTGGACTCCCACGTAGTCAACTATGGTTCTAGTTCTTGACCCAAAGGCTTAAAACTCACAGCAGGAGCATGTGCGTGCGTGCCCAAAATCCCGAGAGGAGAATGGGGGAGAAGGGATTGTGGCATGGCCATCACCCCCGGGGGGCGATTTCTCTCTTTCTGTTTCTCTGTCTCTCTTTGTCTCTCAAGGGAGTGCACGTGCCTTCTAGCAAAGATCTCTCTCTAAAAAGAAGCAGTAGGTGATACAAAGTATGCCATTTACGTCATAATGATAGTCACTACAACCTCTGATTTCTAAGGTAAAAACAGTGCTAAAATTGTTCATTTTATTAGTGAACAATTATGCATAATACTTACTAAATTGTTCATTCTTTAGAATATTCTATGCAAATCAGCAGCCTCTGTGAACAGTATATTACGTTGCAGAGCAGTGTGTTAAAAAGAGACTTATTATGGGCCAGCACATGGCATGGTGGTTTTGGCAGCTGAATTCCACATGGACGACTGTGTGGTTCAAATCTCAGACCTACTGCTAAAAAATACATTGATGAGCATGTGTGCAAGCCCAAAATCTTAAAAGGAGAAATGGAAGAGAAGAGATTGTGGTGCTATCATCTTCACTGGGAGGCTTTCTCACTTTTTCTCTCTTTCTCCATGTATATGGTGAGCAGCTGAAGCCTCTAACAAATTTAAAAAAGAAATAAAATAAATTGAAAGAAACAGAAACACATTTATTTGTGAAGTTTTGTCTCTGTGTACATTTAATATTTAAATCCGTTATTAGTACTGTATTTTTGAAACTTGGATTTATATGTCAGTAGTTTTAGAAAAAGGCCAAAACAAATGATAAATAACTCTAAGAAAAAAAAAACAATTAATGAATTTTATTTATAATTAACCTGTTTAGCAATTATATTGCCATTTTGTTATATTTTTCTCCTGAATTATTCAAAAAGCACTTTAGTACAAAATAAAAATCATGTAGTTCCCATTATAAAAATTAGTGTGTCAACACTTAAATAAATATATGAATTTACTACCCTAATTTGAGATCTGGAGAATCATTTGGAAATATGCTGTTTAAATAAACTATATTTTAGGGACCAGCAGATGGCTGGTGATTATGATTAGGTTGCTGGAGTGTCATGTAGTCAGTCATGGTTTGAGTCCTGGACTTGGCAGCTTAAAACTCATGCTGAACCCGTGTGCAGGCATGCCCAAAATTCCATGAGAGAATGGAAGAGAAGGAATTGCGGTGTATCCACCCTCCCTGGGGGTGGTGATTTCTTGCTTTCTGTTTCTCTGTCTCTCTCTGTCTCTCCAGCGAGCACACCTGCCCTATAGCAAATAACCATCCTTGGGAACTGCAGTTGGCATAATGACTATGTTGCTGGACTCCCATGTCGTTGACCGCAGTTTGAGTCCCAGACCTGTGGCTTAAATGCACGCCAGGTGCGTGTGTGTGTGCCCAAGATCCTGAGAGGAGAATGGAGGAGAAGGAATTGCAGCATAGCCATCCCCCCTGGAGGGGTGATTTCTTGCTTTCTGTATCTCTTTATCTCTCTGTCTTTTTAGTGAGCGCACATGCCTTATAGCAAAAACCTCTCCAAAAAAGAGTCTCCCTAAATAAAAACAAAACAAAAAACCTACACTTTATAAAATGATTATAATGAGTTTGCATATTTTGTAGAGACCAGTTGTATAGGTTAAAAAAAGTATTTTAAAGATTTTTCAAAAACCCATAGGACTATTCTCCATTTTCAATGTGAAGAACATATGAATTAAATTAATATTTAAAAAAAAAACAAAACTAAAAAAACAAAAATTATACATTCAGGAATTGTGTAATATTTTCTGGCTTGCATTAACATATTAGTTTGTAGAGTTCTGCTTGATTTTAAAAGCATTATTTCCCCTTAATCCTCAACCAAATAAAATGATAAATTCTGACACTCTGTTAATTTGCATAACAATTGGCCACAAAGAGTAATTCATTAATATTCAATGAAGTTCTAATTTGCACAATGCCTGCAGCAATATGTAAACTTCATTTTGCTTTAAGATGGAAATTTGTTACAGTGCAAATATCAGTAAGTATAATTTTATTAATCAGTCTCAATGAGCAATTGATTCTGTGACCTTGACAATGTCTATACTTTCATACTAGAACACACAGAAAAAAGAAAACTAAGGTCACATGTTTTTTTGTTTGTTTGTTTTTTGAAATTTTTTGGTCACTATTTACCTTTTACACCGAGTTTTTTGAGTACGAAGTTGTGCAAGGAGGCTTCAAGAGTCAAAAGAAAGAGAATGTTATTGTTAACCTTTACTAAAATAAAACTAAGCTTATTTTGAATAATGTTCATTACTTTAGTCAACTAGCATTTGTTAGAAGTCTATTGTTTTCCAAGCAGTTTGGGAGATTCTGAGGACACATACAGACATGTTCCTTCCTCTTAGAGTTTTCCGATTACACATTCAGTGAATTAAAGAGGATCCTGTTTCTTGGGAAACAAGAACAGAAATGCGCCAAATGCTTCTAGTTTGAGATGAACTCAGTGATAATTAATGGTCATAATAAATAAGCGGTAACATTTACTGAGTTATGTTGATACGCAGTACTCTCCTCAGTGCTTAGCTCGCAGGACGCTGATTCTTCACAACAACATCAAGACATAGGTAGCATTATTATTTTTATTTGTAAATAGGGAAAATGAGGACTAACAAAGTTGTTAAATATGTTTAGGAAAAGAGTAATGTGCCTCTCTCTCTTCTTTCTCTTTAGTAAGCACATGCACCCTCTGGCAAAGAAACATAAGGAAAAAAAGGCAAAAGCAACTTGACCTACATTATGCATTTAAATCCGAGGGTTTCATTACTACCAAGATTTTCTGCCTGAATTTAATAGCACTAAGGTAGTTAACCAAAATCAATATGCAGATAATGAATCTAACTGACTGAAACCCTGTTCTAAAATTTTTTAGGTTACCCAAGTACTTTTGATTTATTCATCTGATATACTGTTTGAGCACCTGTAAAAGTGTACTTTATGAGCAACAGAGATTCATACTGAGACATGCAGTGGGTACATAGGTAGGGCAGGGTCCCTGGAAAGATAGTCGCTATCATGCTGGGCAGCCATACTGTGTTATATTTTTCTTTTCTTTTTCCTGTTTCCATTGAGTCACTATGTTGCTTGGACCTATAGACATGTGGATCCTATTTCTAAAGAATTTCCAACTCCTTACTATGAGACTTAATTAGAGAAAAAACAGAGACCAATTGTCACAGCCCAGAACACACTGACTCCCAATTCCAGTGTCAATTGGTCAGTGAGATACACAGAGAAAGTCTTGTAATCTTGATATTACATGAGTGTTCTGGAGACAAATGATAAGAAAACACAATATACATAATGTACTTTTAGACAGTAGGTAGAAAAAAAATGCCATATAAATCTATTGACAGAGGTGGTAAAGTTAAATGTTAGTTTGAGTAGTTAGGAATTACTTCTCAGAAGTGTTGAACAATGACTTGAAAAAATGAGGAGTGATTCTTGCAACCACATGAAAGAAAATATTTCAGGAAGAAAAAAATATATAGGCCCTAGGAGATGAAAAGAGATTTATATTATGTGGAAGTAGATAGAAGGGTGGACTTGAATGTGTTATATTCTTAAAGACATTGCAACATCAGGATAATATTGTAAACTTGGATGATCATGAAAAATAGTTTGGATTATTCTAAATATTATGGGAAAACAGTGGAGAATTTTTATTGTAAGAGCTGACTCCTGGTTCTGTATAGAAAACAAACTGCAAGGCAGCTAGAAAGGAAACAGCGAGACTACTTAGAAGTACCTGTCTCCTTCTAGGTGACTACTCAGACCTAATCTCAGACCATACAGTACAGGCAGTAGGATAGCATCAGATTCTGGAGATATTCAAATGGCTTAATCAACAACACATTCTGCTGGCCTGAGGTTTTAAAGCTGTCACTCAGATTTCTAAGTGAAAACATTCCAAGTAGACTCATAAACTTTCTTGACCTCATTTTTAATATTGTGAATTGATATTTACCAGAAGGTAGGGTTTTGACAAATGTTATAAGGAGAGATCATTTCAAATCACTGATTGTTCCTTACTATAAATCAGTGGCAGAGTATCTGAATTTAAATACAAGGTCATTGAAGTTGAATTAAAAGGCAAGAAGAAGCCCAGTCATGGCGGCATAGCCAACAAAGAAGTGGGAATGATAGGGGGCTCTGGTGTGATGCTGACAGCCACATGGAAAGACTCCAGGTTCCTGTCCTAGGTCTGCCTTATCATGTCCGACATACCTGTGAGGAGGATCATGACCTTTAGAGGGTTTCTCTTGAGTAGGCTCTCTTTTAAAAAAAAAATAAATAAACTTTAAAAAGGCAATGAAAAACAGGTTATGTATAGGTATTCCTTAGTAACTCAAAATAAATTTAAATGAAATAAATACTGGTTTTTATGTTTCTGAGTGTTGCTCTCTGTTAGGGGAAAGTAAGTCTATTCCTTATTGGATAGCTTGCTGGCAGAGCATGCTTATAGGTGGCACATCAGGGTGATAAGTTATTGGTGATAGTCTTCCAATGCAGCAAGATTTTTTTAAGTGACACGAATTATGCACAGTGTCCATTTTGCTAACCCTCAGTGGTGTGATGTGTGTGATGACAGGCTCTTCTCAGAGGGCTGACAGCCTCTCCTTACTCCATTAATGTGCCTATCTTCTTGACCTCATAAACTACCTGCAATACTTTCCAACTTAGAAAAGAGCAATATGTGGACATAAATCACAGAGCTTCTAGACAGGAAAGGAGTTTAAAGTAGTAAAGTGTGGTTGTGAAATGTGTAAGAAAAAGGGCAGTAAAATTTCCTCTTAAAAAAAGAGGAACAGGAATAAAGCTCATAGTCAAATAATTCTAGTAATTCAGAACCAGTTTTCTGCATCTATGCTGCATCAGTCAATGTGGATTAAAAGTGCCTTCCTTGGGAAGAATATATTATGGGCCTAAGATGAATATGTTTGATGTCGGGAAGGTGAGGAAGTGACATGCATGCAGCAGCCCTGAGGTCCGGAGTTTGTGTTCAGCTGTGCCCAGAGTAGATTTTGGTTAGGTGAAACTCTCCTTCGGGACAACATTTCTGTTGCCAAAATATCATTTCAAATATGCCATTTTTATTTTTAAATAATGATTTTATTTAACTTTATTTATTTCATTTTAATTTGACTGGAGAGGAACAGAGGGACAGAGTGACCATGAGAGTGAGAAAGTGAAAAAGCAAGTCACCATGTCCGGGACTTGAACCATGGATGGCTATGTGGGAATCTAGCACCCTTAACCACCACGCCACCTACCAACCCCTCAAATTTGCCAATCTTTACACAAATGCAGAGGGTGTCACCCTTTCCCTTCCTAGTTTTCACGGAAGAGCTGAACTCCTTTCTTTGATCTGTCTGGGTTCAGTGTCTGTGCTTACTTACATTTGCTGACAAAAATGCTAATACTGCAAGGTAGAATGGAAGACAAAGAGAAGAGAAGATGGGTCTAGGAACTGTCCCAAAGGAACATTTGATTCAAGAGTCACAGGCCATGAAAGGATTATTGTTTTTAATTTTTAAATCAAATCCTTCAGGACATTTCATGTTTAAACATGAGTAGGGAGTCTAGGTTAAATAATTTAGAACTGATATTTTTGCAGAAATAGCCCTACATTAATAGGATTTTATTTGTGTTAGTGAATAATGTAGTAAATATCTGTTGTAATACTTGCTTTAGGGAAAACAAGGAAAGAAGACTAAGTTTGTTTTAAGTACGAAGAGTATCTTCTTTCTCCTTCCTTTTCCTTCTTTTCTCTGTCTTTTTCCTCCTCCTATTTTTTTATTTCTCTTTCTCTTTTACACTTTTTCATATTCTCATTATATCCCTTTTATACATGCACATGCATACACACACACACACACACACACACACACACACACAAAGCACACATATCTTATGGGATATGTTCTGTGTGTATGCAGGGAGAATACCATGTTGAGACCAGAAAAGATTGGTAGATAAGGCTGAAAAGTAAGATTCCTGCTTAAATTGAAGGGATTCTTGACCCTACTGAAAGTCATAATCTCTTGTTCTTTTCTATACATAAGAAGTATTCTAAAAGTTAATAAAAATATATATTATGACAAATCTATTTATAGTTTACAAAAATTTTTGCACCAAAATAAACTCATATTGTAATTCCATTTTTACACAAATATTTTGGAGTCCCCTTGTACAATCATGTCTATTATTAAAAGAAGAAAAAGCAACTTGTGTGTCTATTTCATGTGCATACTCTTTAACTGCAATTACATTTATGTAGGAAATTGTATTATGTACAAAAGACATGTGTTTATATGGCACATGTTCAATAGTGAGTTAGTTATTCTGTAAGAAGTATCATGTACTTTATTCAACATAACATGCCGAACAACTTGGTGATTTGTCTCTGTGTACTATGTATTCAAGACTGTTTAGGAAATTAAGATTTACATAGATGGTTTACTTAGAAAGTTCGTTATTAGAGAAATAGAACTTTATGTTCAACAGTAATGTCATTATCCAATAAACTTGAAGTAGCCAAAGACAAACAATTCAAAGAGCCTATGTCACTGTGGTAAAGTGCTATATTCTAACTTAAAATCTACTTGGATTTGTATTATGAGGTAAAAATTAATTTTAAATTGACATAATCATTGTCATCTTGTATTTGAGATGACCTTGCTCTCCCATTTGCCCATAAAATCTAAACATGGATAGACTACATAAGTATTCAAACAAACACAACACTAAAAAGCTAGATACTAGAAAAATCAAAACAGCACTGATATTATTTTACTTTTTTTTTTTTTTTGCCAGAGGGCACATGCACATGTAGGAGAGAGAAAAAGGGGGGAGAGAGAAAGCGAAAGAAAGCAGGAAGTACTCAACATACCTACTCATGCTTCATTCAGGTCCTTTCCTTTGAGGCTCCAAGCTGTCATGATCTGGGACACACCCCGTGTGTTTTTTAAGCTGCCAGTATTTGAAATCTGGTTGGCCATGAGGGGTCCAGCTTCCTCTGTGCAACATCCAACTGTTGTGCTAAGAGGCTGGCCCAAGTTTGGTTGGTTTGTTTTGTTTTGTCTTTTATTGCCAGAGCATACAGGCACGCACCAGAAAGAGAAAGCAATCCTCGATGGGGCATGATCATGCAACAATCTTTTTTTCTCTCCATTTCTCCATCCATCAGGATCTGAGGAGTATACACACACACACACACACACACACACACACACACACAAAACCTCATGTGTTTTTGAGCCACTCGTCTGGATTCAAACCACAGTTGGCCATGCAGGATCTGTCTTTCCATGCACAGCACTTAACCATCGCCCTACAGGGTTGACTCTCCTCTCCACCCCCAGTACTTAGTTTAAATGATAACTTCCAGTCAACAGATCCCTGTAACCTAAATTATAGTCAATTATTTCACATCGTACAGAATATCTCCTCAATCATTTATTTGTCTACTTCCTTAACACTTTCTCCCTTTCTCGACCTATCAGCTAGCTATACTGACATTCTTGAAATTCCTTTTATAAATTGTATTATTACACTCATTTATATCTTTGCCTTTTATATTCTTTGAACAGAATTTTCTTCCCCACCACGCATACCCACTTTTTAAAGTCTTCCCCTGCCATGCAAAGAAAACTTTACCTCGTCTTTACAGCATAGCCTAGCATTCTCTTCTCTTACTGTGTTAATCATCTCTCTTTTGAACTACTTCTACACTTTCATCAGCTTTTGAGATATTATTGACACAAATGCTGTATGATTACATATTTACATATCGTTCTCTCCTAGATTTTGTCCTTGAAAGCAAGAACTATTTTAGTCATCACTTTTATAAACATGTGTGGAAGGAGCTACATAAATATTTGTTGAATGAATGAATTCCCTGTAACAAAACTATATCTTGAATAATACTGAAAATCTCGATCAGTTTACTACTTTATGCCCACTTCATATGAACATCAAGTTACGTTTCCCTTTTCTCAGTATCCTTGAGAACTAAAAAATGGTTATACATACTTCAGTTTTTTTAAGCCAGAGAAGCCAAATCATTTGAGGAAACTGTCACTATCTGTAGTAGACTAAAGTACTGCTTAAATGACTGTCACTAATTAAAGAAAGGAGCCTAATTGGTTATAAGCAATACCACTGCATTAATGAGAACATTCCATTGATGTGTTGCTCCATGGTAGACTCACATGTGTTACAAACGAGGGCTGCGACATTATTCTTCCCCAACCTTACACACATTACACAAATGCCACAATGCTGTATAGCCGAGTTGGCTGAGGAAATAAGCTTCCCTCACACAGTTCAAAAGGATCAGAATGGGCCTCACATACAAGTGCTAGCCAATTGCCCACAGAATAAAGCAGTGGCTGGTGATAGTGGGTGGGAAATGCCCCCAAAAGGCCAGGCTAGATTTCATGGAAATATCATATCGAAGTGAAGGCCTAAACTATTTGTTTTGTTGTATAAATCACTGGTTAACTTGTTAATATTGCCTATAAAATGGAGGAAACATGCAGATAGTCATCATAGAGTAGTCCTGGACAGCAGTTAGTGTTTCCCAGAAGAGAGAGAAGCTGAATCCTTCCAAAAGAGATGAACAAGCACACAAATCAGTGGGGAAAGCAAGAGGACACAGCAGAATTCAATGCCTGTAGTAACAAAGAGATGCTGTTTTATAGCCACAGTAAAAGTTCAGTTGTAGAACAAAACGAGCGCAAACATTGCTTCCGTAATGAGCTGCTTTAAATTGACAGCATTCTTATGTTTTTACCATCTTTGCAAAACATTTTTATTAGCTTGATTGGCAATGAGTAAACCGGGCCCACTTCCTTTTCTTCATCATTTGAATGTAGAAGAATGAGAGCTACACAGATAAAGAAGGCGTAAATATCCCCTTCCAGTAGGCAGCTCCGCCATCAACCTGAGATATTGTTGACACAAATGTATGATTTGTGGCGTAGTGGTTGGGGCAGCTAAATATAACAGGACCCACAGTGCAATGTGAGTCTCAAACACAGTAACTTTAGAGACACACCAAGTATATGGGGACACATGCCCAAAATTCCCAGAGGAGAATGGAGAAGGAATGACAATGTGGCCCTTCTCCCAAAAGTGCTTTATCACATTCCCTCTCTTTGTCTCTCTGGTGAGTGAATGTGCCCTGGAGCAAGTTAAAACAAACAAACAACCACCAAAAAAAAAAAAAAAAAAGACAAGAAAAAAATCCCACTCCTCATCAGAAAACCTCATCTAACTAATAAAGAGATGAATTTAATGAAAGAATAGGAATATATCACAATCTAATATTTACCTCCAGTCTTACATTGACTAAAATTATGTAATTGCAGCTATTTATAAATTATTTATCAGGAGATAACTTTCATACAGGTGTTAGTAATGTAAGTGTCTGTTAATTTACTTACGCTTATGCATAGTGTTATTTATCTGAGACTACAAAGGAAAATAGCAAATATGATATGAAATCAACTCTTAAGAAAGTTCATTACCCTATATTGGCTAGCTTTAAACACAATACCCTTTTTTACGATTTCAATATGTGTTTGTCCATGTATGTACACATGTGTGTGTGTTTGAATTTGTTCCACTTGGCAAAACTATCTGATTAGTGCCCCTGAAACTGAAATTTAATTCAGATTCATTCAATTAGGATTGAATTTATTTATTAAAAAGTACTATAACTGTAGCGTGGAGTGCTTTAGTGAACTGAAAGTGGAAAAAAGGAACAAAAGTATGCTAATTAGCAATACAAAGGTTTTTGCATGGCTTCATTGCTTAATCAAGAACTTTACAGGGCAATATACATGGAGGATGAAAAGGAGCGTTAACAGGCTGCAGACAGTATTGACAGCAGGAGAGTTGAGGTCAGGCAAAGTTGAACGGCAACATTACTGCTAGCCATTCTTCCTTGTAGATCTGAACTTTAATTCACAGAGATTGTTAAAGCCTCAGGTGGAGGTTGGGTGATAATGGTGGCTGTTATCCTAAGGAACAGATGGTAGAGTGAGTGACACCTATAAATGTGCAGGCTGTGTTGCTTCAGTGACAAGATGCTAAACCCTTCTGGCACTGAAGTAAAAAGACAGGTGTCTTGACACAAAAAGAAGTACTGAAACTCTGCCTCTAACCATGGATATCAGGGGAGTCAATTCTTCAAACCTAAATAACTGAAAATCTAAATTGGGGTGTATTAATATGGAAAGATATCTCTTGGATATGTTTCATCAGTGTTTTCTCTCCCTCCTTTCCCCTTCCATCCTTATTTCTTCCTTTTTATATACATCAAATACTTATCATCTAATACTATGTTAAGTAATCACTGCCATCTAGGATTCCAATTTTAAGGATTCATGCATTTATGTAAAAACAAAACTCGATTTCTGATTTATAAGATGAAATAACAAATGGAATTTTTTTTATATAGAACTATACATGACAGTAGAGAGTTCCAGTCAACTGTATGTCTGCTTTAAGTATAGTATAAAGTTAATCGAATATACATATACCATTTATTATAATTGTAATTAGCAATGTCAAGTTTAGAGATTCATGTGGCCAACAGGGAAAACATAATAGTGTAAAAACCAATTTAACAAATGTACTTACTTTAAATTCCATTATCACTTCAACAGATTACTTGTTTTAAAAGGTATTAAAGCTAATAACATTTAATCTACTTGCTTGAATGTAACAGCATTTTTGGGGAAGCCAATGAAAATGAAGCTTCAATAATCAAGTACAACAGCTGTTAAAGTTTTCAGCAAAAATTCTTTCCAAAAGAAATTAGATTCTAATGGCCAACTCCTCATACACACTTTTTCTTCTCTTGGATTTTAAATGATAGAGTCATATATTTTTTAGAAGGAGAGATAAATGTAATGAAACAATAAACCATTTTATAGTACTCCAATTAAATTTTCTGGAACTAGTAATGAATAAATAAAGACATTATAGATGTGGAAACACAACATGAGGACTATTTCAATATATTTCAGTGCAGGGTAACATGAGTGCCTGGTATCATAAGAGTCAATGTTGTCACAGTATTTAGAATTAATTATATTTGGGCCCTATTTCACTTCACTTAAAGTTGTAAAAGGAACTTCAAATAATTCTTGAAAAAAATGGAATTAAAACATGAGTTTATTGGGACCAGCAGTTAGTGTAATGGCTATGTCGCTGGACTTCCACGTAGTTGACCGCGGTTCATGTCCCGGACCCGCTGGCTTAAAACTCATGCCGGGCACGTGTGCTTGTGTGCCCAAGATCCTGAGGGGAGAGTGGAGGAGAAGGGATTGCAGCGTGACCATGCCCCCTGCGGGGTGATTTCTTGCTTTCTGTCTCTCTGTCTCTCTCTGTCCGTCTGGCGAGTGCGTGTGCCCTATGAAAAAAAAACTTCTCCAAAAAAAATTTAAAAAATATGAGTTTATTTAGGGCATAAAAGTTTTGAAATCCAGGGACAGTTTTTTCATAATGCACATTTTTCATGAATGTTTTGGAGACCCCCCACCCCATAGTAAGTCCTTTTCTAGCTCTATTATTCCAAACTGTATCTTCTAACAAGAAAATGTAGTCTCATCTATACACAGCAAAACAAATTGACCTTACCCACTCTTGCAATAAATCTGGCCTTTAATGAATGAATATAAAAGGCTTAGGACATGTATATAGTCAAGGTTAGTTAACAGTAAGAATCCAAGTTCTCTGCAGGTGATTACCTTGTGCATGGTAAGTGGTTATACACTAAAGGGAAGCCTAGGTTCTAGGTCTTGATCGTCTTATAACAATGCATCATATGTTACCATATTACCTGCTTTTTAATTTATGATATGTGCAGTATTATAAAAATTTTAAATGATAGCAAAAGTCAATTTTAATGTTTCAGTTCATTTATTTTGTTCGTAAGAGGTTCCTACCATGATGGAGTTTAATCAGCTAAGGTGGAAAAATTCTTTATTCTCTGATCCACTGTTGACATTCAATTATTTCTTAATTATTTTAGTGATTCTACTTAACCCTTTAGATACCATTTAGATACACTATATGTAAATACTAAGAGAGCTTGAAGTTTGTATCTGACTTGTTTTGCCTCACCCTTAAGTGTAAAATCTATGTGTGTGTGTGCTTCTGTTTATATACATGTAATGTATGTGCATCGATAGTCACTTTAGCTAATTGAAATTTTTCAAAGGTAACTTATAGTATACAACAAACTACCAGAGGTTTAGTTTTTATAAATGAACCGTGTGTATGTGGCCTGTTTCCTTCTAATTTCATAGAGTTAAAAAGTATGTATGTATCCTAAGTTTAATAAAAACTTGTTTTCACAACTTATTCAACCGATGTGTTTCTGTAATAATCTATGCAGCTGTATGTATTAATATAGACAGTTTTCTGTTATTATGGAATGGTCTATGACCCTGGAATAAATCCTGAAGGTGACTAACCAATAAGAAAAGTATTTTCGATGATTATATTACATAAAACCACAGGAATATACCTTAAGAGATCCTTGGAATTGTGTGCAGTGAAATTTGCAAAGCACTCTGGTAAAGCAAAGTATGCATTCTAAATAGGCTATTATTGATTTCCATTGTAAAATTCATACCATAAGTCTCTACAATCTTGGAATAAGTATCTGTTGACTTTGGGTCAGTAGGACAAAAATTTTTGGGGGGAGTCCATAATTCAATATATTTTGGTGGTAATTGATACAGTATAATATTTATATTGAAGAAAAGTCCATGTAATAGGACAGGAGTTAATGCAGTTTATATATGTTTAGAAAACTATTATAATAAAATATTATTATATGCATGTATACAAATCTAAAAATCTTTACAGTCCTATAGTTAGTTTTTCTAACATTTCCACTAGCCTAAAATTAATTTGCTGAAAGGTTTATCCCACATAGCATAGTAATGAGTTCTTGTGTTAACATGAGCTTTTATAAAACACTGCCCATGTTTTAATATATTGAATAGTTCATCATAAATTCAAAACAAAATAATTGCTGAACATTAAATTCTCTGTGTTTTATGACTCACCACCCTTGATTTTTCCTGTACTTATTTAAACGTATTAATTTCTCTATGTGTTTATGTGCAAAGGATCACTCTTGCATTATTACAGATTAACAGAGCTACAATAGAGAGTGAAGTCGCTCCACCTACTCTTGCAATAAATCCAGTGCGTGGTGTAAGATGATAGCTAACCTCGCACAATAGCTTCTGCCTCACTAAAGGCTTGGAGCTGGAGAATTTGCATAGTAATGGTAAATTGCCTGTTTAGAAATTGTCTTGCAGTTGGGTATTAACTTTCCTACATTATATTTGATTGATTATTTATTGAAATTTAACTCCCACAGAGAGCCTACTTTGACTAGCTAAGATAAAATACAATTTCAAAAACAGTGTAGGTGATTAGTCTCCTGAGAAGCAAGAAATTTCTTCTTTAATACTGTACAGTGTTAAGTTTCATAGTATAGGTAAGGATTTTTGATCATTTGAAGGAATATTGTATGGAATTATATATATTAGATTGGGCACTTGAAATTGAAATAGGAATATTTGAAATATAAGAGAAAGGTAACACTTCCTGTCATTGAAATAAAGACAGGATTTCTTCTCAATATTAATGGAAGAGTTAATATTTATTGGATTAAAAACACTAAGTAGGTTTCTGCCTCACACCGTACATACAAATCAATTTAAGATGAATTAAAGTACTAAATCCAAATACTGTAGACACCAGAGATAGTGTGAGAAGAGGATGGGAAAGGGCAGAGGGTCAGAAATAGAAATAGGGGTAAAATACATCTAAAACTAGAAATGGAAAATTATTGATGATAACATCCATGATTAAACCACTATGCAGTATATTCTGGATGGAAAATCATATTTTGTATGCTGTGACACTTTGGAAATGAATGCAAATTAATTATTTTATTTTTTTAAAAAAATGTTTCAGGAAAAAAATCTAAAATTGTTTTTCTTGAAATTAAAAAAAATGCATTAAAATACCTATTTGATGACTTCATTAAGCTATCTAGCCCCAGCTAGGTGCTACTTTAGTACGTTCATTCTACTCACTGAGGTTTATGCCTAAAGTCAGGCTTATGTTCATGGATATGTATATATCAGCTGTGCTTGGTATTGAAAATATTTAGATTAATTAAGATCTTTAGTGAATCAATAAAATGTGGGAGGGGAAAGGCATAGAAAGCAACCATGGGATACCAGAGACAGTGTGGGAGGAGAGTGGGAGATGGCAGAAGGTGAGAGATAGGGAATCTGGGATGGGAAAAAAAGCAAAATGTACAGGAAACAAGAAATAGAAAAGTATTCATTGACAATAACATATATGTTGCTGTGTTTGATCCAATATACAGTGTATTGTGGAAGGAAAATCTCATTTTGTATGTTGTAATGATGTACAGTGAATGAATGTAAATAAATACATTTAAATTAAAAAAATGAATGAGACAAAATGACTAGATTTTAAGAAGATAATGCAGGAACATATATTCATAGCCAAGGAATCTGTTATAAAACAGACACAAAATATAAACTATACAGAAACAAATTCTTTAAATTACTATAAATTAGAACCTTTCTTTGTGAGAAGCTGCAAGAAAAAAGAGAAATCAAAGTAGAAAATATTTTCCACTTTCTCTACTCATGAATGATAAATGTCTAAGATACATTATGAATCCTGATGAGTCAATAAGACAGAGACACTAACCTTTTTTAGAAAAATGGTCAAAAACTGGGACCAGAAGTTGGCATAATGGCTATGTCGCTGGACTCCCACGTAGTTGACCACAGTTTGAGTCCTGGACCAGGTGGCTTAAGATCATGATGTTTTAAAGGTAGAATTACAAAAAAAAAAAGAAATTAAAAAGGTAAATATGTGAAGGAGCTAAAACTGTAAATCAGGTATCTGGGAAGTGAAGAATGGAGGCTAACTTGCTTAAAATTCACAGACACTTTTATACTCTTTCTGTAAATACTTTTTTTTTTTTTTTTAAACCTATGGATCAGAATAGCCACATTTGGAACACTTTCTGTTATCAGTCAATATTTTTAGATAGTTAGAACCTCAAGTGAGCTTGATTCTGGAAAATCTTTTCCAACAGCCTCAACACGAAAACCTTTTTAAAAATACATACCCCTGAAGTATTTTGTTCGCATGGTCACATATGGATGCTTAGGTTCTGTTCCAGTATCTAATGGCCACCAAGTCATTTCCCCCCATCTTTAGAAACGTGCATGACAAGAAGCAGACTGAGCAGATCTGAAGCGACTGTGTGTGAATGCATACTCCCCTTCGCTTCACACCTGAATGCTGGCCTTCTATTTTGGATTGTATCTTGTGTCTGTGTATTTATGCTTTGATTCTTAGTAACTTCTCATGTTATGGAATTGATTTGCATTGAACACAAACTGTAAATAAAGAGAAATGAATGGCTGAAAGAGAAAAAAAAAAAAAAAAAAAAAAAAAAGATCATGCTGGGCACATTCTCAAGCTTGCTCAAGATCCCAGAGGAGAAAAGACAAGGGATTATAGTGTGGCCATCTCCTCAGGGGGCGATTTCTTGCTTTCTGTCTCTCTCTGTCTTTCTGGTGAGTGCATGCACCCTATAGCAAAAACCTTTTCCCCCCAAAAAAAGAAAAAATGGTCAAAAACTTTTACAGAAAAGAAAGTATAAAAGTTCATTCATAACTATATGAAATGATGTCCTATCTTACTATCTTACTGTCATTATAGAAACACCTAACAAAACCTCAGTAACATACCATATTATACCTGTCAGATTGCTTTAAACAAATCTGACAGTGCTGATCTGTATGTTCTTTAAATCCAATTTTCATTCATTGTGGAAAAATTTGTTAGATCGGCTTAAAAAGCAGGTTAGTGAGGCCATGAGGTGGTGTAATGGTTACATTGTTGGACTCCCACATAGTTGACTGCAATTCAAATCCCAAGTCTAGCGGCTTAAAACATATGCCAGGCATCCGTGTGTGCCTACCCAAAATCATGAGAGGAGAACGGAGAAGGAATTGTGGTATGGTCACTTCCCTGGGGGATGATTTCTCGTTTTCTGTCTCTCTGTCTCTCTGGCAAGCAGACATGCCCTTAACAAAAAGCTCTAAAGAAAACAAAAGCAGATTGGCATTAGCCAGTAAATTCCCTACAATGCAACTATTCTATTATCAAATAGATACCCTAGAAATAATCTCAGTTTAAAACAGTGCTGATAACTATAATTTGGCTTTTCCCGACAGAAAGAATTTATTTACTGAAGAATAACTAGGTCTGGGACCTGCAGTTAGTGTAATGGCTATGTCGCTGGACTCCCACGTAGTTGACAGTGGTACGAGTCCTGGACCCGGTGGCTTAAACTCACGCTGGGCGCGAGTGCATGGTGCCCAAGATCCCGAGAGGAGAATGGAGGAAATGGGATTGCAGCGTGGCCATCCCCCCTGGGGAGTGATTTCTCACTTTCTGTCTCTCTGTCTCTCTCTGTCTGGCAAGTGCATGAGCCCTATAGCAAAAACCTCTCCAAAAAGAAAAAAAAAAGAAAAAGAAAAAAAAGAATAAATAGGTCTGTCCGTAGTTCACTTTTGTTTTACTCACTAATTTAGCAACTATTTGTTAGATATCTACTACACACCAGGCTTTGCTCTAGATGCCGAGAATATAGAAGCAAATGACAGTTACAAAAATTCTGCCCTCATGAAGCTTGCACTTTAAGAAAAAGGTCAGGTTATGAACAAATTAGCAAGTAAAATATGTAATATAGAGAAGATGAAAACCGTTAATGGGATCAGTAAAGGACCAAAGAGAGATCCAGAGTACTGAGAGGAAGTTGCAGTCTCAAGTTTTGCTTTACTAATGGAGACTAGAAAACCAGAAAACATATGTGATCTATTTTGGAGACTGAAAATAGTTTCAGTTGCTCTTAAGAGTAGGTTCTAAGCAACAACTTCTTAACTGGGAAAAAGAAAAAAAAAAAAAATCACTGTGGATTAATTTGTGCCATACTGTGTAGAGACACTTTTGATAAGCTGAAAGTGAAATTTTAACTTTGCCTGATTGCCAAGGAAAGAATCATTTCAGTATGCCCCAGGACAGCAGGCACTGGTTGAAATAAAAATTCTTGCAATGTGAATGGCCTGGGTAATAGAAACTGCAGGCCACTTGAGAGATTGCCTTGAGGTGGATGGGTGCTGGTTAAGAGTCCGCCTGTGGAGGGAGTGAAGTAGACTTTTACACACATCTCAATTTTGCCAGATTTCTCTGGGTTGAACTTGAGCCAGTTCCTGATGGTCTGAATTTCCCAGATTCCACCAGGATTTTTGAGAATTAAATGGGACAGCATCTATCAATGTCTCAGACCAAACACTGACACACGGAAAGCACTCACAAACGAGAGATGTTTGTTTTAACTGTTGCTTGGGGGGTTGAGTTATTGAGCCTTCTTGGTGAAGACCAAGGGAAGAGGAATAGATAGATTTTTTTTTTTTTTTTGAATCCAGTGATTGTTTAGAGAATCAGGAGAATTCTGGATGTGTACATCTGATCGGAAGTCTTACATCTAGTAAACTGTGCTTGAGCTTTCTGTTACCAGAAAAGAGAAAAGATTAAACAAGGAAACAATGGAGATTAACCATTGATTTCATACAATAAGGCTGCTGTGAGAAGAGGAGAGGAGAGGATGAATTTAGTTTGTTGGGATATTTTGTTTGTTTATTCTGTTTTGTTTTGATCTTTCCCTTGAGCATTTAAGATATTGTCTTACAGTCCAGGAAAAAAATAAATACTCTTTCTCTTTCTGTCCTTGGAGATGCTAGGCCAAAACTTCAACCTGAAATTCAAAGCGAAAGTCAATGAGCCAGCAAGCAATCCTAAAACTGAATACTTCAATAATATGGGGAAGCTGAATGATGCACCAATCATCATGTTAAAGATGTTTACAAATACTATTTAACTTAATAGTTAAATTTCCGTGGCAGGTATATTATTATTCTATATTATATAGAAGAGGAAGGAAACACTCAAATAAATTATATGGTTTACTGAAAGTTGTCAAATGGCAATATAGTAAAACAGAGATTTGCCTTCAGTTTGTTATGTACTCTGTTCCCTGATTACGTCAAACGTGAGACAAGAAAGAGAAAGATTGTGTATCACCAACTCTGTACCTTTATTTTTGGAGGAATCTTCCTTTTTACAAAATGGGTTAATATCCTGATATTTTCTTATCAAAAGCTTTATTCTGGCCCATACGACTATTGAAGGCATATATTCCACATAAAAGCAGGGAGTTATGCCACTGGTTCTCTAACTACTTGGAGGGAACTATTTATCCCAAGTGATTCTGAAAATCAAGTGGATTGACAAGAACAGGGTTACAGTTCAAAAGTATTACTCAATAATAGCTAAAACAGAGCAGCAAATACAGATGTGGTACTATCTAAACATTTACTTTTTAATTTCTGTATTTTTTGTTGAATATGTGTTACTCTCATCTTGTATGTGAGAAGTACTAGTTGCAGATGCATCAAACAGCATAGAACTGTCAGGAGCTGAGAGTCATATAATGAACTCCATCTCTTCCACTTCCAACAGAAAAAGACTAGAAATGAACAATTTATTCTACTTTTCAATGAAAATTTCCAAAATCAGGACTGCATTTCGTCTAAATCTTTGTCATTTGGAGAAACTTGATTAGGATGGGTAAATATTCTGATCTGTTCTTGAGAATCTGTCACTACCATCATTATTATCATTATCAGTATCATTTCTTTTTTTTTTAGAGGGGAGAGATTTTTGCTACAGGATGCATGCACTTGCTGGAGAGACAGAAAGAGAGGGAGAGCATAGCCATTAGAAACTTTTTTAGCTAAGGGGATATACCAGTAGAAGCAAGGATGTTCACACATAAATACATGTACATATATTTATATTTATATTTGTATTTATATATATATTTTTTCCTGTAGGGCACGTGCACTTGCCGGAGAGATAAAGAGAGAAAAAGAGAGAAATCACCCCCAAGAGGGATGGCCATGCCACAATTCCTTCTCCTCATTTCTCCTCTTGGGATTTTGAGCACACATGCCCAGTGCAAGTTTCAAGCTGCCAGATCTGGGATTCAAATCACAGTCAGCCATGGGGGAGTCCAGCACCTTAACTACCATGCCACCTGCTGGCTCCTTTATCTATCCTTTTTTAGTACATTGCTTAGATATGTCTTGTAATCATCACTGGTGTATTTTGACTTTTTTCTCTGCATAATATTCATTCTGAGGTAAGTTTTAAATTGCTTTAAAATTTAATCAAGATTAAATTTTCTAAAATACCAACACATTTACTGATTGTGTACTGTCAGTACTCATGGTCAAGGTTTCCTATTAAAACCTTTAAGCTACTTGCTGCCTTAAAATCATACATTTACCTAAATGGAATTTTTTTTTTCCTTTCAAATGAAGTTAGTCCTATCTTCTTGCAGGGTAGAGAAGTTAAAAGAGGATTCTTTTTAATTCTTATAGGCCAGGGCTACAAAGTAGGTGATCTAGGTTATGAGTAATAAAAACCTTGATTCAAACTGGCTTTTCAAAAAAATAGGAAGGGCTGGCCCATTACTGCAGAGGTTAATAAGCACTGTGAGTCGGGAGCTGAATCCAACATGGCCCACTGTGGTTGGAATCCTGGACCTGCCAGCTTGAAAACAAAAACTGGGCACATTACGTCATTATTTTGATACAATCAGAACACAGACTGAGTATGGTCACTGAAAACTCCAAACTTTCCTCCTCAATATTCTGCCACCCCAGCAGCAGATTCTTCTCAAGGCTGCAAGATGGAGCCACGTGACGATGTAGACAGTTTTCCTTATATGCAGAAAGAGTCCATAAAAGCAGACCTTTTTCCCAAACATGGACTTTGAACTTCTTCTTGGTCCTTTTAGGTAAGCTTATTTAACGGGTGTGCTTTGTTACCGAGATAGTCACCACCACAAGGACACATGTCTGAGATTTGTAAGAATTCACTTTCTGGCATTGCGAGTTTGGCCCAGCGGCTCCTAATACATATGGCTGCTTATAGCATGGGTAGTAGACATCTTATGTAATATTAGGTTCTATAATAAAAAGGGAGGACATGGATACTGACCATTTGATCAGCTTGTCATTTGGGCTAATTAGCTATGTGGCCTGGGGAACACTTATTAAGCTCTCAGAGCTGTACAAGTAGAGAGATTAAATTTTATTTCATAAGGAACTTAAAAATTAGATAATGTAACAGTGTAGACTTAATCTGCCTGGCCAGTGCTTTATAGTCAAAATTGTTAAGTAGTTGTATTATAACAGGGTCATCTTCATATTGCTATTATTTATTTTTTCTTTTTTTGGAGAGGTTTTTGCTATAGGGCGCGTGCACTTGCTAGACAGACAGAGAGAGACAGAGAGACAGAAAGAGAGAAATCAACCCCCATGGGGGATGGCCATGCCACAATCCCTTCTCCTCCATTCTCCTCTCGGGATATTGGGCACACATGCACATGCACCCGACGTGAGTTTAAGCCACCAGGTCCAGGACTCAAACCGCAGTCAACTATGTGGGAGTCCAGCGACATAGCCATTATGCTAACTGCTGGTCCCCATATTGCTATTATTTTTAATATTGTGAAGTAAATTGTGACTGTCTCTCTGTAGCTTTACAAATGAGAAACTCGAGTAAGTTCTTTTTGGGGAGTAAAATCCTCGAAATCTCAACAATAATCAGTAAATGAAATGTAATATGTAGGACAACCCATGCATGGCATACTCAGTGTTGCTTCTCAATTGAGGAAACTGATGGGACAATTAGTGAATGAGTGTTCACATTTGTATCAAGAACTTTCTATTAGATTAAAGAGCAAAAGGGGATACAGCAGAATGATAGACATTTAGAATATCATCTTTATGTTGCTGATATCCTGTGATTTGTCCGTGGAATGAAATTTTCTGATGCAAATTAAATGATGATACTTGGGACAAGCAGATGGCACTAATGATTATGTTGCTGAACTCCCACATGGCTGACTGCGGTTTGAGTCCCAGATCTGCTGGCTTGAAATTCATGCTGGGTGCACGTGTATGCATACCCAAAATCCTGAGAGGAGATTGAAGAAGAAGGATTGTGGCATGGCCATCCCCTCTGGGGAATGATTTCTCACTTTCAGTCTCTCCATCTCTCCAGCAAGTACACATGCCCTATAGCAAAATCTCTCTCAAATTAAATTATCATATTTTTCTTGCCTTGATCAATATATTCTCTCTGAAACAACTGCTTTTAGGATGACTCTAGTTCTTTCATATTAAAAACAAAAATAAATGTATTAATCAAATAAATACAAATTAAAGCAAAGTTAGGCAAAGATTCAGGGAAAAAGACTATAAAATGATACTCTTTTAAGAGGTCAATTTGAAAGTATTCATCACTAGTACTAAAAATACTCATGTCTTCTGACTCGAAATTACATTCAGCAATTTTCAAAAGGCATAATCAATAATCCAGACATACATTCGTCTACTGGTTATTAAGACTTATTATAGGGAAGCAGATACATCTACAACTTCCAATAATAGAAAAATAGATATATAAAGCATAGTTTAAATCTAGGTGGAATGTTATTTACTTTTGGAGAATATTTAACACCATGGCTAATGAGGCTGCTATTATGTTTAGTGAATAAAGCAGGTATATAAATGAAGTTAATGTCATCTCATTTTTTAAAGAAAAGACACAATGATTATTACTGTTTTTATGTGTGTTATATTTGTATCTTTTAATAACAGTGGAAATACTGAAGATTTTCAATATGAGAGAAAAAGGAAAGACAGGATGCCTACAAACCCTTTAAAATTTAGAAAAAAAAATTAAGGGGGAACCAGCAGTTAGCGTAATGGCTATGTCGCTGGACTCCCACGTAGTCGACCGCAGTTTGCATCCCAGACCTGGTGGTTAAAACTCACGTTGGGCGTGTGTGCGTGCGTTGCCAAGATCCCGAGAGGAGAATGGAGAAGAAGGGATTGCAGTGTGACCATCCCCCCTGGGGGTGATGATTTCTCGCTTTCTGTCTCTATGTCTCTGTCTGGTGAGCGCACATGCCCTATAGTGAAAACCTCTCCAAAAAAAAAAAAAAAAGGGAATGGTGCATATTATTTTGAGGCAAACTACAGTGTACGAAAGTATAGATAGGACAATTAAGTGTGATTTTCTGCGTGGAGATAGCATGTGACATATTAACTATAGGACTGTTTTAACTGATGTATTTATATAAAAAAGCTATGTATAGTGTAAATAGTCTTGTCTGGGAACAGTACTGGCTGAAGTGTAAAGAATTCTTATTTGTTTTAACATAACATTTATGGAAACAGGTACAGAACACTTTTACATTTGTAAGTTTCCGAGGAAATGCCTGTATGAGTTACATTAAGAACATGAGCTTAACAGTAGTAATACTCTCATCAGTGAGGAACAGATTCAGCTGATGTAGGCCAGTTACATAGATGAGTGGTTAAGAGCATTAGACTCTACTTGGCTGACCAAGTTCAAATCCCAGCCCTACCCACAGCAGCTTGAAAAATATACCAAGCATGTGAGCATGCCCCAAATTCTGACAGGATGGAAAAATGGAGACGGGGGTTACATTGTAACCATACCCCACTGGGGGATACTTTTGCCCTCTGGGTCTTGCTCTCTGCCTTTCTCTGATGATGCATGATTCACTAAAAATACATCAAGATATATTTATGTGAATATGAAGTAGGTGTGTCCACTAAGAGCTGAGAGTCACAAAAATTAAAATGGTACAGTCCAGAAAGTATGGACTTGAGAAAAAAGACTAAGGTTGCATACAGAGAGACATCGCATCCATGAGCAACTAAGACCACGACTGTCTCCCTCTGTTGAGCTAAATGACCTATAGAAACATTTTGATCTAGTCCTAGACCAGCCTTGTTCTTTTAGAGAAAGTTTGCAGTCTTGCAATGGGAAGAACAAAACTAAAACATGGGAGTGTAAAATCGTTTAGATTAATTTACATTAAATGAGCCATAGCTGTATAGTGGACCATTAATTTGGAAATATTAATAATATCCATTATCACTTGACAGAGAAGAAGGCTTATTTATCTGACTGAAGTTATGTGTAATTACCTCTTACAGAACACACTTCTCTATTTGAAATTTTCCTTCTGAGCACATTCTAGAACAGTGCTGTCCAAGAGAAGTAGAGTGCAAGCCATTTAGGTATTTTTAAATGTTCTGGTAGCCATAAGAACAAAAAAGGAAAAAGGAATGGGGGAAATGAATGATCCAATGGGTTCATTTTAATAATATGTTTAATTTAATGCCATGACTAAACTGTCACTTGCGCAGGAAATTGATATGAAAATATAATGAGTTATTTTAATTTCTTTTAGATTTGGTGTCTATTTTATACTTAGAGCACGTAATGGAGACTAGTCACATTTGAAGTGCTCAATAGCCGTAGGTAGTCACTTGCTATCGTATTAAGTGGTCCTAGAGATTAACATGATTGATGCCCTAGTTAAAAGATCAGTCAATCAGTCTGCCAGCTGAAAGCCATCTCTCTTAAACTCTCCTATGTTTTTATAGTTCTCTTTTCAGGCTAGAATAGAATTTATGTTAAGTACATTTTTTTTAACATAAACTAAAAATAGGTTAAGGGTGCCTGGGCCATTACAATTTTTCCTAATCCCTAATTTATAGTATCTAGAAATGTTTCACTTCATAAGAGAAATGAATAAACTCTTAACATTTGAAGTTGGTAGAAGGACTAGAACGAGGACAGGAGGAAAAAGGGAAGGATTAATGAGGGGGTATGTAGGAGGTTCGTATTATGAAGCACGGAAAGAAATTGAAATACCAAATTCTGAATCAAGAAAGTTTAATACATTAGCATTTTCTTGAACAAATTAATTAAAACACCTCCTCTCTTTAATAGTTCTTTCCATAAAGAAAAGATGTTCATAATAAAGAGTTTAACATGTGTTTGGCACAAATTTTCAGAATACCTGGAAGCTATTGATTGTTTGAGCCCTAGACACAGCTATGTCATCTTAAATAGATTAATATTATGTATCTTATTGAAATAGCTTAATATGTAACCAAAATAACTTCATAACGTATGTGCCAGTTTCATGATTAATGTATTGCTTTCATCTCGTTTCAGAAAGGATGAGATTTTTAATTCCAAACCTCTGACACGCTTTTTAAAATAATGAGCGTATATGTTCTACCAGTGTAGCATGTTATGTAAGACACTAAGTCCTCACATGGCCAAACGAATATTTTCTGTAAGATGCAGGATCATGTAAGCCTAATGTATATTTTAAATTTTTCCTTCCCAAAACACATTCTTTTGGTGCCAAGGCCACAGTATAAATGTTGAGCTAATAAACTCTTCAGAGACCAAGCCCCCACTAATTATAATTCCCTGTGCTGATTTTTAATTCCTTTGTAATATCAGTAACAGTTTTAACACCTTGTCAGGCATTCAGGAACTTCCATCTGTGCAGCATAGTGTATTCGTGAAATAAATCCATCTGTACAGCTGATTAAAAGTTGGACTAAATCCATGTTTTGACTTTGCCCTGCAAGAGGTGAATCCTAGTACAGTTGTTGCCATTAAGGGCAGAATGCGGTGTGACTTCACACGCATGAAACTACTAGGCCAAAAGTTATTTTCTGTTTGTGAGTTCATTTTGATTCGATCCTAATATACATAAAATCCATATAATACTTAAAATAAGGATGATAACATGACACAATAGGATACAGGGCCTCCTCTTCATAATTCCTTCATTGTAAAGGACATTATTTCCACCAAATTCCACTCAGTTTTATGTTACTTTCTACTGGCTGTTTCATATGATGAGTCATGTCTGAGGAAATGAGAATGATAAAGTACCTTGAAAAGCCTAGTGCTGTTATCAGCCTCACTTAAAACTCCACAATTACCACTTGTGCTTAATATTTCACTTAAGATTTTATAAGACTTTTAAACTGCATTGTGATAAAAAATATATATATATACATGAAACAAGAACCAGCAATAGTCCAGTGGTAACTCAACTAGACTCAGGAGGAAGGTCCTGGGTTTGCGTCCTGGGACCTCCCCAAGTACATTGAGTGAACATGCATGGGCCTATGATTTGGGCTAAGACCAACAGGTAGATCATAGTACAACCACCATGTTGGGATGCTAGCCTCTCTTTCTGTGTGTGTGTGTGTGTGTGTGTGTCTCTTTCTCATGAACAAATATATTAATATGCTTTAAAAATAAATGAACACTTTTTAAATTATTTCAAATGTCAAAAATATTTATTGAGCATCTACCTAGTATTTTCTACTCACTGGAGATAAAGACCAGACCCAAATAAAAACTATTTGCCTTCTTAGGACTTACATTTTATTGTAGAGAAGACCTAAGAAAGAAATATATACATAATTTATAATGAGTATTAGAGGGCCAGCAGGTCACATGTTGGTTAAGGAGCTGAACTCCCACGTAACTGACTTCAATTTCAGTCCCAGACCTGACAACATGTTTTCTCTCTGTGTGTGTATCTCTTTCTAGTGAGCACAATGCCCTATAGGAAATTTAAAATTAATAATAATAATTATAATAATAAATAGACAAAAAAATAAATGATTTTTAAAAAAGATGCTTAAAGAACCTTAAAGACTCCTAAGTGTTATAGGGAATTGAAAGGCAAGGATATTGACTAGGGAGTAGTTTAGAAAGGGTCAGTTTTAAAGAGATTGATCTCGAATATCACCCAAAAGAGCTCCTGAGTATCTTAAGAAAGGTAGCAAGCTGACCAGGTGAGTATTTGAAGAAGAACATTGTAATCAGAGGCAACAGTCCTGTTCTTGACTTGGGAGAGCACGCTAAGGAATGACAAGAGCCAGGTTATATGGTTGGATTTACACTTGGGACTTGGCTTCCATGTTCTGTACTTCTCAATGTGCTGCCGACCTGACTTGCTCATGCTCCATATAGCAAGGAGTAGAATCTGTTCCTGGAGAAATATGAAACAATGTCTTAGGAAACAATTTAAAAGATAAAACCAGACGAAGTATAGGTTAGCTTCCATGGGCAACCTTTCTAAATTAAATGTTGCTCAAGGAGAATGGAAAAACTACTACCACCATGCTGTAGAATTAAGAATAGTCCAGTGAGGGAACCAGCAGTAAGCGTAATGGCTATGTCGCTGGACTCCCACGTAGTTGACCGTGGTTTGCGTCCTGGACCCGGTGGCTTAAAACTCACACCCGGTGCATGTGTGTGCGTGCCCAAGATCCTGAGAGGAGAATGAAGGAGAAGGGATTGTGGTGTGGCCATCCCCTCTGGGAGGTGATTTCTCGCTTTCTGTCTCTCTGTCTCTCTCTGTCTGTCTGGCGAGCGCACGTGCCCAATAGCAAAAGCCTCTCCCCCCACCCAAAAAAAAAAAAAAGAACAGTCCAGTGAGAAAGCGATCAGGGGAAATGTTACCTAATCAAGGAGACTACATGGGAAACTCTCTGACATACTCATACTTATAAAATATGAAATATTGGGGGATAGCAGGTGGCGTGATGGTTGAGGGCACCGGACTCCCACATGGCCAAGCACAGTTTGAGTCCCAGACCTGGCAACTTGCTTGCTCTCTCTCTCTCTCTCTCTCCCCCCCTCTCACTCTGTCCCTCTCTGGTCATATTAAAATAGATGAATTAATAAACAAAGTTAAAAAAAATTCTTTAAAATTATATGAAATATTTATACAGAATAAACAGGAAGTGAATCAAAGATACATACAAAAACTTAGCTTAATTTGTAGGAATAATGTTCTTCAAGTTTAAATCCTGAATTTATTTTAATATACTAAAATGCTGAAAACTACAAGTAATTTGTTTAATTTATGCTGTAAATTAGAAGATAAATAAGGACAGTGAAGTCTACTGCCTGGAGTACATATTGGGTTATTGGAAAATTCATGATGTATTTTTGCATAGAAAAATATGTCATACTTTTCTAATGACCCAATATAATTCATATTTAAAAATTGGTTTATTCCCTTTTTTTTTAGAGATTTTTTTGCTCTGGGGCATGTGTGCTCACCAGAGAAACAGAGAGAAGCAGAGATAAAGAAGGAGAGAAATCACCCCTTGGGAGGATGGCCACGTTGCAGTTCCTTCTTTTCCACCCTCCTCTTGGGATTTTGGGCATGTACGCACATGTGTCTAGCGTGAGTTTTAAGCGTCAAGTCTGGGGCTTAAACCATGGTTGACTATGTGGGAATCCAGCAACGTAACCATTATACCATCTGCTGATCTCGAGACTGGTTCATCCTTTTTCACATGCTGCCAAAGATCCTGGTGTCTCCATGGGCCTTAGCCTTCCCTGGTACTACAGTACTGTACGAACAAGCCGTCACTGAAGTCTTACCTCTGCCAAAGTTTCCCAGATGGCAGGATTTTCATCTTTGACCTGTGGTTCAAAAAGGCAAAAGTTAAGTTCTCCAACTGTGGCCTCATAGTGAAAAGCTGTAGCAAAGTCAGCTTTTCTATCTGAGTGTGGCACCATCCTTTCCATGTCATCGGCACCAACAAGATGTCCTGTGCTGGGGCTGATAGGCGGCAGATCAGTATGAGGAGTGCCTTTGGAAAGCTGCAGGCCACAGGGGCCAGGTTGCCCAGTTACTGGGCTATCATCCAAAAATCACCAACCTACACAACTGGGAGTATATGATGGAAACCCTATGTAGGACCAAGTTTAAATTCCTTGGCTGCCAGAACATCTGCATCTCAAAGAAGTGAGGCTTTATGAAGTTTAATTCAAATAAATTTGAAGACATGGTGGCTGAGACGTGACTCCCTCCAGTTGGCTATGGTATCAAATACATCCCTAGTTGTGGTACCCTGGACAAGTGGTGAGCCTTGCAGTTGTGAGGACTTCAACTGTGCTACCCTTTCCTTAATCACACTCACTGGTAAGCTTACTTCTGTCAAAAAAAAAAAAAAAAACAAAAAAACAATACTGAATAGGGAATCATGCAGACTTACCAGTCTTATTATTGTATTTAAAAAATAAAAAAGGACAGGTCTGGCCTTAGTTTGAATCCTGTTGGGTTGTCAGAAAAGTCATGACATATTTCTGCAGAGAAAACATACATTATGGGAACCAGCAGTTAGCGTAATGGCTATGTCGCTGGACTCCCACGTAGTCGACCGCGGTTCGCGTCCTGGACCCAGTAGCTTAAAACTCACACCGGGCACATGTGCGTGCATGCCCAAGATCCCGAGAGGAGAATGGAGGAGAAGGGATTGAGGCGTGACCATCCCCTCTGGGGGGTGATTTCTCGCTTTCTGTCTCTATGTCTCTCTCTGTCTGTCTGGCGAGTGCACGCGCCCTATAGCAAAAACCTCTTAAAAAAAAAAATACATCATGAATTTTCTGAGAACCCAATAGTTGAATTAGTAGTTATATGAATCAGGACATATTTAAAATTTTATATCACAGTCTTGTCACTGGCATATATATATAGCTTGAATGTGTGTGAAATAATATTTTAGAGCATTCATTCTAATGCCAAGCACATAGTAGTAAATACCTGGAGTTAGTTCTGTAACTGCAGTGTGATTCCTATGCTAATTCAAACTTTCTCAATTAATTACCTCTTTGATAACCTTTTTTTAAAAAAATATTAACTTCTTACCGGGCATGTGCTTGCCAGAGAGAGAGAAGGAGAGAGTGAGAGAAAAAGAGAGAAAAAGTAAAAAGAAAAATCACTTCCTAGGGGAGATGGCCATACTTAAATCCCTTCTCTTTTATTCTCTTTTTGGGATTTTGGGCATGAACTCACTCCTGGTATGTATTTCAATCTTCAGGGTCTGAAATTCAAACCACACAGTTGGCTATACGGGGTCCAGTCACCTTAACTGTGATGGCTGGCCTGGTGATCTTTCTATTTAGTCATGTAAACACCACGTGACGGATGGTATACTACATAACAGACATTATTATGAGTACAAATGTAGCACAAGGCATCCCAATTGCCTTGCATAAAGGAGAAATGATATATAATTATCAACAACATGGAGGAACATGTGTTAGCTTAAAGATAAAAAGTATAGTACAAATCCCAGAAGCCAAAGGAAATGTTTTCACAGGTGTTTCTGAAGATAATATTGGGGAGAAAATAATAATTGAATAGAAGCTTAAAGAACGGAGAGAAAGAATTGAAATAAAATTTGGTGATGTCATATTGAAGAATAGGGTAAACAGAACAAGCTCCTAAGCAATGAGTGTAGGCCAGAAGATTGAAGATAAAGCAGAAGTAGTTTCAGCAGCCTCCAACATGTAGGTAGAGGCATACATATATTGACTAGCAGACTCTCTTATAGCAGCAAAAGCTCAGGTCTCAGTTTAGGAAAGGCTTGAATTAGTATAGTCTCAAGCATTTGTCTCTACCTGAAGGTGAATTCTCATGACATATTTAAACATCCTGAAGTCCAGGGTCGCCATGTTCTCGCTTGGGCAGCCTCAGTTCTACCTGCTAACCAGCAGACTATATTTCACCCTCAGAAGGCTCCTGCTATGGACAATGAGTGTTATGGACATTCTACCCAAACATGAAAGCAACATGAGGCATATAAAAACTATGAAGAAATTCAGCTTGAATACATGTGTCCTGCTTTCTGAGACACTGATAAATCTCTTTATTCCACTTCGCATTCTTCTAAAGTGATTCTTTTAAAAGAGCAAACAAATGTTATGTCATTTCTAAAAGAAACACTGCGTTCGTTCATGATCCATAAATCAAAGCTACTCAGGTAAAAGGCTCTTTCTTTTGTAAAGCATTAGCAGTAATCAGCATGAAAAATAGAAACTTAATCATCATGCAGATAGAATCTGGTAATTATAAAGGATTTCAATGTCATATACTTAGAAAATAATATCCAAATTAAATCAAGTGAGGAAAAGGAACAAGCTACTTGTTGGTAAAATGGAAAAATTCTCCAGGGAGACAAGTACCCAAATTTGAGTAGATAAAACAAAGCTGTCTGATTGAAGCAGAGTAAATATGAACATTGGCTAAAAGTTAGAAGGACATGGGTGATTGTAATTATACACAATAGAATTACTGCCCACTGTGTACTGATTTTACTTGAATGTAGGCCACTTTAATGCTTAGGTGATAATAACAATACGTCATTTAGGGTATTGTAAATCACCTCAAGGGATCAATATGAAAACTCTAGGGCTGAGCAATGCCCAGGTGTTGGTACCTTGATGAAGCACAATAAAGACAAGGGCTTCTTTTATAGAACAAACAGGACTAAAATACAATCGTGTTGCATGATGTTTGGCAGGACAATCTCAATCCGTCTGTTTCCTGTGCTCTGGAAATAACCTAAATATCTTTAAAATTTCCCTGATATGTTCTCCCTTAGAGTAAAAAATAAATCTCTAGTAGATGAGCAGGAGAAAGAAGTGCCTCCATCACCTCCCCCCTCTTTCTTCAGCACAATGATCAACCATCTGTTTGGGAGCTGCTTTCTTCCTCTCATCACAGAAGCAGACGGTGATTCACGTAGGGACAGTGGAAGCACATTAGGTTTGCAAGGTGGCTTTTTATTCCACCAGGTAAAGCTTGGGTGAGTCAGATACTGGCTCTCATAATAGCAAGTTTGTCTCCTGTGATCTTTAGTCTCTCATGAATATAACTAAAGAGAATTAGGAAGAGCTGTTTCTGCAACTTGAAGTAGATTATTATAAATATGTTTGGATAAGTGTCTTATTTCTCAATGTAAATGTTAATGTTAAAATATTGTAGGAAGAGGAGTAGGAACAATCGGTCAGATCATTCGCTGCTGTCTAATATGGCAGCCCCAAACAACATGTGGCTGTTTTCTTTTT
>NW_006160180.1:783833-791962 GCF_000334495.1 Tupaia belangeri chinensis | reverse complement strand
ACTATTTTTCCGGTGTTTAAAAATGGGCCAGCCACAAGCCACATGTGGCTGTTTACATTTAAATGAATTAGAATGAAATTAAACTGTAAAATTCAGTCCTTAGTCATGATAGATATTGTTCAAATACTCATAAGTCACGTGTAGCTAGACGCTACCGTATTGGACAGTACAGATAGAGAATATTTGCATCACTAAAGGAAATTCTACTGTAAACAGTTAAGCACGCCATTTTCTTTCTTTTGTCTTTGATGTGTTGGGAAGAGTCATACATGTAAGACACATCAGCTGGCTAAATCAGAATCAGTCATGTGGTTGAACAGATACTTGATGATACCATAAAAAGTGAAATTCTACAAGTTATACATTTAGTTTAATTTATTCAGGTTCAAGTCTAATCAAGCTAAACTTAAGAGGGTTGCTAGCATTCTTTGTAATCAACTAAATTTAAATGACTGAAACTATTTTTGTGAGACTTTTTTTTTTCCTGGTTTACTTTCCACCAAACAATGTGAGACTATATATAGATAATAGAGAACAGAAATGACTCTCACATGCCAGGTATGAATATGGATAGTCCTATGGCATTAGTATACATATTAATGCTGTACTGGAAAGTTACGCATTTGATATTTAAGAATAAACCATCAAAATATAGTATTTTACCTTGAAATTGTCATGGTTTTATTATTCATTATTCTTGTTTCATTAAAATGTCCTATAACACCAATGCTGATCCCCTTTGTGCCAACTAGAAATATCATTCTATAAACCGAGATTAACACTGTGCTATGGGTCATTTATATGAGAGTTTACATTGTAGAAAATACAGAGAATGAAAAGACAGATGATGTTTCTGACTGACATAATTTTCTCAGAGAAGATATAAAAACTTCAATAATTCAGTCTATGGTATAAAAATATAGTTTTATTTTTCTATAGTTCACCAAACCTAAAAAATCATTTTATAAATGAAAAAGAATGAACTAAAAATTTAACATTTGCATGTAAACAAGTTCTTCCACTAATGAGGTATAACAAGTTTTTAAAGCAAATTCACATCACACAATGCCATAAAGGTTGAGAGTTTTCAGAATGTACAGAAACATTATTTCTTCTCCTACTGCAGGTGTCTTGAGGCTCACAGGATGATTGCCAGAGCAAATCTGATCAGATTTATGCATGAAACATACTGTATTAATAAAGCCGTTTTATTGCATTTGCCAGGTGGCTTCTTGTACATAAAGCTATATTTCTGAAGCTGATAATATTTTTTTTCAAAATCCTAATACCAAAATATTGGCTACCTTATGCCATGTGCCTAGAATTCAGTTGTTTCATGTTTTTCTGACATTTTAATTGTGGTTAATTTAAATCATGATAGTCTTTTAAATATAGGAACAATGTAAATTATTTTTAAGCTTGATGCTCTATCTTTTCTACATAGCTTTGTCTTTTTTGAAATGCTGCCATGACATCAGCTTACCATGTCTATCAGGTTCTTTTTTCAGGTAATTTATGTAATTTTTAAAATTCAATACAATAATTACATGGGTTAGAGCTTGCAAGTCCCATTTATAAATGGAAAACTGAGAATTAGAGAGGCCAATCAATTTGTCTAGTATCTATTGGTAGAAAATGTCAGAGTCCAAAATTTGAATCTAATTAGAACTGACTGCACAACCAATGTTTTTATCAAAATTCTATATGGCCTCCTTTCCTTATGGCAGGTCTATTATCTGCCTGTTTCTGTTGTAGGTTCTAAGGTCAATATAGGGAAGATGGTGCATGACCTTGAGTCTTATCATCCTAGCATTTATCATGATTATAACTAAATTATTACTACTGCAATTAATTATTTAATATTTGCTTTCTCAGTCAAAATGTAATATCCAGGAAGGCAGGGACCATGGAGAAATGTGTATAAAAGGGACAGACTGAAGGAGAAAAAGACTGAATGACAAAGATTGAAGTCAAAGGGAAGTAAGGGAGTGGGGCAAGTGAAGGAAGGAGGGAAGAAAGGAAGGCAATGAAATTCATCCTCCTGTAGGTCAAAAGCTAATTAAACAAATGATTAACATGCAGATAACTGCTGTGAAGAAGCACAAGAAAGGTACCAATTAGATACAATGTGACATTGAAGCTGAGTCCTGTAGGGTATGTAGCGTGTAATTGAGATGTAACTAAAGTGATGGGGAACAGGTAGGACATTCTGGGTTTTTGTAACTCAGGTTAACAGTTTGGGATTTACCTGTGTTTCTGGTTTCTGTTTGTATTTTTTGAATGGTTTATTTGGTGTCAATGTTCAGAACAGGTTTAGAAGGACAAACTATGTATCTTATGCCTGCAAAGCCATAGAGGGAAGAGTTTGCCATGAAGAAGGAAAAAAAAAAAAAAAAACTTTTGTCAGGAGTAGGAGAGAGAAACTGAGTGACAGCAAAGATAAAATGCCTAGGTTTCATTATATGGACTTGGATCCGTGTCCACCGTCCAATCACCCACTGATGTCCCACTGACGGAAAATAAGAAGTTGGAAGGCAGAGGTGTTTGCTGAAGCTATCAGTGGGAGCTAACCTGCTAGGCACAAAGCAAGTGCAGAAAGGGTCATTTCCAGCACCTTGTCATGTGTTGGTCCTCCTAAGAAATGGTGCTGTTATGGGACCAGCAGATGGCATAATGGTTACATTGCTAGACTCCACATAGTCGACTGTGATTCGAGTCCCAGACCTGGCAGCTTAAAACTCACGCTGTGTGTGCCTAAAACTCCCAGAGAAAAATGGAGAAGGGACTGCAGTGTGGTCATCCTCCTGTGTGTGTGTGTGTGTGTGTGTGTGTGAATTCTCACTTTCTGTTTCTCTGTCTCTCTCAGGGACCCTGTAGCAAAACAAAACAAAACAAAAACTATCTCTTAAAATAAATGAAAAGATACTGTTTGGATCTAAGACTTTGGGACATACAGCAAAAACCTATAGGTGCTAGATGCTACTACTTCTAAGTGAATCTATTTGCCTATTTAGGATATATGAGTAACACACTTTCTGTCTTTATTGATAATTGCTCTTCTAGCTTTTCTCCTATATAACTGATCACTATTAACAGGTATACATAACCTTCTCAACATATATAGAGTGATTTTTAATTTGTCATCTCCATCTTTTTTCTCAGTGGATATTTGCTTTTAAAATATTGTATAATCTCAAGTTATTGATATGTATGTAGATAACTACTTGTTTTCTGGCACTTATTTTCAAAGGGAAATTAGCCCCTGCACTATCCCAGATGAGCTTCCACATCTTCTAGTTCCTGATAAAATCCTAGTTTTGTTCTAGAACACTTAACCACTTATCTTCATGAAGACCCTTCAACTGTAAAAATAGGGGTTTGATCAGATAAATGATCAATGAGGTTTTCTGAAACTCATTCTGTGGTTCTATTTCCTGGAAGATCATCTAATTGAAAGCCAGTCTTGTTGCAATGAGAATTTAAGAACATCTTCTTCAAAAACAAGCAGCCCTTTTTAACTTCAATCACAGAGTGATGTGATCTTGTTGAATTTCTAATTGCAAAGCAGTTTCATGTGGTCTGTAGGTCAACTTTTAATAGCATAAGTATATTTTGGTTGATAGAATTGTAACCACACTGTTATCAAAGTGGCTCCAAGGAACCTAGAAAATTGCTTATTTGAAAATATATATATATATATATAGCTAATAACAATGCCAGAGAACGTCAGGAGATTGCCTTTCCAAATATTAATTTTTCCTATATTATCCTCACTTTCATTATAGTGCTACACCCAATTAAAGCATCAAGCACTTAACCTATACTTGTGAGAAAAAAAAAAAAAAAACTTTTGTCAGGAGTAGGAGAGAGAAACTGAGTGACAGCAAAGATAAAATGCCTAGGTTTCATTATATGGACTTGGATCCGTGTCCACCGTCCAATCACCCACTGATGTCCCACTGACGGAAAATAAGAAGTTGGAAGGCAGAGGTGTTTGCTGAAGCTATCAGTGGGAGCTAACCTGCTAGGCACAAAGCAAGTGCAGAAAGGGTCATTTCCAGCACCTTGTCATGTGTTGGTCCTCCTAAGAAATGGTGCTGTTATGGGACCAGCAGATGGCATAATGGTTACATTGCTAGACTCCACATAGTCGACTGTGATTCGAGTCCCAGACCTGGCAGCTTAAAACTCACGCTGTGTGTGCCTAAAACTCCCAGAGAAAAATGGAGAAGGGACTGCAGTGTGGTCATCCTCCTGTGTGTGTGTGTGTGTGTGTGTGTGTGAATTCTCACTTTCTGTTTCTCTGTCTCTCTCAGGGACCCTGTAGCAAAACAAAACAAAACAAAAACTATCTCTTAAAATAAATGAAAAGATACTGTTTGGATCTAAGACTTTGGGACATACAGCAAAAACCTATAGGTGCTAGATGCTACTACTTCTAAGTGAATCTATTTGCCTATTTAGGATATATGAGTAACACACTTTCTGTCTTTATTGATAATTGCTCTTCTAGCTTTTCTCCTATATAACTGATCACTATTAACAGGTATACATAACCTTCTCAACATATATAGAGTGATTTTTAATTTGTCATCTCCATCTTTTTTCTCAGTGGATATTTGCTTTTAAAATATTGTATAATCTCAAGTTATTGATATGTATGTAGATAACTACTTGTTTTCTGGCACTTATTTTCAAAGGGAAATTAGCCCCTGCACTATCCCAGATGAGCTTCCACATCTTCTAGTTCCTGATAAAATCCTAGTTTTGTTCTAGAACACTTAACCACTTATCTTCATGAAGACCCTTCAACTGTAAAAATAGGGGTTTGATCAGATAAATGATCAATGAGGTTTTCTGAAACTCATTCTGTGGTTCTATTTCCTGGAAGATCATCTAATTGAAAGCCAGTCTTGTTGCAATGAGAATTTAAGAACATCTTCTTCAAAAACAAGCAGCCCTTTTTAACTTCAATCACAGAGTGATGTGATCTTGTTGAATTTCTAATTGCAAAGCAGTTTCATGTGGTCTGTAGGTCAACTTTTAATAGCATAAGTATATTTTGGTTGATAGAATTGTAACCACACTGTTATCAAAGTGGCTCCAAGGAACCTAGAAAATTGCTTATTTGAAAATATATATATATATATATAGCTAATAACAATGCCAGAGAACGTCAGGAGATTGCCTTTCCAAATATTAATTTTTCCTATATTATCCTCACTTTCATTATAGTGCTACACCCAATTAAAGCATCAAGCACTTAACCTATACTTGTGAAAAAAGCAGTTTATGATGGGTGTAATCATACTCCCATAGGTCCAATTATCTCAGTTGGCTCCCAATTAATCCATGGAGTTGTTAGGGCCTCCTTTTAATTAGATCTCTTCCTCTCAAAGAACAGTTCTTTTTTTTCTTTTTCTTTCTTTTTTTTTTTTTTTTTTCATATTTCACTGCATTATTTTCTTTACTGGAACCCTGCAGGCAGGTGGGAATACAACTTTGAAATGTACTTGTTTGTTTGATGACTGGTTAAGACTTAATAAAGGTGATATTTTTAGCCAGAGCCTACTTCTGAGTAGAGATATAAATGTGAGTCTTTCACTATGAAAATTAAGTGCAAATATGTACAAAGTGAGATGAGACATACCTTGTGTATTTTAAGTTTAACATTTTTCTCATTAAATCCCATCGATCTTTTGCATTATCTTCCTGAATGTGAAAATCAGCATAGAATTAACTGAGTCTCTCTCTCTCTTTGGTATCTGATTTACCTGTTAACTTTATTACCTTTAGGGACATTAATTTATGTTTTAAATTAAGATATAATAAAATGAGCTCTAGAAGGAAGACATTTGATCCACAGTGACATTTCGCCTGTTAAATCTCCTCTAGGCCATAGATAAAGTACCAAGGATAAAAGGTTGCTTTGTCAGCAAGGGGTTTCTTTCATATTTGCTTTCTGGTAGCTGGTACACTTTTGCATTCTCTTTAGAGTTTACCAAGAAGACTTTGAAATTATAGTTTCAAATCTAGCATTATGTCACTATTTCTGGCCAACTTTCTAAGCCATTAAAAATATTGTTTTATGTCTGAGTAAAGCTTTCTCATTAGATTCAGAATTAATACAACTTTATGGGGGTAGAATTCCCTTTGTCATATCCTGAATACCCTGGCACAGAGTGCATTTCCCTGAGGAGAAGGAAAGTAAACTGCATCATCTTTAAATTCATTGACATTACAGGAATTTAGGAAATTAGGCATCATGGGGCCTGGACTACCTCAAAAGCTTCGCTATATAGTTCTATATATGCTTAGTCTTAAATAAACCTGGCTAACTATGTGAGCTATAAACTGAGTCTAATTGGCACTATTATTTAGGCATTTGATTGGCATAGGAGATTAACCCTTTTCATGGCGAGCAATTTTTTTTCACAGGATTTTAACTAATAATAAAATTCATATATATTAAAATTTGCAATAGATACAAAATGTCTGATACAAAATTTGTGCTAAAATAGGTTTTACTTGCCCATAGTCTTCCAAATGATAAACACAATCTAAATGATGTATAGCGACTTAATGTCTGAATAATAATAAAAATATATATAAATAAAAAAACAAGCAAAAAATAACTCACTTAATCCCCATCTTTTTCACTAAAGAGTGGCTTGATCAACCACATATATTCCTGCTTCATAGCGGGTATCATCTGTTGCTGAGATTACTACTTTTGCAGTGCGTTTATTACAGTCAACTCTTAGACATAAGACTTAACCTTAGGAATCTCTGTAGTTACACTCTTTTTGTATTGCCCAACATATTGACAAGGCTTTTAATAAATGCTTATGGGAGGAGTGGAGAAAAGCAAGGGTTGTTTTTAATATCTATTTGATGGGATTGCTCCACAAACAAGATGGACTAGGATTTTGTTGTTCTTTTGTTTGTTTTTGCACTTCAGGAGCAAAACACGTTTACTGAACAGAGTTTGGTGAAGTTCACTTTATACCCAATTTTTCATACTCTAGTGAGTATTAAAAAGAAATTACCAAAAATCTGGTCTTTCATTGTCAAATAGTTCAATATAATTCTTTCCTAAAGGGTACCTACCATGTACTTTTAGAAATTCAAAAGGTCAGCAGGTATTGGTATTAGGGTGGTTTGTCAACTGTAGTCTCCAGTTGGCAAAGAATTAAGATAACTGTATGTAGAGACCAGTAGGTGGTGTGGTGGTTAAGCTGTTGGACTCCCACATGGCTAACAGTGGTTCAAGTCCTGGACCTAGAAGCTTGAAACTCATTCTGGGTGTGTGTGCATGCAAGCCCAAAGTCCCAGGATGAGAGTGGAGGAGAAGGGATTGTGGTATGGCTATCTACCCTGGGGGAGAGTGGTTTCTCACTTTCCCTCTCACTGTCGTTCTCTGTCTTTTCCCTCTCTGGCAAGTGCATGCATCTAAAAACCTTAAAAAAAAAGAAAGGAAAAAAATGATGCAAGCCAGAGTCAGCAGTTATTAAGCTTAAAAATACATGAATCAACCTTTAATCAAGCACCATTCAGATTTACTTGACCAACAATTGTTCTCCAGACACTGGATGAAAAGTAAATTCCCTGGATGTTGCTTAGCAATCAACGAATCATAACAGTGGGATTTGTTTAAAGGAATTAAGCTGAGAGATTGCCTTAAATTTAATGCATCTGAACTTTCCAGATAAAAAATTTCCCGTGGTCTTGGGAGACTGTCTCCTCTGCACAGTGCCAGGAAGTCATTCTCACTGTGAGTTTCAGTGACGTTTTAGCCCTCTTTCTCAGTCTTACCCTCTTTAGGATAACACAGTCTTTCTTTACATAGGTTTCTGTTTTGATTAGATTTTTGGTCTCTAGATCAGACTTCCTAGTTCATTTACATGATGACATTTTAAACATCTCCACTTATTCCATTAGGTGTCGATTAAATGGCTTGACTTGCTTGAAAGCAAATGCTATTGCCCTTTTTTTTACATTGCAGGACCTTACTGTAGCTTCAGGTGATAATTATACTAGCTTCTCACACACACACACACACACACACACACACACAATACATCACATATACACACACACACACACACACACACACACACACACACACA
>NW_006160180.1:738744-783790 GCF_000334495.1 Tupaia belangeri chinensis | reverse complement strand
TATACACTCCTCACACACACACACACACACACACACACACACAATACATCACATATACACACACACACACACACACACACACACACACACACACACAAAGACATATGCAATACACCATTGCTGTGTTACAGTAGCTCTCTCACTTGTAACACTAAAACCTCTATTTGTATTTGAGATTGCTATTTTATATAGTAAACCTCAAATCATGTAGCATTATTGATGACTGGTCCATCCCAATAGCTGAATTTCCCAAACATATTGGAGTTAGAATGTTAGCATTTTTAATGCCGTTTTTTCTTTTCCTGCTGTATTGCTCCCTATTCTCCCTCTGAAATGTTACGTACTTTCCAAACTGAAATTTACAGTCTAATGCTATATTATTTACACTAGAGTTACATACACACTCCAAGTTGGAAATATTTGGGGAGGTTTGTGTTTTGAGAAACCCAGAGTGGACTCTTGGATTAAGATAAGAATCCTTTTTAATGCTTTGTCGTGTTTGGAAATGATTGAAAATAAAATCTAATATATGTGTGTGCTGAATGATCCAGAGAGCTATTCGCCAGCTCCCCTTTCTAAGCAACAGCCTCTTCTAAATTGGCAGCACCATAGTCTGGTGTGTCTCTGTTCATTACTGACTATCTCCAGAGCTTAGAGAGTGACTGTTTTCCATGTTTTTTATTAACTCTAGTTTTTCTGTTTGTTCTCCTTTATCTTCCTTCCTCTTCCCTTCCCTTCTTTCCTTCCTTTTGCTCAACTCCTCTCTCTTTCCTCTCCCTCTTTGGCATTCACTTAGGTCTCCTTTTACATCACAAAGACCATCACTGAATTGTCTTCTAATTTAGTTGTTTATTTTTCTCTCTTCATTCATTCATTCATCTATGAGGGAGTCACAGAGAGGCAGGCATCCCTGGCAGGACCTATGCATCCATCTCCAGTCTCATCTAGCCCAGATAAGGGGCACTAACACAGTTGTGCACACCCAGAAGGCACAGGGAGACCTCGGGATGCAAACTCAACCTTCCCATGGGGCTTCAGCATTGCCCAGTCTTGCATTAACCCTGTGCCACCACAGTCTGCCCTGTTATTTCTTCATTATCAATGCACTAACAAACCATAGTACATGGCATATAGTTATTAGTGTGTATTTGATTTCATTGTTGCTGTCCAGGACTTGGACTTTTTCTGGGTTTAAAATCTAAATAATAGCTAATAAATTGTAAATGTTATTAGAAAAATCATATTGCAATGATTACCTAATAAATGTGGAATGAATACCCCAAATCAGGCGCTGGCCTAAGCAATTCATAGGTATCATTTTATTTCCTTTTTCTCTCAATAAACCTAAGAGATAAATGCTGACAAGTGTCTCCATCTTACAGATGAGAAAATAGATGCTTCAGAAGATTAAAAAATAAACCTGAAGTCTCAGAGTAACTAAATGAACATAAGCTTAAAAGTATAGAAATAATTATACTTTTTTATGTAAAAGGTATTCAATTGTTACTTTCAGGTACAAAAACTGGAATATAAATATTGGATTTTATTTTGTTTCATAGTTGGGGCCCAAGTAGTATGTCATAAAATATCTTAAAAATTGTCTCTTCATTATTTTATTATAACCAATACTCTGATTTAAGTGCCCTTTATGAATGTATCATCAACTTAAATAGCACTTCAGTATAACTTAAGACAATTTTTCAATAATAAAATTTGCTTTCATAAATAGACTGTATTATAGAATCCAGCCCCCCAAAATAAAACTTTATTTAGAGGGAACAGCAGTTGGCGTAATGGTGATGTCACTCAATTCCCGAGTAGTTGACCACAGTTCAGGTCCCGGACCCAGTGGCTTAAATTTATACTGGGCGCAAATGCGTGTGTGCCCAAGATCCCAAGAGAAGAATGAAGGAGAAGGGATTGTGGCATGGCCATCTTCCCCGGGGGATGATTTCTCATTTTCGGTCTCTCTGTCTCTCTCCATCTTTCTGGCGAGCACACATGCCCTATAGCAAAACCGAGGTCTCAAAAAAAAAAACCCTTTATTTAGAAACTTTTAAATAATATATGTTGTGTTTATAAATTTTATTTTATTTTATTTTATTCTATATTATTTTTTTAGAGAGAGAGATTTTTGCTATTGGAAGAATGTGCTTGCCAGAGAGACAGAGAGACAGAAAGCGAGAAATCACCCCCCTGGGGGGATGGCCACACTGCAATCCCTTTTCCTCCATTCTTCTCTAGAGATTTTGGGCACACACCCACACACAGCCGGTGTGAGTTTAATCTGCCAAGTCCTGGACTTGAACCATGGTTGACTGTGTGGGAGTCCAGCAACTTAACCATTATATTATCTGCTGGTCTCAAGTTTGTAAATTTTAAATAAACAAAGAGAAGAGATGCTAGCAAAAATAGTATATTGATTAGAGGAATGCTATTTTTTCCCCTTGGTTCTGTGTCCATAGTGCAGACCCTTAATTTTGATCCATTTTCCCCTGTGATACATCCAAATATAGGTACTCAGCCCCATAAGTCTCTTTTAAACTCTTTCAACTGCACTTAGTTCTCTCCCTATCATGGAAAGATATCTAAAGGAATTGATAATTCTCTCAATGCTGAGTACTAGATTGAATCTGCTCTGATGGCTTTATTTTTTCAGAGAGAGATTTTTGCTATGGGGGGGTGCACTTGCCAGAGAGACAGAGACAGAGGGACAGAAAGTGAGAAATTATGCGCGACACCCCACCCGGGTTGGGCACCCTGCAACCCCTTCTCTTCATTCTTCTCTTGGGACTTGGGCACTCATGCACAGCCTCTCAGCGTGAGTTTTAAGTCATTGGGTCTAAGACAGGAAACGTAGTAATCTACATGAGAGACCAGCAACTTAACCACTGTACAATCAGCTGCTCCCTTTGATAAACTATTTTTTAAAACATGCTTTTTTTCAGGCCAGCAGATGGATTGGGGGTTATATTGCTAGACTCCCACATGTCCAACTGCAGTTCCAGTCCTGAACCTGGCAATTTGGGGATCATGCTGGGTGCATATGTGTGTGTGTTCAAGATCCCAGGAGGAGAATAGAGGAGAGGAAATTGTGGCATGGCCATTCCCCTGGAGGGTGATTTCTCACTTCCCTCTCACTCTCTCTGGAAAGTGCATGTGCCCTAAAGCAAAAACTTCTTTTAAAAAATGTTTGTTGTTTTTAACTGACAGGGAATACTTGTATATCCTTATGGGGTACAGTGTGATTCTCCAGTATATGAATATAATGTGTAATAATCAAATCAGAGTAATTTGAAGTACATCATTTTAAATTAAATTATCCACAGTCTATGTTACCTTACTATTCCTTAGAAATCATTTTTTCACACACTGCAATTACTTACATTGCTTTTTATATCAGGCTCTGAAATTCTGGCTTAGGTCTGCTTGCTACCTACAAAGAACATGGCAACAGAATAAGTACTTGAATCATTTATGTAATTTATCCTTCTGCCACAGACGTCCCTATTTACTCAGAAGAATACAGTTTTTGGTACGAGTTACCTTCATTTTGTAGCCCATTCTAAAATTATGAATAAGCATGAATAAAATCTCATTCATATATTAAGAACACCCATAAAGACAAGACCTAAGTAAATATTAATAAATTGGGGGTTTGCATGAAAAAATATGATGAAGGGAACCAGCAGTTAGCATAATGGCTATGTCGCTGGACTCCCACGTAGTCGACCGTGGTTCGCGTCCCGGACCCGGTGGCTTAAAACTCACGCCAGGCGCGTGTGTGCGTGCCCAAGATCCCGAGAGGAGAATGGAGGAGAAGGGATTGCGGCGTGACCATTCCTCCTGGGGGGTGATTTCTCGCTTTCTGTCTCTATGTCTCTCTCTGTCTGGCGAGCGCATGCGCCCTATAGTAAAAACCTCTCAAAAAAAATGATGAAAACACTATTTTTCCTGAATTATAATTATTTTGGATTCATTTTTTCGCTTATGTACCAGTTTCTCAATGAACTGATACATTTTGTACAGGTGCTGGGAATATACTTCTCTTCATTCATCTTATATTTTCATGCTATTTCACATTTCTGGTAACAAGTTTTATATGGTATTTATTTATATTGAAAATATCAATAAATCAGGGTTTTATTAATCAATGCACATATCCACAAATGATGGTGCAAAACTGTAAAAGCATTTTTGGCATTGTTGATCACTCTTCGCTTGCTCAGAAATCACTGCGTTTAAAGCTGAATGGCATTTGCCCGTGATATTGGACTTCCATGCCACAGATCTACCTCAGAGGACTTAGAATAACTGTTGCTTCTATTCTTTAATATTTTTCACCTTGGAAACTAGACATTTTTAAGTTAAATTATAAAATTATATTATGAGAATTTTAGTCACTTTCTTGACCTTAACAGAAGTGTAATTTAACGACTTATGGTCAAGGTCTGGAACTAGAATATCTTATATAATCTATATAGAAAGTTTTGCATGCTAATATTAATGATTCTACCCAAACAAACTGAAGTAAATTAATTCCTTTCTGAGTCACAAGTTCCATGCTGGCTGGGTTGTATCTTTTAATTGGTCTTAACTTTGCTTACCTTAAATAAAATTTTCTCTAAAATATGGAATGCATTTCTTTAATATTTTTTTGGTGTACACAAATGCATGTAAGTTTTTAATGTAATTACTATATTTTTATGCCAGATATATCTATCTATTCTTCCATATTACACATCTTAAAGAATATAGTGTAGAAAGTCCTAGGTACAATTGCCCAATTTTACCTTTTGAAGAAATTAAATTCCAGACATGTCAGGGGTTTTGTTTGTTTATTTTTTTTACTAAGAATTATTTTATTTGACTATTTATTTATTTATTTATTTATTTATTTATTTCAATTTGACCAGAGAGAGAGAAAGGGCAAGTAAGAAAACAACCCTCCAGGTCCGGGATTCAAACCATGGTTATCCATGTGAGAATCCAGCGCCCTTAACCACTGTGCCACCTACTGGCCATGGTTTTTTTTTTTTTTTTTTTTTTTGAGAGAGAAAAGGCAATTGTGTTGTTGACAGAGTCTTGCTAGGTCACGATCCTCCTGCCCTAGCTCCCTTCACCATTCCTTCCCCTAATTTAACTAGGAACACAGTCACATGAAACCACACCCAGCCTGTTTAGCTTAGACTGTGAATTGTACCCTGTCTGGCTTCAGCCTTCCAGCAACAGTGTGTTAGCAGCATACCCCGCAATGCTGAGCCTTAAGACACACTACCAAACAAAACTTAAGACCTACACAACCTTGGCCCAAAAACCCTTGGATGGATAGGTGGGATCTTTTAATAGTCTCCATATGGCTTTACTCTGAAGTCAATCTTAGAGATAGCTACGCTCTCCTAATTAAAGGTCATGCCTTTTTGTTTGTTTGTTTTTGTGATATATATATATTTTTTTGGTAGGAGAGAGAGATAGAGAACATATAGAAGGGAGGTATACAATGAGCCATGTCCACCATAGTCCCCTTGGCACAGACAAAAATATGGTTTTTGAAAAAAGTTGAGATTCAGAAAGAGTTCTACAGAAACATGGGATCTGTTTGTCACTCCCATGATATGTAATTCAAGAGTCAGAATGGTTTTGCATGAAAATCATGCTGTTCAAGACCTTGCTGACCTTACTGACCTCAACATAAAAGTTATGAATCCATTTGCCAATAGCTTCTTGACCTCTTCATGATGAATAGTGGTCCGTCATCTAATAGAATTCTTAGAACCATTTAAGTAGTCACACTTCACAGCCTTACATAACATTAAGATTTGGTAAACGTGCTCATATTCACCTTATCAGTATTTCTCCTGACTGTAAATATAGAACAATTCTGACTTAAAATCTAGTATTGAAAAACATAAACATATTACTTTACCTATAATAGGTAGTTAATTACATATGTGTAGGTCTAAATTTAATTTTAGACTATCTCTAACAGCAGCCATATTGTCATTTTCTTGAGTAAAATAGTGATGCTGGGTTTTTAATAGTTCCTTGGTATTAAAGTTATGATCATGATTACTGGGCACTCATTATTAAGAAGGTACCATATATATATTTTTTTTTTTTTGAGAGGTTTTTGCTATAGGGCATGTTCACTTGCCAGAAAGACAGAGAGAGACAGAGGGAAAGAAAGTGATAAATCACTCTCAGGGGAGATGGCCATGCCACAATCCCTTCTCTTCCGTTCTCCTCTCAGGATGTTGGGTACACATGCACACGTGCCTGGTGTGAGTTTAAGCCAATGAGTCCGGGACTCAAACCACGGTTGACTATATGGGAGTCCAGCGACATAGCCATTACGTGATCTTCTGGTCCCCAATAAGGTACCATATTGGGAACTCTTAAGACATGCAAAGGAGTTTTAAATGCACAGAAAGCTGGTCAGGTTTATAGGCCTCCTAGTCCCTAGCTAGATTTAAGTGTGCCCTAGAGAATTCCTCTGCATGAGTCAAGTTTTTATTCAATGAAAATTTTCCTTTGTATTCTGCCATTGCTTTGTTTGTCTTTTCTTCCCTAAACAACATTTCTACATCTAGGGCATTTACTACTTTTTTCCTGATTGATTAATCTTAATTTTTCATATACATTCTTTAATTGATTGACTTTATAGGATTACTTCCTTTCCCCAATTTCAGTTTTTTTTTCCTTTTGAAAGTGCATTTAAACATTGTATTCATGTATGAAAAAGAAAAAAAAATCACAGTGTAACCCATAAATATGTATAATTCTGGCATCAATTGAAAATAATGATTTTAAAAGGTAGTCACTATGGAAATTAGAATACATTTAAATATTTATAGAGGTAATACACCACAAAGATGATACCAGAGCATACAGGGAAGAAGAGTCCATATTTTTTGCCACTTCCTTTGGGAGTATGCATGTGCCCTATGTGCCATGCTCAGAAAAGAATCAACACTATAACAGAAACAAATGCAGATCACGTGAATTTCAGAAAATAAAAGTAGTTTTTCACTTTAAAGAAGTAGAGAGAGAGAGAGAGAGAGAGAGAGAGAGAGAGAGTTACGGCTATTTGAAATGAAAAGCTTATTACTTGATTCACCAGAATATTAAACAACAAAGTAGAAAGATGCCAAATGATTCTCAAAGATTCAGACTTCTTATAGAATGTATAGATTACAGAAATCCTGACTTTGTGTTCTTAATCTCATTGTGTTTCTTGAAAGTGCTGGACTACAAGTTTGCTTTATAAATGGTTTGCTCCTTACTGACCTCTATAATGCCACACGCGTGCGCACACACACACACACTTTTAACTTTGTGACACAATGTGTGCACTTGCGGGAGACAGAAAGAGAGAGAGAGAGAGAAAGTGATCAATCACCTCCTGGAGTAGATGGCCATGGGGCAATCCCTTCTCCTCTATTCTCCTCTCAGGATATTTTGGGTGTACATGGCCACATGCCCACATGTTTTTCAAGCCACCAAGTCTAGGATTTGAACTGCACAGTTGGCCATGTGGGATCCAACTACCTACTTTAACCACCATGGTACTGGCTGGCCCCATATACACTTCTTATGAAAAAGATAAGCAAAAGCCATTTAATTAAAAGGATATATTCAGAAAAAAATAGATAACAGCACCTTATTACCAGGAGTTAGAAGAAAAATGATTCATTTTCTTTCATTTATAATTAAAATATTCCTAATAGGAAAAAATATGAAGATTTGTTGCATTTCATTGCAGCAAAGTTTGTCTTTATAGTATTTATGTGTCCTCAAGTATATTTTGGTCACTGTTTTGCTTATTTATGTTTTAAAATTATGGCAGGTTCATGTCATTTTTCATACTGCTTAAAGAAATACAGCATTTAGGATTCTTACCTTTGTTGAGCTCTATGTCAATATCCTGAAATATTTTAATGTAGAACTGAGATAAGAGGGCGCCACATGATGTAGGGAAGGAGACAGTAGTGGATAATAGAGAGACTCTCTGCTCAGGGTCCTCTGTGAGAGTTATTTGATTGGATGTTGTTAACTCATTAGTTTTTATTTTATGTGGAAAACATCTTTAATAAAAATTATATTGAGAACCAAAAGGTTTCAGAGAATCCAGACACAAAAAAACTTTAGAAGACAATTTATAGTACATATGAAAAATTGAGAAAGTTTGATAGAACAAAAATTATTTTAATAGAGTAAAATGAATTTTATGTGAAAAAGAAGACAACAAGAGTTTCCCAAATGTCACCTACCTATTTAAATCATCATTTAAAAAAATTACTACTTTTTTTTATAAGACTCCAAAATTCATGCCTCCTCCTCAAACTTTTCATATTCCTCTCTCGTATTCCAGTTTCGAGGGCTCCAATTGAGTATCTCAAATATACATTACAATGAACAAAATTAAACATGTAAATAAATCCTGGCATTTGTTTCTGAAAGTGCATTTAAACATTGTACTGGCATTTGCCATTTTTCTAGCTTTTTCCATCTCATTGAGATTCGTTTATACTGTAGAAATTTCAACAGTGATTTCGTTTTCTCTAGGTTCCCAATCTAATCCATAGTGTGCATGTGCGCGTGTGCACACGTGCGCTTTAGATCCTTCTACCTCGCCTCACTTCAAATGCCAGTACTATATCACACCAGACAATTACAGTACTTTCGAACTTTCTCCCTGGATAAAATTATTTCCTCCTCTGGTTCCTTCTGCCCTCAGCAATAAAAGTAAAAACATAAATTTACAAATGTAATAATGTTTCTTTCCCATTAATAATGTAATATTTTCTCTTTACGATTTGAAAAATACTCAAGACCTTTAATAATATTCAAGTCTTGACATTCTTCTACTTGGACTAAGGTCCTTTCTCCTTCCTGCTTACTCTTCTGCAGACACATGTTTCTCTTAGTTCCGTGAAAAGCCACGATATTATGGGTCTGGCTCCTGCTCCTCCCCAGCCACTAACACCCTTTCTGTGAGCTAGTTCTCATTGTACCTTGTTTGGACTTGAAGCTTATATTCTCCATGCAGTTTTTCCTGTATCCTTCATCATAAGTAAATCTCTTGTTTATTCAAATATACCTTTCTACTCAGTTCACATTCAAAGCTTATTTGTGTGTGTATGTGTATGTGTTTTTAAGAGAGATTTTTGCTATAGGACACATGCGTTCCCCAGAGAGACAGAGACAGGCAGAAAGTGAGACATTTGCCCAGCGTGAGTTTTAAGCTGCCAAGTCCAGGATTAAAACTGCAGTTCACTATGTGGGAGTCCAGCACCATAACCATTAAGCCATCTGCTGGTCCCTCAAAACTTATTGCTTTACTTGTTCATTTCACCAACCCTAAGGTATACGTTCCATGACTCTAAGGCTGGTTTCCCTTTTCATTGCACACCTGCCAGATTTCCTGCTGTAAGAGTACACTTGAAATCATGCCATTCAATAGGGTAGTGAACAGACTTGTGTAGCTATTTATCTTTTAACCAGTTAAATATAAAACAAAATTAATATTTAGTTCCATAGTTGTAATTGCCATATTTCAACTTAAGTAGGTTTTTGAAGCTAGAGGCTACTGTATTAGTGTCGGAACTATGTCCCATGATTGAAGTGAAGAAAGTTTCGTTGAACAGTGATGCTTTAAGAATGAGTAATGTTAGGACTAGCAGTTAGCGTAATTGCTATGTCCCTGGACTCCCACGTAGTCGACCGCGGTTCGAGTCCTTGACCCGGTGGCTTAAACTCACGCCGGGTGCATGTGCGTGCTTGGCCAAGATCCCGAGAGGAGAATGGAGGAGAAGGGATTGCGGCGTGGCCATCCCTCCTGGCGGGGGATTTCTCGCTTTCTGTCTCTCTGTCTCTCTCTGTCTGTCAGGCGGGTGCACACGCCCTGTAGCAAAAAATCTCTCCAAAAAAAAAAAAAAAGAATGAGTAATGTTTTAGGTGTCTGCTTTTGGGACATCACCAAATCACTCAACTGAGACATAATTATTCACACAAAACAGAATTGTATGAATAATCTATTACTGTCTGTTACAAGGAATACTATTTTAATAGTAGGAGAGAAGTTTTTTTAATTTGTTTTTGTTTTGTTGACCTTTTTCTTTAGTATTTTTAAAGCTAATTATTGTTATTTTATGTATTGACATTGAAGAACCTAGACTTATGCATTAAAAACCTTGTTCTAGTCTCCCAGAGAAAAATTTTCTTTGAAGTCATTGAGAGATCCACACAGTAATAGGAGATAGAAGAATTGAGCCAGGGGGCAAAATGTTATTCCTTTTCATGTATCTATAAAATGAAATAAAACATATTTGATGAATTGCCAGTCTATTTGCTCTGCTTCAGAACTTGCAAGGTACAAATGTTACAATGAAATATGGATGCCAAGGAACCTAAAGTCCCTGAAGAGGTGGGGTGAACTGTCGAAGACAGAGGAGAGAACTTAACTAAGACATAAAGCAGAAACATAAGAATGTTTGAGTCTACTGTTAGCTATTTGTTATGAGTGTTTTGTATACAGTCAAGGCACATTTTGTGTTTCAGATGTTTCGTGTCTTAGAACTATATCCTTATAAATGTGCATTCACCAAGTCTTAAATAAATGCTATAAATTATGTTTATCAGAAGAAAATATCATCTGGCCTCCAGAGGTTTAAACATTTCTTTGATATTAATATAACCACTTCTGCATCCCTGCTGTTGATAGCTAATGGTTATAGTTATGTTCATTTATTTTTTATATTTATTCTAAAATTTTATTTTTAAGTGTCTTTGTGTTTATGTTAGGCAAAACATTTTTAAAGGGAAAAATTCAACCCAAGGCATTTGAATTTTTTTTTTTTTTAATTTTAAGGGGTTACTTTAAGCTGATTATATTTGTCATACTGTGTTATGGTAGTTAAATTTAGTCTTTCATTTGGCACTCTAATTTATGCTTTTATGATTTGTCTTATTATTATTCTTTTTGTCTTTAACAAAGATGGATTTTTTGCGGGGGTTACAGGATTTCTATTGTCAAAAACACAAAGGCATTTTCAGTGATAGTATTGAGAGGAACAGAAATCTTGCTTCATAATTAAGGTCTCTTTTACATAATCAGAGATGCCACCTTCACCCCTCCACACCTTCTGTTCATCCTGGCGGAGCAATGGCCCTCCATTATTTCCCTAATCCCAGTATGAGCCCCTATAGTCCTACATCAGGAAATGCCCACTTTGGCTCTAGTAGCTCTGGTCCCATTTTCTTATTGCCTCTGCTCCTTCTGTGTGAACCCACAGAAATAAAGAACTAAATCCTGTGTTTTAAAAGCTGCCTTTGTCTCCAAGAGAGCAGTGGGGCCTCTCTTAATTGAAAAGGGGATGTACTTTGACGTTTTCATGTGAACCAGAAAAAGAAACAGACAGTGTGTGTCTTCGTGCCTGGCTTTCACACATCCAACTTCTCTGCAAAGTTGAGAAAACCTGTCCACCTATCTCATTTTATCTCTGACAGGCAGGTGTCAACCTCAATAAGACACATGCTAGACCACAATATGAGTGACTGCTCCCACCCTGGCCCTAGTGGGTGATGAGTTGTTCCTATCCTCACCCCCTTAAAGCTCAGGCAAGCACCATGCTTTTGGCTGTGTTGTGTGATCAGGGGGTGCAATTCCAGCTCCACCAGAACAGGGACAATACGGAAGAAGGCAGGGCGAAGACAAAGTCAGAATGGTAGCATTTCCTCACTCTCCTGAACCTGTCCCTGACCTGTGCACACAGAAATGCACATGATCACATGCTCAGGTCTATCCAGGAAACTCAGTGAAGTGGTAGAACTTTGCTGCTCTCTCAAGAGGCAAGACAGAGAATTCCTGCTCTGGGTAAGAGGTAAAGCTTATTAAGAAAGGTGGAAGTCATAGGTGGAAGAAGCCCAAATGTGCCCGTGGAAGAGAATCACCTCTTATTTATCCTATTTTTCTTTTTTTTTAGAGAGAGTCTTACTATAGGGCACATGAGTGCACTGGAAAGACAGAGACAGAGTGACAGAAAGTGAAAAGTCACCTCCCCACCCACTCACTCCCCCCAACCAGGAGGGATGGCCATGCTGAAATCCCTTCTCCTCAGGATTTTAGACATGCACGCACACATACCCAGTGTGAGTTTCAAGCCATCAGGTTCGGGACTTTAATCGTGGTTGGCCATGTGGGAGTCCAGTGACATAACCATTGTGCCATCTGCTGGTCTTCATCCTATTTTTCTTTTTTAGAGAGATTTTTGCTATAGGGCATGTGTGCTTGCCGAAGAGACAAAGATACAGAAAGCAAGAAATCATGTCCGGGGGGATGACCATGCCAAAATCCCTTCTCCTCCATTCTCCTCTTGGGATTTTGGGTGCACACGCACTCATGTCTGGCTTGAGTTTTAAGTTGCCGGGTCCAGGACTTGAACCGTGAACACATGGGTATTCGGTGATGTAACTATTATGCCATGCTCTGGTCCTAGTCCTTATCCTATTTTTCTAATATAGAATTTATTTAAAATACTTGTTGACTCCTACTTCCCAACTGCTTTTCTTCTGTGTCTCTGTTTTATGCTCCGCTAAATGAATGAGTTAACTTTCAATACTGTGGCCCACGCAGTCACACAGAAACCCATATGCAGAAAGGCCTGTACTTGTTCAAATGTCTGTTATGCCATCTTGATATTCTTCATACCTTTGGGGACCAGCAGTTAGCGTAATGGCTATGTCACTGGACTCCCATATAGTCAACCGCAGTTCAAGTCCCAGACCCAGCGGCTTAAACTCACGCCGAGCACATGTGTGCGTGCCCAAGATCCTGAGAGGAGAATGGAGAAGGGGTTGTGGTGTGGCCATCCCCCCTGGGAGGGTGATTTCTCACTTTTTGTCTCTCTGTCTCTCTCTCTAGTGAGCACTTATGCCCTATAGCAAAAACCTCTCCAAAAAAAGAAAAACCAAGGAGCTCCACATTTTTATTTTCCACCTTGCTCTACAATGTAATGTACGCAGCGGTTCCTGATTAATTTTACCTCTAGCAAAATTTACTAGATTAGTCTCAGAAGCATCTTTTATTTCTCCCTTTTACTCAACTTCTGAATTCTGTCAGGCATCAAATCCTGTCTTTTCACTTCTTAAATATTTCATAGATCTTTTCTCCATCTCTGATGCTATTTCTTCATTTCAGAAAACATTATATCTTACCCGGTCTATCACAATAGTCTCAAGTTTCCTTTTGTTCTCTTTGTCATTCAGCCATCATACTGCTACAAGAAGCACCATTTTAAAAGACTGCCACCCCCGGCCAGCTGGTGGGTGGTGTGGTTGTTAAGGTGCTGGACTCTCACATGGTTGACTTCAGGTTGAATCCTGTACTCAGCAACTTGAAAAATTATGCCAGGGGGATATGTATGTGTGCCCCCCAAAACGGAGAGGTAAATGAAGGAGAGGAAATTGTGGCAAGGCCATCCTCTCGTGGGGAGCGATTTCTCACTTTCCCTCTCTGTCTCCCTTTGATGAGCACAAGTGTCCTATGGCAAAAACAGAAACAAAGATGGCCCTTTACATGGGTGGTTATGATTACTCATGGCAAAGACCTTTTGTAAAGCTTTGTATTCTACTTCACTCATGTTTGAATGTATTCTTGAGTGCATATGTTTCAGATATTTTAGATATTTTCCATAGTATTTAGTAATTAAATAATTTTTAATATACATTTATTTCTTCTACTAAAGAATTTCATGATACTTCTTTCATAGTAACGTCCTTTCTATTTATCTAATGTTGAATGATAGCCATTTTTAGAAAGAGCCGTGTGTGTGTGTGTGTGTGTGTGTGTGAGAATGATAGATTTTTAAAAATTTCTGTATCTACACGTTTTGTGCTTATTCTTGATTCTTTCAGGGCATTTTTGTTTTTGAATCTAGTCAGCATCAGATCTCTGCAGTTTTATCTCAGTAAACTTTGTCTCGTAGTCCATTGCTTTCCTGAAACAGAGCTTAAATCGGGTTGTGCTGGAACCAAGGTATAGAGCTGGTAAGGTGTGGTGTCCATCTTCTAGAGTAGGTATTTGTTCCCGTTTTTAGGCATTGTGCATTTTCACTTAAAAATATGTCAGAGACTTTCTAAATTTTGATGTTGAAACACTGGTAGGAATGCCAAAGAAAATTTCTGCAGAGGTTAAGATAGCCGTTTTGAAATTTAGCTGAATTCCAGTGGTACTGACCCTTCTTACTGTGGTTATGTCCCTTGGGAACGAAACCAGTTTCTCATGTGGAAAATCAAATTGCAATGCTTAGGTCATAGAATTATTCTGAAGAAGAGAGAATAATTGTCTGGCACATGGTAAATGCTTCATAACTGATTGTTGATTATGATGTGGTATTTGTTGTTATTGCTCCTGGGATGGGTGCAGGAGGGTTCAGATGGATTTTTATCATCTGATCATCATAGATGATCACTGCAGGAAACACTTAATAGGTTTTTTTTTTTTTTTTTTGAGAGGTTTTTGCCATAGGGCCTGTGCACTCTCCAGAAAGACAGAGAGACAAAGTAAGAAATAATCCTCCCAGGGAGGATTGGCCATCCCGCAATCCCTTCTCCTCCATTCTTCTCTCGGGATCTTGGGCACACACACACACACTCCTGGCATGAGTTTAAGCCGCTGGGTCTGGAACTTGAACCGCGGTTGACTAAATGGAAATCCAGCAACATAGCCATTATGCCAACTGCTGGTCCCAGCACTTAAAGAATTCTAAACAGACAAACTCACTGTTATATGTTGAAGATTTGCAGGAGAACTCCTCACACCTCATAGTTTTAGAGGATACAGATTTGAGAAGATGAAACTCTTTGTGTTGCCAGTTATCTATCTGTGTATGTATGTATCTTTAACCAATATTATGTTTTGTAATGATTACTATGAGCAATTCAGAATCTCACGAATAATTGCATATATATGCATGCGAGTGTGTGTGTGTATGTGTGTAAATTAGTTTCTTTCCTGAGAAACTTTTAATGAGCTGCATATGACTTGCTGACACAACACACTCCTGTGTAATCAAATAGAAACAAAGTGGCCAGACATAAAATACAGCTATGGAGAATAATCACAAGCAGAGCAAATGAACTTCTGCATTTGAAAATGTACGTTCTCTGCTAGAGAATTATGCTGACAGTTGAATGGTCTGGGGGATTTCAACATGTGAAAAGGTTCTCAATTCCTTTTTGATTTGTTATGATTTAACCATGTATGTATATCCCCTTTAAAGAATGAATATGACTTGACAACTATATAAAAGGCCAATGTATACATAAAGTAAAGTATATCTCATTAAAATTATCCCAACAAGAATAAAACAAATATTTCTAAAAGCATTTACTTTATATCTATTAGTTGGCATTTCTACGATTCCAACAACTATTTAAATCATTGCTATAGTCTTGTCAATGTAATCAGTAATCTAACTAAACTTGCCTATTTTTCAAATTACAATCTGTGTGGGGGACATAGCAATTCAAGTTTTTCTGCTTGAATGTGCATGTTCGGAATCACTGAGCCCAATATATGAAGGTCTAACGAATTGACTTTAATGGTTTCCTTACCTTCCTAAATGTTTTTGTTTTAATTGGTTGTACCACACTGTATCCTGCTGTACATTGAAAAGTTCAGAACATTGATGCTAATGGTCTCTTTCTAATCACTACATAATGAACAAGGTCTGACAGTGCAGTTTTAGAGGTTAGAAACCACAATTAGTAATTATCTTCATCTTTTTATGACGTAGAGATCATAAGTCTTCTGTAATAATGTGGAAATTTTATGTACATATGTATGCTTCAGTGTGTGTGTGTGTTTTATATGTGCATGCCAATCTTAGATGAATATCTGCTCAAATATACTTTTAGGATACTTTATCTTTATATTTTATATATAAACACATGCCTCTCTATATGCATACATATTTATGAATACATGCATATGTGTGTGCCATACATATGTTATTTAAAGAAAAGTCTACTTAATTAAATTCTTAAGTTATTTGGCAAAAGTTACATTTCCAGTTTAATATGTTTTCTCATAAGTTTATTTAATACTTATGGATCATTGTTATTTCTCTCTTGTCTGGATTTCCTACAAAATATTCACATTAGTCACAATTAAAATATTCTAATGAAGAGAATTAGGGGCTTATCATAATATCTAACAGATTTAGTTATACCCTTTTGAGTTATAAATATGCACCTCTTCATAAAATCTTTGTAAAATTTTCCTTATACTTTGCTATTTAGGGAGAAAATGAGCAAGAAATCTACAAAGCATGAATACTGAGGGAGAAGGCCAATCCTAAGCACTTACTATGCTAAAAGTACCAAGCATTATTATTACACTAACTATTTTCAAAATTGGTTTTCCAATATGTTGAGGCCCATGACCCCACTCCACCCCTCCATCAATGTAGTGAGAAAATTTAACCTGGTTCTAGTTATGCACAATCAATTTTAATTTGCCTTTCAGAGTGAATGTATTATTATTTATTTTGCTAGTAGTTTGATGTCAAATTTCCTATGAAAGAAGTAATAGATCCCATGCTAACTCTTTGGGAAAAAGGCTTCAATCTATCTTAAATGCAAATTAAAATGTACATACTTAGGCTTATATTTCTAAGAGTTTTTAAAAGATTCTTAACTGAAATTTTGGGATTTTTAAAAAAATTCTTCTTATTCTTATTAGTGCAACATTAGTTTTAGGTGATGTAAGTAAAGTGCACACACACAAAAAATACTGTTGGGGATAGCTGGTGGTATGGTAGGTAAGATGTTGTATTCCCACATGCTGGCCATGGTTCAAGCCCCTGACCCAGCACCTTGAAAATGACATTGGGCATGGGTGTGTGCATGCCCAGGATCTTGAAAGGAGAATGAATGAAAAGGGGTTGTGCCATGGCCATACCCCCCAGGAGGTGATTTCTTCCCCACCTCTATGTCTTTCTCTGGCAAGCACACTCGCTCTATTGCAAAAACCTAAGAAAAAGACCGAGAAAAAGAAAACATTTTTATTTTTATTCTATTATCTGCCATCTAAAGTTACCAAAAGAACAGACAAGTAAATGAAAGGTATTTGGCCACATACAGGTAATGCCAAGTGGATGGAGAGAGGTAAAATAAGAGAAAAACAATTTAAATGAGTTTGTCAATGTGTTAAAGGAAAATGAGCAGAAATGAATCAGTTGGTAGTGGTATTTCTGAGAGGAGAAAAGCTCAATATAGACGTAGAGAAAACATTTAAATTTTAAACAGTAGGCAATTGGGAGCCAGCGAAAGGATCTAAGGGGGTAATAATGTGCTTGAGCAAAGTAAAAATGTTCTCTATGTTGGCAAATCCTAATCATTTCTTGCTGTGATAATTAATCAGACAGCTAAACACTAGCCACTCACCTGCTTCCAAACATAAATTTTACTTTCTCTGCATAACAAATTACTTTTTTTATGCACATGTGAAGAAAATATATATGAATTCTCCATGGGATGGGGGAAGATGTTCAACAGCTGCCTTTTTGGGGGTGGGGATTAATGATTACTAATTTAAGGTTGGCAGACACTGGATAGCCTGCTAGAAATCCTGCTTTATCTAAACAGAACCATGTGAGGGACACGAGGCTGTCAGTCAGTTGGTGGAAGCTCTCCCACTGTTCCCAACAGCTGCTGAAATCACAAACATTTCAATCCTATTAATTCAACATGAAAAAATCATTAGCATTGTACTGAGGTGTTGGAACTAGTTCACTCCTGCATGGCTGATCTCTCAAGTCAAATCAGGAAACCTCCCGCTCAGGAACAATCTCCCATTTGTTGAATAAAGCATATTATTCTGGTCTCATTTGGAGATAGTGCTCCTCTTGTTTGCCTTATAGGCAATGATGAACTTAACTCAAGAGTGATACAGAGTATTACAGAGTTGGAAGATGGAACTTTTCTGTCCCTTAGGAATTTCTTTAGGTATGATACTCGGGGGAAGAAAAAAAAAAATCATTTAAACAAATAAGACCCATCATCATCAGCAATTCTTAACTGTGGTTCAAAAGTGTCTAAATGCCAGGTATCATTCTAATTGCTGAAAATGCCTTAACTCACTTGATGCTCACAACATTCAAATTTGATACTCTTAGTCTTATTTTTAGATAATAAAACTGAGGCACATAAAGAAAAAGTAAATTGCCTAAGGTTATGTAGTTAATGTCATGGGAACTGAATTGTAATCCATGTATTCTGACCCTGGAATGTATGCTCATTTTACAGAACTGAATGTACAAGTAGTCTCAAAAAACTTGGTGAAAAGGAGAATTATGAAAAAACTATGTATGGATTTCAAAATTCTTTGCACAAAAACGATTTCTTTTTCTTTTTTGGAGAGATATTTTGTTATAGGGCTTGCCAGAGAGACAAAGAGAGACCGAGAGACAGAAAGCAAGAAATCACTGCCGGGGGGGCGATGGTCATGCCAACAATCCCTTCTCCACTCTCCTCTTGGCACTTTGGGCATGCATGTAAGCATGCATGTCCAGTGTGCATTTCATGCGAGTGGGGCTCGGACTTGAACTGCAGTCTCCCATGTGGGAGTCCAGTGCCTTTAACCACTATGCTACCTCCTGGCCCCTAAATTTGTATTTTAATTCTCTCTCTCTCTTTTTTTTTTCCACAGACTTTTAAAAGTCTCCTAGTGCAAATAGAAAATAAATCAAATGGCAAAGAAACCCAAAACTTCTCTCTTTGAGATATTTACAAGCAATCTCATTTTATTCCTGGGGGTGAGGAAGTAGCTAGTAAATGCCAGAACTAATATAAATTTGAGATGTCAGATTTATGAAAGTCAACATGTCAGTGGTTCAGCTGGGACTAGTAGCCATATTTCCTTGCAGTCTAAAACTGTGTCCATATTTACCTTGGAAGAATAACCTCTTGAGCATAGCATGAGGTTTTTATAGCTGGGTTTCTTTCTTACATTTGCATTGGATATAAATATGGGAATGAGAAGACAATACAATATAGATTTTTTCCAATGTCATAGCACTGATTTAATATAAGAAAAGGGAAATAATGACACGTTTGACTTGATATACAATTAAACAAGTTCTGTGAGCGTATTTTCTAGTGTGACCGTGGTTTGGATGTGGTGGATGAGGGAAGGCCAGCACAAACATAATTTTAGTGTAAGAGGTTGGCTATATGCTGTTCATTCATTTGGGACTTTCAGAAACAGCAATTTTTTTAATATCCCTGATTAACCTTTGCTTCAAAGTCATGCTTTAGATATCAGCTGTATAGTTATAGGCATGTGATCCAGATATCGAAATTACTTCACTGTTTCATGAATAGAATAAGAATTTTGGCTCTGTGAGGCCTATTTAGACTTTATAGAGTCATAAAACATCTTTCTCCTAGGAAATATAAATTGAATATTATAAAAATAATAAATGTGTGTCCCCAGGAATTGATGACTGTTTCAAGAATGGTTTACTGTTTAGGAAGTTCAGAGACAAGGGTCAGAATTTCATTTCCCAGGTGTGTAGGCCTCACTTCTCCAGTCAGTGTTGAAAGAAGATTTCAAATGACGCATGAGTAACACTAAAAATCTGTTTTGATGCCTTCTGACCAGCTGTTTATGGACTTAATGCCTTTTCTCAATGCCCTTTCCCTTTTGCATTGTGCATGTGTGCGGTTTCTGTAAGAGTGAGAGTGTACCTATCTCTGCTTCCTAGTTGCAGTTTAAGTCATTTTAAAAGGAAGCATTGTTACATTGTATATCATGACCTTGTTTTCTTTTTTAATTTTTGCCAGAGGGTGCATGTATTGGCCAGGGAGAGACAGAGAAAAGATCGTGGGGAAACAGGAAACTCCCCCTTCCTTCCCAATAGGGAATGGTCATGCCACAATCCATTCTCTTCCATTTCTCCCTCCTTTGAGGATTTTAGGCACCCAGTCATATGCATTCACTGGTTTCACAGGCTGCTGGGTCCACACTCGAAACAGTTGGAGATGTGGAACACAGTCCCCTTAACCATTACTCCATGGTCGGGCAGACTTTGCTTTCTTTGCATTCTTATTGAAGTTTTACTCTAATCGATTGGTTAATTTTACATTATTGTTTCTCATTAACAAAATTACATATAGTTATGGAATACAACATGGTGTTTAGAAATGTGTATAAATTGGGGTTAGCAGGTAGCATCGTGGTTAAGGTGCTGGACCCAACACCCGCCACACACATGGTAGTCGGCATTTCAAGTCCAGGCCCTAGTGGCTTGAAACTTACACTAGGCATGTGTGCATGCGTGCCTAAAATCTTGAGAGGAGAATGGAGGAGAGGGATTGCGATTGCACCATGGCCATTCCCCCCTTGTGTGGGGGGTGAATTATCACTTTATCTCTCTCTGTCTCTCTCTGGTGAGTGCACTGACCCTAGGGCAAAAGCCTAAACTATTTATACACACACACACACACACACACACACACACACACACACACTTTCATATAGAGATGAATACATTTTGGGATGTTTAAATCAAGCTAATTAACATATGCCTTAAGGGCACTTAAAATCTACTCAGCAATTATCAGGTATATGATACATTGTTATTAACTATATTTATTATGTTGCACAATAGATCTCTAGAACTTAATCTCCTAACTGAAATTTTGTATCATTTTCCCAATTTTTTATTTAAATTAATTCAATAAAAGTGAAACAAAACAGTGATGTGTTTACAACAATAAAGCACAATATAAAAAACATCTATTGAATTATTTAATTCTAAATCTTACTTAATGATTAATAGGGTTAATCACTGAATCCCATTATAACTTTTGCAAATTTCTGCATATTCTTTCAAGCAATTCTTGGATCACTATGAAAGCTTAAATATGTCTGATCTATAGGTTCTCCTCAAGCACCTAGTATATTTTCTTTAAATGGAATCTTGCCCATTCTCAATAATCCTTCCCTATAGACAACTAGAGATCTTCTGATAATAGCCTATTCATCATTCTGAGACAAGAGAATTGAAGATGGTGTCCACAGGTACGATGTTTGAGGAGTCAGGGAAGTCCTGAAATTGGGTGCAAAGGGATGTGTGTCTCAGTTTTGGGCAGAAGACTTACAGCTTATAATTAGATTTTTAGATACCTGAGACAGAAAGTTCAAGAAACAATGATCTATGGGTAAGCACTGGACAGCTATGTGCCAGCTAAATTTATTCATTTTGAAACACTTTGCTAATGGCATCATAGGAAACCAGGCAAAATCAAAATGCAAGGAGTTATGTAGTTTTAGATGGAAAATTTAAAAGGGAGAGAAAAGAGACAAAAATATATTGTAACTTATGAGTACAGCCTTCTTGGAACAATTACTAGATAAATGAATACAAAATAAAATTTATTATACCTTTCCATTATTAGAAGATTGTTAACATCACACATTAATTCAATAGCATTTTTGTGTTTATTTTATGCAAAGCATTATACTGAGTTTTGTGTGAAATACCAAGAAGACAAGCTGTACTGTTTTGTTTTATACTCACAGGAACTTATATTTCCTACAGTTTTATAAATAAGACAAATGATACTGAAAAAACTACCAGATATAGAAAGTCATAGCTATGAGTCAAATCCGGAGAAAAGATCTTTAGGAGATTGAGTCATTAGGTCTTTAAGCAGGAAGGTTGTTTTTATATGACTTTTATTTGGATTCAGACAGGTGGAGAGGGAGTCAATGTTTCAGGAATAGGAACTCCATGAGCACACACAGAAAAGACTCCCCTAAGCATCTTCAAAGAAAAGAAAACACTATGTGCTTTTGTGCTCTGGGTATTGGAAAATGTGGTAGTGACCAGTTTTCAGTGTTTGAACAAGTGTTTGTACTGTCAATGTGGTATTACTCTGAAAACTATTTTTTATTAAACACCTAGATTAATTTGTGAGGGATATCCTAACAAAATAGCACCATAACAAAATATTCAATAAGACTGGATGACTTAAACAACAGCAATGCATTTTCTCATAGTTATTGATGCTAGAAGAACAAGATCAGGAAAGGGTACATCTGGTCTCTCTCAAGGCCCTTCTGCTTGGCTTCCAGATAACCACCTTCTCCTTTGTGCACGCACATCCCTGATGCCTTTGTGTGTTCAAATTGCTTCTTCTAAAGATAGTGTGTTGGATTAGGCCCACTCTCCTAGCATAATTTTAAGGTAATCACCTTTTTGGTGACCCTATCTCCAAATATAGTTGCATTCTGAGGTCCTGATTGATAGAGCTTCAACATATAAATTTTGGAAGAATACAGTTTAACCCGAAAAATGACCAAAGTTCAGACATAAAAAAATAAATATTACAAATCATTACACTACCGTGTTACATTTAATTATGAACCACTACAAGGTATATTAATCAAAAATAAACTTTTCTTTTATTAAATTGAATGTTTTGGCATGTATTCTCAAATTTTTATACAAACTTTATGTCATTATTCTTTAAAATAACTGGATGAGAAGGTAAAAATGCATTTACATAGTGGGAAATATCAGGTTCGATATCATGAAATTCTCACTCTAAAATGACTGTTTTTTACTCTAGTTTCCTTCGTACCTGTCATAAACTAGATAATAGGTGGTTCTAAATGTACTTGGCTGAGCCTGCATATTTTTATATAGATATACAGTGTTTTCAGAAAAGTCATGACATGGGACCAGCAGTTAGCGTAATGGCTATGTCGCTGGACTTCCATGTAGTCGACCACAGTTCACGTCTTGGACCCGGTGGCTGAAAACTCACACCGGGTGCGTGTGCGTGCATGCCCAAGATCCCAAGAGGAGAATTAAAGAGAATGGATTGCGGTGTGGTCATCCCCCCTGGGGGGGCGATTTCTCTCTTTCTGTCTCTCTGTCTCTCTCTGTCTGTCTGGTGAGCACACACGCCCTAAGGCAAAAACCTCTCAAAAAAAAAAAAAAAAAAGGAAAAGAAAAGTCATGACACAGTTTTGCTTAGACAAACAGAAAAAATATGTAGAAAAAACTGACTTTTCTGACAACACATTAGTTATATACACATCTAAGAATGTGTTAATGTACGTGATATGATATACTGTGAGAGGAGAATGGAGGAGAAGGGATTGTGGTGTGGCCATCCTCCCTGGGGGGTGATTTCTCACTTTCTGTCTCTCTTTTTCTCTCTCCCTGTCTTTCTGGGGAATGCACATGCCCTATTGCAAAAAAAATCCTCTCAAAAAAAAAAAAAAAAAGGAAAAGAAAAGTCATGACACAGTTTTGCTTAGACAAACAGAAAAAATATGTAGAAAAAACTGACTTTTCTGACAACACATTAGTTATATACACATCTAAGAATGTGTTAATGTACGTGATATGATATACTGTGTTGTGCATAATGTGTACTTAATCTTTAAGTGATATTTTAGGATGTCTCAAAAATCCTCTTCCACTTTTAGTAGCTTGAAATTTCTCCCTGTTTTAATAGGATGAGCTTTACTTACAAAACATTTTGCAAGTGTTTGATAGTTAAACTTTGCATTGTATTTTGGAACATCTTGGCAAAGTGTCATGTCAAATTAAGGTATTGAAAAATGCCTGAGAGAGAATTCTAAGTTGAAACTTCCAGAAGTCAAGAGCACAGTGTTGTAGCTATAAGTTTGCAATAAATATCTGATATTTGGGGTTCATGACAACTGACCAGCACATATAGTGTAACTAAACAAGCTATTCCTTGCATTTATTTAATCATGTTCATTGAAGTCTACATAATATTTTAACCTTAAGATATTTCAGCTTAAATAAATTCAGTCTTAAAATAAGTGTGGGAGCTGGGCCAGTAGGTAGCATGGTAGTTAAGGTGACTGGACTCCCACATGGCTGATTGCAGTTCAAGTCCTGAACCCAGTGACTTGAGATTCACACTGGGCATGTGTGCATGCATGTATGCCCAAAATCCTAGGAGAAGAATGGAGAAGAATGGAGAAGAATGGAGGAGGACCATCTCCCATGGAGGGATAATTTCCCACATTCCTTCTCACTGTCTCTCTTTGCCTTTCTCTGGTAAGCACCTGGACCCAAAGGCAGAAATCTTAAAAAAAAGATAATATCTAGTATACAAAACGAGTATACTAGAAGACTGACAGTTGGGTATTACCCAGAGTTAATCATACTGCAAAGTCTGAGGATGAAGACCCCAAGATTGCCTTCACTTCTTTTACTAATGGCAAGTTTGAGGAGTTCACAAAACTACTCTCATGTAACAGTACCTTACTAGAAGGACTTAAAGAACTCAGTGAAATCCAATCCATAGTTAATCTGGAAAGATTCAAGCACATCTCTGTCATTGTCAGTATCTATTGCCAACTAGGTATTGTGTATATTAGTGTAAAGTATATAAGGGATACTGCCAATCACAGATGCTTACTCAAGCTCTGCTGTAGAGATTCTACTGGGTCTTTATTCCATGGGCATGACTGATTTACTGATTTATTGATTGGTTTGTGGGCAATTGATTGTCAAACTCAGTCACCTCCTCAACTGATACTGTGTGATCCAAAGCCCCTACTCTAAATCACATGATTTATCTTTCTGGAATGACCAGCCCAAATCCTCACACCTCTAGCTAGCCTCTGCCCTAAACAATGATACACTGTCAGGTATGACACAGATTAAATTCAGTTGAATTGACAGCCTGATGACCTTCAGAGTGTTACTATTGCAAATAAAAAGAAAAAAAAATACTTCTGTACTTTTTTTGTATATAAAAATGTCATATTTAAAAATAGTTAAGAGAGGATTTTGAATCCAAAAATAAATAATGAATGTTTGAGATAATGGATATGCTAAATACCCTGACTTGATTATTATATAATTTATAAGTTTGTCAAAATATTATACTGTACCCTATAAGTATATACAATTATGTGTACCATTTTTAACAATGTTCTTCATCTTAAATCTTCTATTTAATTATAAAGCTTATAATACCAAATACCTATACAAATTTTTCAGAAAAAAAAATTTGAAATTTTTATTGGGAATTGATCTATCTGCCTTGATTGTGAATGTGTAGCATATGAGCACTTACTCAATACCTTATACCTGCCAAATTAGGGAATGAATTTTTGGCACCAAATTTGTACTTTGTATGTTTTTAGTTACAAGATTAATAAGCTTATCCATCAAAAATGATTAGTGTTGAGAAAGGTGATCTAAGTAATTAAGGAGAGGTGATTGAGTAGCACTTTTTAAAATTTAAAAATGGAAGAATAATGTGTGCTATACCTATCGAACTATAAGGAGGAGTTCAAAGTTTCTATCCTATTGATGTCATCATTAAAGGGACATCGTGAGAGACGGAAATATCCTGAAGAGGATAATTATGTAAATGAAAACACTCCCCAATGACTAAGCTTGTAAAATTATATGCAGAGGATTTGCAAGGTTAGATTTAAAGCCACAGAGTCAAATCTCAAATTTATATAACCGCCATGGTCTACATCATGGCCTACGGTCTTTGGGTTATCCCAGGTGTAAAAGTATTTGTATCTGTGAAAATGTTTAATAGATTATAAACATGTAAGCTAAAATGATAGGTTTCCATTTTATTATCAGATATAATAGGATCACACAAGTGCATATGCACATATACCTGTGTGTATGCATGGCCAGGTTGACGTCAAGTGAGCTGTGAGAACAAATAGGTGATATACCAACTACTTGACACTTTTTATAAAATTTTTCTCCTAGTTCACATTTTTTTGGAAGACTTTGAAGTAGTGGGTCAATTAAAAACCTTAACAGACTAATTTTCTTATATGTTTTCACCTGCAAATAAAAATGCTAATTTTCATACAATCCTGTCCTAAGTTGAAAAATTCAGTTGTCCTAAATTAATGTAACTTGAAAACTGACCATTTCATAGGAAGAATGTATCAGTTCTTCCTCAGGGAAGAAAAGGAATAGAGCAAAGAAAATATTTAGTAGATATTTAGGATTTGGAAATTTGGCTTAATGACTTTGTAGAATAATTCTTTTTAATGTTCAATTAGTTTTTCTTTAAGATGTTGATTTGTTTCTTTTATCTCAAATAGAAGCTAATAATTTGAATAACTTTAAATTTCGTTCCAAAGTAGGCAATGTCTATATGAACACATGTAGAGATGACTTAAGCCAGCTCTAAATAGCCTATATGTTTCATATTATATCACAAATTATAATAGTACATTTACTTTAAACATATTATTGCCAAAAAACTAAAGATGGCATTTTATTGTGAAGTCAAAATTATATACTAGATAGAAGAGAGAAAATGCATGAGAAAGTGTTTTTTCAAGTATACCTTTTTTTTCTTTACCTTTAAAAAACAAATGTCCTATTGCTTATAGTCTTCCACATATGGTGGCAATCTTATGGTCCAGAAAAATTACAAAGCAGCATCAAATGCTTTCAAAAACGTAGCAGATTCCATTTATAATGATATAGTATATGCAATTTTGTTTAATATTGATACAGAATATTTCAAATTGTGTTTCAAAGAAAGGTGTGGAAGGGAAATCTGGTGAAAAATATGACATATAATTTAATATTATGATAATACTAGTTTAGTTTGAGGTATGGCATTTATAATATATCTCCTTTGACTTATTTTGAGTTTTACTGCTTGTGAATTATTGAAACTTTGATTCACTTATGAGATATGTTTATCTCAATTCAGTTCACAGTGAATTTCCTTTTCCTTTCCATGCAAGAGCTCATATTGAATGTTCTGTGGGACTATAATCCATCATTCTGTGGCTTGGGAGACACATTTATAAACTTAATGCCGTACAAATAATTTTCATCTCTACTTTATAGGAAACAAAAGTTTTATTTTATGAGACTAAGAATACAATTAGTAGTAGTAGTACATTATCTGAATGTACTATTCAAGAACTCTCTAATCATAAGTACAATAAAATGAATTCAAACGCTAGAGGCTAAAAGTAACCCTAAAAAGTCAACTCCTCTGTTTTCACTAGAACCATATTTAGACGCAAATTGAATACAAAAACTGTCTGACTTTCATACCCATCCTGTATATAACCATGATGTTTGTACTGAAGAAATTCCATAAGCTTCCTTGAGGGTTATTTCAATGTCTAAACCTTCTCATTGAAAATAAATTAAACCTCTGATTTAATTTTCTGACTGCTACCAATGCCTCTTCTGTAGATTGAGAAATAACCTGTCATTCTTTCTCAATGAATCTTTTCTGAGCCTAAAGATTTTTTATTAAATTGCATTTAACTATTCCCCTTAGGAATTACGTTTATTCATTCTTTGAATAAAGGAATACGTGTTGTGTGTATATCCATTATGTCAGCTACTGTGTGAGATGAGGTTACAAAATGATGAGACAGTGTGAAGATATGCCCTTGCCCTCACAGAGCTTAGACATTAGCATGTATACAACTAGCAAATGGGACTGTGACTAGGGAATGGTTCCCTGGGAGTCTATATTCAAGGAACTCAGTTTAAAATTAATGCAAGTAGTCATTTCTCCAGGAAGAGATGCTTGAGTTGAGATTTGTAAACTGTGTGGCCATTCACTAAGAAGGGCAAACTATTTCTAAGATTAGTGACCAGGTTATCTCACAGAGCATTATACAGTAGAGGATGAAAATAACACCAGATTTTTATTTTTTAAGATTTATTTGCTTTATTTTATTTGTTATTATTATTATTATTATTTTAATTTGACCAGAGAAAGATAGGAGAAAAGAAAAGTGAGTAAACAAGCCACCTAGTCTGGGATTCAAACCACAGTCAGCCATGTGGGAGTCCAGCATTTAACCACCAGGCCAACTGACGGCCCCCCAAATTAATTTTAATTATAAAATTTGCAGCTGTGCTCTGAAAAGTTAAGAATATAGGGGCCAGCAGTTAGTGTAATGGCTATGTCGCTGGACTCCCACGTAGTCGACCACGGTTTGAGTCCCGGACCCGGTGGCTTAAACTCACACCAGGCGCATTTGCGTGCATGCCCAGGGTCCCAAGAGGAGAATAGAAGAGAAGGGATTGCGGCGTGGCCATCCCCCCTGAGGGGTGATTTCTCGCTTTCTCTCTCTCTGTTTCTCTCTGACTGTCTGGCGAGCACACACGCCCTGTAGCAAAAACCTCTCCAAAAAAATGAAAAAAATAAAAGTTAAGAATATAAAATATTTTAAATGACAGGATAGCTTTTTATTATCTCCATTTTCAAAAGTTAAATAGAAATTTTAAAAAATTCCAGTATGTGAAAAAAATATATATCTATAAGATATTGTCAGTAAAATGAAACAGGAAATTAAATTTTATTGACTTCATAGAAAATTGTATCTCTACAGAAGAAGTACAGTGAGCAATAGGTCCAGTCCACTATAATTGGTGAAATAAAGGGCATAGCAAAATAGTAAGAAGATCATTCAGAAAACATTTTTTTGACAGTGTGTTTATTTTATGGGAGTGAGAGAGAGAGAAAGAAAAGCAACCTACAGGTTCTCATGCCATTATCCTCCTTAAGCCGTTCGTAGCCAGACAGAATCACAAGCATCCACATGTACATGTGGTGGGCATAGAGTGATCTCAAAACCAAGGACCAAACCCTAATCTTCCACATGGCTTCCAGCACTATAGAATGTTGCATCTGTTGTGCTGGATCTGAAAACTCTTTTTTTTTTTTTTTTGCCTTAGAGTGTATGTGCTCACAGAAGAGAGAGAGGAGACATGAGAAATCACTCCCCCCAAAAGGTGAAGGCCATGTTGCAACCCCTTCTCCTCCATTCTTCTCCCAGGATCTTGGGCACGTACTTGTGTCACCCAGTGTGATTTTCAAGCCACTGATCGGGGACTCCAACGATGGGCGGGAGTCCAGCGACATAACTGCTATGCCATCTGCTGGCCTCAAGAAAGCTTCTTATGAAACAGCAAAGTAGAATTATGACATAATGTTAAATATTTGTGATTTAAATCACAAAAGGAATGGAAAATACTTGCAGTATGATTATTATATATTCATCCAACTAAATCTTTGATCAGACTGAACACTGACACATGAGACTATTTCACAATTAAAAGTAGTCCAATCTAATAACCATAAGCAAATTTAATGGACCTCTTTTCTAATTGAATATTATTTTTTTGGAGAGATTTTCGCTATAGGGCGCGTGCGCTCGCCAGACAGAGAGAGACATAGAGACAGAAAGTGAGAAATCACCCCCCAGGGGGGATGGTCACACCGCAATCCTTTCTCCTCCATTCTCCTCTCAGGATCTTGGGCACACATGCACATGCACCCAGCGTGAGTTTTAAACCACTGGGTCCGGGATGCGAACCGCGGTCAACTACGTGGGAGTCCAGTGACACAGCCACTACGCTAACTGCTGGTTCCCTCTAATTGAAATATTTTAACATTATTTTTCATATTAATTTCTTTACCAAATATAATCTACAAACTGGATTTTAAGATATTTGTCAAAGGATGATTAAAACTCTGAAAAACATGGTGTAGTGGTCAAGGTACTTGACTACCCCATGACCAATCATGGTTCGAGTCCTAGACTGGGTGGCTTGCATTTTCACATTTTCTCTCTTTTTCTGGTGAGCACCTATGCTCTTTAGCATACTTAAAATAATAATCAATTAACTAAAATAAATCATTTTAAAAGCTCTGAAAATAAATAGTTGTGTTTATAGAAAATATTTGGAGAAAAGCGAGAAAATAATGAGTGAGATTATCAATTAGTACATGTATAAAGCTCTTCCATTTATTTACTCATTATCTGATATTAATAACACTTAAAGTATTTTTAAAAGTTGATCTGGTGGATACAAATAAACCTTGGGATCAAACTCTTAGTAATTGTACTTTTCCAGATGTGGCTTATGTATAATTCATAAAACTTAATCCACTTCTCTTTATATTCCCTGAAAGATCTAGTCTGTACCAGAATAGATTTCACACAAATCTGGAGTGAGAACACTCAGAATTGGTTACCACTGCTTACCATGTAAATTGTTTCCAACTATTTCTAATTTTCTGCAAGAGTTTCTAATTTTTTTTTAAGACAGATTTTTGCTATAGGGCATGTATGATCGCCAGAGAGACAGAGAGAAACAAAAAGAGAGAAAGTGAGAAGTTAATTTCCAGGAGGATGGCCACTCTGCAATCCCTTCTCCATTCTCTCAGGATCTTGAGCATGCAGGCACACACATTTGATTTTTAAGCCACCAGGTCCAGAATTCAAACTACAGTTGGCTATGTGGGAGTCCAGTGACATAACCATTATACCATGTGCTGGTCCAAAGATTTCTGTTTTAAACATACACATGATTGGAATTCATTTATTTTCATGTATCAAGTGGGTTATTTTGTTCAAAAATAATTGTAATTACAAATTTAAATATGAGAATTTAGTTTGAAAGAAACATCTTTGTTTTTTAGTTTCCATCTGCCTTCAATTGATGAAAGAGACATAAACAATGCCATCTTCTTACTAAATAGCACAAATGAAAAGTCCTAGTTAAGAGACCATTTTACTTGGGTTAAGTTTTAACAATCATAGTTTAAGTTACTGTCATAGGTGGTTGACTAGTAAAATTACTTTTACCAATCAGAAAGCAATGTTTTTTTTTAAGGAAATGAAAATGGAGAGAAGAGGGCAAGTAGAGGCACAAAATGGTGGACGGATTAGATCAAGCTGTGTTTTCTGTATCCAATATGGATGGCTTTTCATAACATGGTGGGTTTCTTATAAGAGAGGTCCTCAGAAAATTTAAGGAAAATATCTTTTATTAAAAAAATCATGCAGCAATTTTAAAAAAAAATTTGGGAACCAAAATAAATTCACACTTTAATTCTATTTTTTTCAGGAAGTTATGGAAGTTTTCTTGTAAGCTTATAACAAATGATAGTGCTAAGCTTATAAATCACAGAAAATTTGATAAAACATTCATTTTCACATTTCATAAGTACATGCACTTCTCATTATAAAGCCTCCACAATACATTTGCATGGTTTTGTAGACTAACATAATACACACAACTCATGGAAGTCTCTTGTCGTGCTGTTAATTTCACTTAGATCTAGCATTATCTTCATAAATATTCAATGAAGCCATACACACACTAACTGTAACTTTTGGAATCCAAGTTTTAAATATAAAAGATCAGCAGTAATTTTGTACAACAGAAGGAATGGCAATTCCTTTCTTTTGGTTTTTGTGTCAGTTACTTGAAAAGCACCGGAAGTTTATATGAGGTGTTCTATATATTGTCCAAGAACCTGATTCTCTGATTTATTCTCCAATTTATTTATTTAAAATTTCTTTCTTTCTTGATTCCATAAGGAAGAAAGACAGGGAGAGAGAGAGTGTGTATGCATACATGACAGGTATCTGCACAACATCTTTATATTGTGATCCACCCCCAGCCTCATCCAGCGCCAGATAACGAGCATGTGTGCACCCAGCATGTTCAGGGAGGTCTCTGAACATGATCTCAGAAACTTTCCATATGGGTCAATTTTGTAATGCATTATATTACTGCTGCACCACCATCTGGCCTTGGTTTTCCAATTTTATCTTTCGATTTTCTTTCTTGACTACATCTCTCGACTCTTGCAGGGAGTTCTTCATGTATGTGCTGGAGTATCAATATTTGATTAGTAAGTCATGTTTATTCCTCCAGTTTTACCTAATTTTCAGCATCAAGTGCATCCATATCGACATTCATTATCTTCATTAACAAACTTTTAGGCCATGCATTCTAAGTCCTTGATAAATGCTCTTTTTTTCCTAAGTGTTGGTAGGGGATGGAGTCCAGAAGACTCCTCTAGCTGGATATCTGAACCCTGGGAGCTCCATAGTCTAATTTGATTTGAATTTCTTTAAAACTCAATGTTTTATGTTTTTAAATTTAATTTATTTTATTTTGTGTAGAGGTTTTTGCCATAGGGCACATGCACTTGCCAGAGAGAGAGACAGAGACAGTAAGAGGAAAAATAAGAAATCACCTCCCTGAGGGAATGGCCATGCCACAATCCCTTCTCCTTTATTCTCCTCCTGGAATTTTGGGCGGGCACACATACATGCCCTACATGATTTTGAAGCCACCAGTCTGGGACTCAAACCATGGTTGACCATGTGAGAGTCCAACAACATAACCACTATGCCATCTGCTGGCACCAAAGCTCAGTATTTTAAAATACATTTTAGTAGTATTTTTTCCCTATGAATGTAATCATTTCAGAAAATCTCTTCTTCACAGTTTTATTTTTTTGAGAAATAGAGCACAAAGTGAAAGACCAATGAACAATAGAGACTTAAATTTCTAGCATTATCTTCATAAATATTCAATGAACTATTATCCAGATAACACATTTTAAACCTGAATTATACTATATTTAAATAAGAACATAAGTGCAATATGTAAATAGTTTTATTATAAAGTATTTTAGACATTTAAAAGCAATCCAATTCATTACTTAAGAATGTGCAAGGAATGAGGCAAGCGAGTGTGCAAATAAGTGACATAGAAGCTTCTTGTGATTGGTGAATATATTTAAGATAATCAACAGTCTCCCAATGCCAGGCTGATTAACTGAGAAACGTGGCTAAATTTATTAAAGTCAGTTTAGTTTTCCAAATATTTATTTAACACATATTCTACTCCAAGCATTATACTGGTAATTAGATACCAAAATGAAGAGCATTCGTTTGGGGTCTTTGGTCTGCAGAAAAAATAAGAGGAAAATAAAAACACACATATACACACACATTTAAGCTACCTCAAGTGTAGCAATATTATTTTGAAGGAATTCCAGTAAAAAAGTGGAGCAGGAATCTCTCAGTAAAGGCCAGGAATATCTGGGTCTCACAGAAATGGTAGTATATTTTCAGAATCAACAGAGATGCAATGACTCAGTGTATCTCTAAAGACTTTTAGATGTGCACATTCTTAGATCTTGTCACTATAATGCTATGCTTTAAGATTCATTAACTTCTCCATTTTTCTTACTCACTGTGTATGCTTCTACCATCTAATTGCTTTTTGCCTTTGAATCTTCTCCTTTACATCATGCAACTCCTCACCAAAGTTTTTGTCAAGATTCCTTTTGTCTTCAGTTCTACTTCTTCCCTATTACAGTTCCAACTGTTTCCTGAATTCTCACAGTGTGGCCTTTCATTGCCAAGTGTAATTTCACTTTGATTGATTGTTCCTTGTTGCCTATTTCAAATTTAAAGAAAAAAATTGTAGGCGTAGTATTGGTGGTGCAGGGCGTAGCACTCTCATCTATATTGCTGGATGCCACATAGCTGACTGCAGGTTCAGATCCCAAGTTGACCTGAAGCACGCTAGTCATGGACATGCCCTACTTCTGACTGACTAGGCAAAGGGGATCATGGCATAGCAAAACTCAGACATGGATGTCTGTGTCTCTCTCATTCTTTCTCTCTGTCTAATTCTTTCTCACTTTTTCTCTTTCATATGCATGCATGCACATAAGTTCTCTCTCACATAAGAGATTTAAGAAAAAGAAAAAAAGAAAGAGAAAGAAAGAATACAAAAAATTCCAACCCTCACACATATTCCTTTCTCTCTCTTTCTCTTCTTTATGTTGAAAAACTTTCTGAAACATTTTGACACCAAAAATAAAAAGAAAAAATGAAAACAAAAAAGATGGGCACATATCCTATCTTGCTCACTCATTGGAGTGTTTCTGCCTGTCATGTTGAGCTATTTTATAACTCTCGAGGTTGTAAAAAATGACAATGAAAACGATCCTTATCCAGAGATATGCAAATTAATTGTTTCAGGGGAATACAATTGATTATTACTGTGTGAATAGTTCTGTTCTGCATGTATTTGTAAATTCATTTCAGAATCCCTTATTCCCAATATACAATATAAAAATATCTCTGCTCTTTTGATTACCATGTGAACCATTTGTAACATCTTACTAGTTCCCCATTAATTAATTATGCAAGTAAATTATTTGACATTTGCTCATTTCATACTTTCTCGTGAAAGTTGATTATATTCTCTTTTAAAATTTATCCTTTGATTTTTTTAAAAAATTTAATTGTACCCTACTATAGGTCACTGCCTGTGCATTGGAAAGGTACCTATCACAGTCCAGACAAGGGTGACTAAGAGGTTACTGGAGGAAAAATGATGTTGGTGGGTCAATCATATAGGACCCTAAAGAAATTTCTAAAGCATTGACATCCTTTCTATGTGAGAAAGATAGCAGAGTGCCAAACTGATTGACATTGTAAAAGGAATATTCTGGCTGTGGTTTTGATAGGAAACAGGGAGCCAAGGGTGGAAGCAAGGAAATCAATTAAAAGCTATTACAGTAATCCAGATGAGAGGTGATGATAGCTTGGATAATGAACCAAGTAGGTAATGGTGAAACAGTGCAATTATATCAGATTCTTGATACCTTTTGAAGGCTAAGACAAGATAATTTACTGTTGAGATAGGCGCAAGGCATATGAGAAAGAGAGAAATTGGAACCAGCAGGTGATGTGGTGTTAAGACATTGAACTCCCACAAGAATGATTTTAGTTCGAGTCACAGACCTGGTGGCTTGCTCTCTAACTTTCTCCCTCTCTCTCATGCATGTGCCCTTTAGTAAATAAATAATAATACCAATAATAAATAAAATTAAATAAATAATTTTTAAAAAAGAAAAATTTCAGGGCCAGTAGGTGGCATGGTGGTTAAGGGTACTGGACTCCCATATGGCTGGCTGTGGTTCTAGTCCTGGACCTGGTGGCTTACTTTCTCACTTTCCCTCTCTCTTTCTCACTCTCGCTCTGATCAAATTTAAATAAATAAATAAATAAAGTTTAATCAAATAATTATTAAAAAAAGAGAGAAAAATTTAAAAATACATGTAGATATTTATTAAACTTAAGACATTTAAATGGTGGAACAGTTAGGTATTTGGGGGATATTTTTGCACACGTGAAGTTTGAAGAATCTATTAAATTTCCAAGTGTGGATGTTGTATAGGAAGCCAGGCATTCAGGAAATAATTCTGGACTAAACATATAATATTAGGTGTCATTAGTATCTACATGGTATTTATTTATCTATTTATTTATTTATTTTTTGAGAGGTTTTTCAATATAGGGTGCGTGCACTCGCCAGACAGACAGAGAGAGACAGAGAGACAGAAAGCGAGAAATCACCCCCCAGGGGGGGTGGTCACACTGCAATCCCTTCTCCTCCATTCTCCTCTCGGGGTCTTGGGCACGCACACACATGAGCCCAACATGAGTTCTAAGCCACCGGGTCCGGGACGCGAACCATGGTTGACTACGTGGGAATCCAGCGATAATAGCCATTGCACTAACTACTGGTTCCCTCTACATGGTATTTAAATCCCAGGCATTTAATGAAATATTCAATGACTATTCAAATGAGGACAAAGAAAGGATATTAATTCAGAGCTTACTGTATCACCACCACTGGACCTTGTTCTTGACAGATTTGAAGGCAGGTGGGGAGTAGGAAAGCTTTATAGAATGAAAAAGAAAAAGGAAGAAAGACCAAATATGTTCTAACTAGAGTTTATAATATGGGGAAGCTAAAGGAAAGTTCATTGGAAGTGAGGCTTTTATGGCCAGTGCTTGGTCTAGAGTGTTAAGATGGAAGTGATGGTGTGGTGGGAAGGTGGTAAAAAAAGAAGCATTTGTTGCCAAAATCCTGACCTTTATGTGACAATTCCTGCAGAGATTTTGGACTGGCTACCTAACTGGGCATCCTATGTAGATCATAGTTGTATTGTCGTACAGGTCTAGCCATTATTCTTTGGCATCATCAGTCTCTCACAGGAGCTAAGATGACCCTGGGGGTAAACGCAGGAGAAAAGATAAAGGTGTCCATTTAAAGATTTGTATCTATGTCAGTGTGTACAGCATTATTGTGTTGCTACATTGGATGAGGCAGGAGGATGGTTTTTACTACATCTTGTGGCAATTCCAGGCCCTCTGCTTTTGTGTATTTTTTATGGTGCTTCTAAAGACAAATTTAACTTTCCTATACAAAGTTAGTACTGTTCATTTAAATGTTGTTACTGGGTTGTTTGAATAACACTTAGAGTGAACAATAATTAATTGAGTTGTGTATACATCTTAGTATTAGATGGTTGTGTGGCAATACCAAAACTAGCAGTCAAAGTCATATGGACATAAGCAGATTTCCTAAAGGGGAAAAAAAAAATTCTGGGCACAGGCAACTTCCAAATCGATTAGCTTTACTCTTCCCATAATTTTACTGACCTTTGTCTTTCATTTTTTTTCTCCCATTGCACTCTGTTGTCACGTTTTTCGCCTCCAAATCTTGTGGCTTTCCTTTAAGGAATAACTTTCCCTTAAGGAGAGCCATGTACTTTAAATTTTTAAAGGACTTTCCTTGGGGTGAGGATGGCTACAAGCCCTCTGGCAGGAGGCTGTTTGTAAAATCTGTCCAACTGTTCTGTGGCCTTTTCAGTGTGCTCCTTGGCTCTGTGCTCTTCAGTTCTGCAGCTTTTCATTAGGATTCTGGGCACGTTGTGTCCTGTTGGCAAATCTTTCCTTCCTTTTATTGCTATGCCCTTCCTTTTACCCCCTTCTCTTTTGCTTCTGCTTGGATCTTTTGTTACCCTGCCTCTTTTACCCTTTTTGACTTGCTTCCTTGTCCTCTTTGTCTTCTTCTGTTATGATTTATGATTTTTCCAGCTCCTTCCTTCTTCACACCATCTGCTTCCAAGTGAACTCCTTATCTTAAACTATGGTCAACACTCAGCCTCCCTACTTGACTTTATCTGCAATTGCATTTTTAAATAGAGCACTGAAATAATGCTCATTTATACTTATGTTAAACACATACAAATCCTTTAATAGAACTTTCTTATACCACTTCCCTGAGTTTATAAAGCTCAATACTGTGCCTTTTTTTGAACATCTTGTTTTTGAACACTTAAACTAGAAACGAAGGTGCATTTTTCAAGGGTGAATCATGTTCCATGTTCCATAAGATGGCAAATAGAGAATCTTCTTTTAGGGATCTAGACAGGCACTTTAAACCCTCTCCCCCCCCCTTTTCTTTAGATAAGAGGCAGGGAAAGGAGACATTAAGGGAATGCCTTACTGAAAAAAATCAAGAATACCTAGACTATTAGTTAGAGACTATTTTGTTGATTATAATATAAGACAATGCCAGCTTAAGCCAAAAATAAGATTGCAAGGAATTTATTATGCAAATCTATGGGTATGCTTTGCAGGCCAAGAGTAGAAACTGGAAATTCGTGTCAGAAACAGCAGTCTTTCATTGTCTGTCAACACATTTATTTTATTTTTTTCTCTTCTTCTTGTCTTTCTCCACAAGAAGAAAATGATCACTCCACTAATCAATCACACATCCAAAGATCAATAAACACTTGAATCTTTTCTTCAGCAGACGTTTAGGAGGAAATAACTACGTGGCCTATCGAAACTAAGTAGGTCCAATTAATAATTATTTTGGAAACAAGGGTGACAGTGTATAATTAACCATGAATCCCAGGGAATGTCTACTTCTAAAACTTTCTAATCGTTAGACTTAAACAACATGCTCAACATCTTTGGAACTTAATTTTCTTCATTTATACAATGGAGATAGCTTTATCTTATAAATACATTAACTCATTAAATGAGATGACCAATACATGTTCATTATCCCTATTGCTAAAAAATGAAACATTATATCCAATCGTATTCTAAATATAAATTTAGAGGACATTCTAATTTAGTAGACACATGTCCCTGATACATAGTCTAAGTTTTTAAAAATATAAACACTAAAAAGGCAAGCAGCACTCACCCTTTAATGTTATGAAGCCATTCACAGATGGATGATAGTACTGGCCACTGTCCATGATTATCTAGGTCACCTTAAGTATGCAGAAAGGGGAGGGGGATATTAAGTCCTCCTTAAAGCAGGTGTATTTGGATAATGGCTGAAGATAAATGACACTCAATAGGATGAACTAGACTAGGATTTCTCTTGGGGGTCTGTGTTCCTAACCTCATTTCTGCAGAAAATGATTAAAAACCACTGTGAGCTTATAAATTGGAGGTTCATGTCATTGGAGGTTCAGGGAGATATGAGGTATTTCTAGTACTTGAGGTAGAATGAGAGCAGTGTTCTAACAGAAGGCTGTAGGAGGGCAGAAGGCAAGAAACAGGCTTAAATATTTTTATAAAATTTATTTATTTATTTATTTATTTCCATTTGTTATTGTTATTTTTTTCTTTATTTGATGAAAGAGGAGAGAAGAGCGAGGAGAGAGAGAGAGAGAAAGAGAAAGGGAAAGTGAAAAAGAAACCACCAGGTCCAGGACTTCATCCATGGTTGGCCATGTGGGAATCCAGCGTCCTTATCCACCACACCACCTGCTGACACCAAGGCTTAAATAGTTTTACAAAAGGTTGTATTGGATGATTTACTTCCTGTTACATGCTCCTGATACTAACTATGGGAGATCTAGCAGTAGTATGAGGGTTTCTGATTTCAGAGTTAAACTTGCTAGTAGTTCAGGAGAATGTCACTACATGAAATGCAGCGGGTTTTAAAAATATGAATTCTCTTCCAACTTTCAGATTTTCTTTTTCTGAATCAGGTTATGGTTTGGGGGAAAATGAGTTCTTTTCATTTATAATAAGACCCCCCCCCCAAACATCCAAGATATAATATAAGTTTACTGAGAGAACTTTTAGACTTTAAGTCAACGTCTTCCAAAGCAATACTACAAGTGCTGCAAATGTTAATAGGTGATGCACAGCACATTAAATTAAACAAAGAAAAATATGTATATTTTCTGCAAAACTTCACAAAGACTCTGAGATGCCAATGTACATTATGAAGTCCAAGCTGAGAATATGCAATTTGCTGAATTTGCAAGAATTTTTTTTTTTGTCTCAGTGCCATTTTCCATAGTCTACCTTGTGAGACTTGGTATTCAGAATACCCCACCTCAGGAAACATTATTTCATTACATTGCAGTTCCATAGTGCATTATAATGATTCTCAAATTAGTAAAATAGCATTAGCACAGGCTGTACAACAGCAGGATGGCTTCAAAAATACTTCACTAAAAGCACTTGAAAGTTCTGTGTACAAATAATTTTTGTATTAAATTAATGCTAAACCCATAATATTTGGAAGCCTTTATGTAAATGGATTTTTATGTGTATGGCAGTGATTCTAACATTGTGATGTAGGCTCATTTAGTATAGGTGCCCAGACTCTGTGGACTGTCTTACTGCTATGTATCTCATTTAATCTGACCAGTATTTTTCCCCATGTGTACCCAAAAAAACCCTGGATTTTTGAGTCCAGAATATGCAGTGATCAAGTTACTATTATACTGCTTAGTTACCCCAATTAACATAATTTTCTTTCTTGTGCTTTATTATGTACCAGAATGCCAATTCAATTTTATTTTGTGTTCTACTTTGTGTTATTGTTTATACTGTTTATTGGTATCTGAACATTAAAAAAACATTCCACAGAAAGTATTTAGTATTTTAAGGCTAGCACTGTGGCCTAGTGACCAAGAGATCTAGAAAGTATTTACTATTTTAGTCTCTACCTATTTTCTTTTTTAAGAGAGAGATTTTTGCTATAGATTACGTGTTTTTGGCAGAGAGAGGAGAGAGAAATAAAAAGTGAGAAATTAGCTCCCAGGGAGATGGCCATGCCACAATTTCTTTTCTTCCATTCTCCTCTAGGATTTTGAACACCCACATACACATGCCCAGCGTGAGTTTCAAGCCTCTGGGTCTAGTACTTGAACTGTGGTTAGCCATGTGGGAGTCCAGAGATGTAGCCATTATGCCATCCGCTGGTCCCAGCATTTTATACATTGCAATTTGTAGCAGAAATGTGTGTTACCTATGATATTTAATTAGGATTGTAGTAGCTCTTAGAAAAAAAAAAAAAACAATAATGTGGTCTGATTTATTTTTTAATTACTGATACTGGTGATATCACTCAATTAATGTTTTTCCCATAAATTTTATATTGTGCAATCTATATACCTTTAAGTAAAATATAGGAAATGATATTTAACAGCACTAATTATTGTTTGTCTCCAGTCATGCTTTAGTTCTCCTGTAAGCTCAAACTTGGCAAGTGAGTGATGAGGAATTAACTTGAAACAAGTAGAAACTTTAGATTACTACTACTACAAATAGTACATTAGCCTGTCGAACTGCCAAGTTTGATTTTACTTCAATCGTTGTTACTTTCACCAATCCTTGTCCTCCTACTTGTTATTAATGATATTCCTTCCCAAACAGCTTTCATGTGGGTACTTGGAAAAATGCATACAATTATTCACAAGTTAGTTTGTTTAAAAATTCTGATGCTGAACAAGTTCACGTAATTGTTTAGAGAAAGGTCTAGAATCTCCTCCAAATTATTTATCCTAATACCAGTGATACAAATGTCCAGCCATTACTATAATCATCTTATATTGAGCACTTACATTTGTTTCTTATTCATATTTTTCTTAATCTATCTGGGTTACTATAAAAAATACTTTAGACCAGACAGTTTATAAACAAGAGTAATACATTTCTCACAGTTCTGAAGACTGGGAATTCCAAGATCAGGGCACTAACTGATTTGATGTCTAATAAGGGCTCACCCTGTACTCCAGGACGGTGACTTGCTGCTGTATCCCCATGGAGCTGAGGCACGAGGCAAGTTCGGCAATCTCTTTTATAAGGGCTCTAATCTCATGTATGAGGCAGACCTCTCATAACTTAATTTGCTTCCCTAAAGTCTCCACCTTTAATACTATCATAATGAGGATCAAGTTTTAATGCGAATTGTGGAAGGACACATTCAGACTGTAGCAATGTTTAACCATTATACTAGTAACTGAAGAAAATAAAGGGACTGGCCATGGGGATATTAATACCCTATGGAGGGACCAGCAGGTGGCATGGTGGTTAAAGGCGCTGGACACTCCCATGTGGCTGACCACGGTTCAAGTCCCGGACCTGGTGGCTTGCTTTCTCACTTCCCCTCTTTCTCTCTTTCTCTCTCTCTGTCAAATTAAAAATAAATGAATTAGTAAATAAAATTTAATAAATAATTATTTAAAAAAGGACCCTATGTGAGACTGTATGGTAATAGAGTAGCAGAGCTGGAATCCAAGCCCAAGTATACTTACTTTTGGCATCAAATTGCAATCTATGGTACCACTCTTCCTTTGACTACATTTTCCAGAACTTATTACTGAAATATATGTTATAAAATGGACTCCCATTTGAAGATAAAAATACGTTAGGCCACATTAACAAAATTTAAATTAGATTTAGTAAAAAAACAAAACTTGCAGATCGGCATTATCACCCACCCATAGGCTGGAGTTTGTCTTAGCTGATAACTAGGCTGGTATATAGAGTTGTCTCGCACCTCTGGTTCTAGAAGAATTCCCTCATGCTTTCAGCAAGATACTAGTAATGCTTTGGATATCTGCTAAAGGAAACTCTTCTTTAAAAAGTGAGGCTGACTTTCAAACCTCCTATCACAATAGAGAATTATAAAATCTGGTGTTTATTTTGGAGACCAAGATTTCATTTGGTGCTTTTGTCTCATAGTAAAATTTGAGTCATCAAAACCATTTGTGGTTTTTACCTCTATAATCACTTACAATTCACATGGCAACTTAATCATAAGTATTTTTTGAAATTATCCTCTGGTAATGGCTTTTATGCCTCCTTTTGCTTTTTAGCACTTAGCAATTGAGAGACAGGTAATAATAGAAAACTGTTTTATCTTTTAATTCTAGTATTCATCATTTGGAGATATGCATATAAACATAGAGTCATCTTTCTAGCAGCAGGATATAGTGGATTATGGAATCGAATTCCAATATATCTGAGGATCTAGATATACATCCTTCCTCAATTGTGTGAAATGATATGTGTTTTTAAATGACTTAACCTCTCTGAACCTCGATTTGCACAACTATAAAACTTTGAAACTAGATGGTATTGTGAAGAATAAACGACATAGCATGTATGAAAGTACTTTATAAAGTGCTACGTGTAGTACCTTCCTTCTTAGTTTGTATAGGTCATAAAGTAAATGACCTAAATATAAATTCTAGCTTCATCCTTTTTAATCTTGATAAGTACATTAACCCCAACTTACTTATCTAGATAATGCAGGGCCAGTCAGTCATACGGTAGTTAAGGTGAATGGGTCCCACATGGCCAACTTTGCAACTGGAGTCCCAGGCCCAGTGGCTTGAAACTCACTCCAGGTACATGTGCATGTATGCCCAAAACCCCAAGAGGAGAAAAAAGGAGAAAATACTTCAGTGTGACCATTCTTCCAAGAGGTGATTTCTGATTTACACTCTGTCTCTCTCCTTTCTGCACAAGCTGGTTGGTAAAAACCTCAAAAAAACAAACAAAAAAACATACACTCGGCTCCTACATCTGCATGCCCAAAATCTCAAAAGAAGAATGAAAAAGGGTTTGTAACATGGGCATCTCCCCTCTGCAGTGGGATGATTTCTCACTGTCCCTCTCTCTCCAGCAAGCATATGACCTAAGGCAGAAAAGAATATATATAAAAGCAACTAATATGCTTTTCAAGAGTGTTTTGACCCTGTACTTATTTTAAACAAGCACGGTGATAAGAAAGCAATTATTTTTCTTTTTCTCCATCATTTTATTATCAAGCAAATATAATGTATATATCCCACTTCAACTGTTTTCCCCACCAATGTGAAAGTAAACTTGTTACTTATTAAAGTTTTAAAGTTGTTTAACTATGAAAGGACAATAATGCGTTCAATTGTAAACTCTATTGTAAAAGTATGAATCTGTATAAATATACTAATTGCTTTTATATTGCATCAGATGTAATAATATGTACATGTGAGAAATTTTAAAAGTTTTGTTCTGGGAATCAGGTCTAAGAAGAATCAGATCTAGAAAGAGTAGTCATTGTGAAAATATTGATATGTATGCATTCAGAAAATATGGGAATAAATAATGTTTAAGATGCTTGAGATGGAAGAATCACAGCAAGCTGATTATAAACTTTCTAGGGACCAGCAAATGACATAATGGTTACATTGCTGGACTCCCAAATAGTCGACCGTGGTTTGAGTCTCAGACCCGATGGCTTAAAACTCATGCTAGTGTGTGTGTATGCGTGCCCAAGATCCTGAGAGGGGAATGGAGAAGAAGGGATTGCAGTGCAGTCATCTCCGCTGGAGATGAATTTTTGCTTTCTGTCTCTCTTTCTCTGTCTCTCCAGTGAGTGTCTGTGCCTTATAGAAAAAATCTCTCACAAAAACAAACAGACAAAAAACTTTTTAAAGGAATGTTAAGGTTACCTGCAAAAAATCGGGCCATTTAAGTAGATAGTAAATATCGATGAAACCCTTAGTCAAATTTGCACTCATATTCCAGACAAATCCTGTACTCTGGCTTGTAGCTTCATTTCATTTTGCAAGTTGTCCTATGGTGTAAGTAATTGGGAAACAACTATATATGTTAAACAATAAAGAATTGGGACCAGAAGTTAATGTAATGGCTATGTCGCTGGACTCCCATGTAGTCGACCACAGTTTGAGTCCCGGACCCGGTGGCTTAAACTCACGTCGGGCGTGTGTGTGTGTGTGTGTGTGTGTGTGCTCAAGATCCTGAGAGGAGAATGGAGGAGAAGGGATTGCGGTGTGGCCATCCCCTCTGGGGGGAGATTTCTCGCTTTCTGTCTCTCTGTCTCTCTCTGTCTGCCTGGCGAGCGCACGCGCCCTATAGCAAAAACCTCTCCAAAGAAAGAAAAAAAAAACAATAAAGAGTATAAGATAATTTTATAAAAATTAGTTCCAAGATTATACTGTGATAGGACAAAATGATCCCAAGGCTAGGACTACCTTATTTAACCAGAACTGGGAACAGATCTAGGGTTTGACGTTTATACAATTGGGAAGCATTCTTTCAGAAATAAATATGTTACTTTCAAACATATTATAAAAATATATTACCATGTGGACATTTTGTCCTGGCTTCCCCACAGGCCTTGAAAAAAGACCTGTTCAATTGAGGAGCTTAAGCTTCTTAGCTTCAGGGTAATTCTACTACTGAGTATTACTGATTGAATGTATGGGCATATCTGAAAGAAGAACATGTCAATAAAAAAAAAAAAAAGTGGGTCAGCCAAGAAATTTTATAATCAGGAGAGCTCCTGAGATAAATATTGACATTGCCCATCCAAGCAATGCCAGGGAGAAGGAATCATAGCTAATAGGTTTGAGAATTTGAGGTTTGTCAGCAAAACTGCTCATATTGTAAAATGGATTTATCTAGCCATTACATAATAGAATCTTACCAGAATCTGATTCTTAATTTAGAAAGTCTGCATTGGATTAATCCACACCTAAGGTATCCCACTCCTCTATCCCCCCCCCACCCTGCAACACATCTCCACACTCTGCTTATGAGAAAAGGTTGAACAGAGACTTCTCTGATCTCTTCTGCACTTCTGGTGATAAGTTAATGAACAGACCTATCAATTACATACATACATTTATCAAGCCTGAACATGGCTTAATTATTTCTCTGAAGATAATTGGCAGATAGCTCATACATTGACTAAGTAACCCAGAATTTCTGCTTTCATCAAGTACACGCAGCTCTTTTTCTGTAGCACTCTTTATAGTAGCAGAGATTTTACTAATCTTCCGGAGGGGGGGGGGGAAATAAATGCTTCTAAAAATAAATTGAAAGGATCATATTAAATTTGTAAAACAACAATTAGAAATCAGAATAAACCTGCTCTCCATGTTTTGCAGCCTCTGTCTTGATGTCATCCGCTAACACCAAGCACATTATTGCTTCATCCTACTTTACACAATGCAGTCTCTAATTTTGGAGCAGTTTCTCTATTTCAGAAACAAGTAATCCACT